>NW_006711155.1:600000-1053000 GCF_000167675.1 Trichoderma reesei QM6a | reverse complement strand
TATTTATTAAAAAGTATAAGCTATAAAAGTCTTAATAATAAATCTATTTTATAAGACTAGTTTTATATTTCTTATAATATAAACTTTTTATATTATTAAATATTATAACTTAAACTTTATAACTATTATTAAAGACCTTTACTTAATTCTTTAAGCCTTATAGTTTTTTTATAATATTCTTATAATTAATAGCTAAAATTAGCTATTAATAATAAGTAAAGGTATTAATTTTATAAAGTAAGATTTTAAAACCTTTATATTTAATAAATATATAAAAGATTATATTTTAAAAAATAATTTAAAGGAATTTTATAAGTTTAGCTAATAGTATATAATTAATAATAAATTTAAATTTAGTTAAATAATAAGCTTTATAATAAAAGTCTTTAATTATTATTTTATTTACTTAAATTCTTAATTATTAATAAGCTTTTAAGACTTATTTCTTATTAATATAGCCTAGTCTTTTATATATAAAACTATATTTTATATTTATAATAAATAGTTTAATAAAAAGTATTATAAAATTATAATATTTACTAGTTAATAATATTATTATTTTTAAAACTATAATATTATACTTTTAATAAATTTTTATAATTATAATTACTTTATCTTTTTATTATATAAATAATCTTTTTATAAAGTTATATTAAATATCTTTTTATTTAAGAACTCTTAGGCTTATTATATTAATAGCACTTTAAGAAATATAAGTAATATTCTTAAATTTAATTATTTTATTATTTAGTAATAAAATAATAATAATACTTATTTTTTTAATTTTTAATATACTTTTATTAAATATAGCTATTATATTAGCTTTATTTAGTATTTAAATAAAAATAAACTACTTTAAGTTATTAAAATAGTATAAATTATAGCCTAAGTTAATAATAATATTATTTTAATTAATATTATATTTAGTTAAAGTAAAGTTATAATTTAAAATATTATTTTATATAATTTTAATAATATTATTTTTATTATTTTTAAAAAAATTAAGCTTAATAAGAATATTTAAGGTAATTATTATATTAATAAATAATTATCTTACTTTTATAATATTTAAGGTATTTTTAAATAGTTTTTTTTTTATTATAAACTTAAATTTATTTTTTTTATTATTATTTAATTTTTATTTTTATAAATAAAATTCTTAATATAAGTTTAAATAAGATTATAAATAATAATTCTTTAAGTAAAGTTTAAAATAAAGTCTTTAATAAGTATTAAGTATATAAGGCTTTTTATTTACTTAAATAATATAGCTATATTTTAGCTTTTTAGTTTTATTATTATTAAACTTACTTTATCTTTATTATTTATTATTATTATTATTTAATAAAAAAAAAGCAGGCTGCTTAAAAGTGCTAAATATTTTTTTAATCCTTACTTTTTTATTTACTTATAAGTAAAAGAATTTAATAAATTTATCTTTTTTAACTTCCTTACCTTAATAAAGATTTATAATTTAATACTTATACTAAGTTTTATTAATATATTTAAGGCTTATAAAAGCTATAATTATAAATTAAGCTTTTAGTATTTTAAAATATTAATATATAATATAAGTTTAAGCTTTTATTAATATATTAATATATACTTTTAAAAACCTAAATTAGCTATATTTTAAATAATTAAACTTTTAAATAATAATAAAAACTCCTTTTACTAAAGCTTTTAAAATAATAGTTTTTATTATATTAAAGAGTTTTTTTATTATTAAGTTATTATTATTAAAGCCCTTATAGTTAAGCTTTATATAAATCTTTATTAATAAGTTATTTAAAATAAATCTTATTATTAATATATTATTTTCTTTTTAAGTATTTTTTTTAGCTTAAGTAACTTTTTTAACTATAATATCTATCCCTTTAATAATACCTTAAAGGCTTATTAAGTATATATTAATTTTAAATATTTATTTTTAAGTATTTTAATTATTAAGGCCTTTTAATAATATTATTAAAAAAAAGAAGTTAGCTTATAAAGTCTTAAAAGTATTATTTTTTATAAATATTAGCTATATTATTTTAAGCTATATTATTTATAAGTTTAAGTTAAAATTATTATAATTAAAATCTTTATTTTTAATAATAAATTTAAGATTATCTTAATTTAAAAGGTTAAGTAATAATTATTTTATTAATATATAAGTAAAATAAAGTCTTTAAGCTTTTATAAATAAAAAAAAAAAAGTTAATTTTTTAAATTAAAAAAAAGGTAATTTATATTAAATTAAAGTATAACCTATATTAAGTTAAAGGTATAATAATAACTTTATTTATTACTAACTTAAAGGTTTAAATATAATTTTCTATAATTTTTAAAAGAGTATAAGGCTTATAACTTAATAAAGGTATAATAATAAGCTCTCTTTTTTTATAAAAGACTAGCTAAAAAGAAAGAGAAGGAAAATAAATAAATAGCTATAAACGCATTATAGGCCTAAGGCCTGTGGTGTTATAGGGTGGTCCTAAGTTATTAGGGTGGGGACCACCTAATATTAAACACCACCCGGCCAGGGACATACACAAAGAAAAAAGTCCCGCCTTATAGCAGCGCCCAGCGCGTGTTGCTGCCGGTACAAGCACTTCACATTGTTACGGTACATGGCCTTTTCCGAGTCAACCTTTCTCCCGGGACGGGCTGATACTAATGAATTTTCTGCCTGCCCCCCCCCCCCCCCGTTGAAGATTCCAAACGTTTGAATGCCTATTCCGTATTCCGCACGCGTGTAAGGCTCCGTATTCCTTTAGCTGTCGGGTCAGACTGCCGGCCCCCTTTAGCGGTAGCGTGTAAGCCATCGAGCATCTCGCAACTACATACTAGTACTACTACTACCTCCCATCCTCAACACACCATGTCCTCTCCATGCGCTCCCATAAAACGTAATAAACCGAAAAGCAATAGGTAATTCATGCTACGCACCGCATTAATTTACCGTTTCGCCACAGCAAGGGGTCAAAGAAACAAAGGAAGAAGAAACGTGGGAAAACGGGACACGGGAAGTACGTAAAATACACATGAAAGAAAAGAGCCCAACAAGGACACGCTCGTACTCATCCCATTGGACAAAACCGGTAGCTAAGCTGGAAAATTAAATGAAACCAGTTCATCTCAGTATAAAAGGTGTAAAAGCTGCTTTTGTCTCACCACACGCGGAAACAAAGCCGCGTAAAAAAAAAAATGAGCCCCTTCAAGGATGACGACGACGACGACGACGACTTGCCATCTTTTCCCAATACTTTCTTTGTTTCAACATCTCGCAATTTCGCCCCCAAGTCCCAGATGATGAGAAACGCATGATGTAGATACTAGGAAGCAGACGTATAAGCCCCCTAAGCGGTTACGCGTAAAGTTACGAAGACACAAAGAGAATCAGCCCAGCGAAACGCCTCACTTGCTCGATCAACACAAAAGATCGCATCTGCGCCCACGAACCAAGCCACACGACCTATATCAGATCAACGGGTACCCTAGCTTCAATACCTTGGTACAGCAGGAGCAGCAGGATTCCGTAGGCAGGTACCCGTCGTTATTACACGGTCAGCCATATCTTTCTTCCCTTTCCTCTGCATCTCGCATCCACCCCCTGTCGCCGCCCGAAGCCCCTGTTCGCCTGCCCTCCCTTGTACGACAGCCTCATTTTCCCCTTGCCCTTCCCTTACATTGTGTATAGCATCTGCATGGGTAGATTTGTATCCGTACCTTGGCGATGCTATCGTAAGCGGCTTCGTATAACACGGTCAACGCAAATGCAATCCACGTTTATGTAAACCATCACCGCCTCTCCAAATCCTTTACCGGTGTTAGGTATTACACCTTCGCTCGCTCGCTCTCGCTTCCTCCCACCGATGGATTTGCACCGATCTCTCTCCCAAGCTACGTGTTCCCAATTGCATGGTCCTGTGGGTAATAATCCACTCCCGCGAATCGACTTGTCCGATGCAGCCCAAGTCGCAATCTCCAGGCCGTGAGGGAGGGAGAGAGACACGGAGAGAGGCGGCAGGCAGTCGGACTAGGATTGCTGGCTGCGGGCCGGGGTCTTCTTGCGGGCATCGAGATCTGGTAACGAGAGCAGTCGTGCAAGGTATCGTGGGCTCTGCAGGCACAATTGGGTCGCAGTAGAAGTGCTCGTGACAACACAACACCGCTTCACAAATGGCTAATCTATGCCAGACCAAGTCTGCCTCTACATGATTTGCTCGACATCTATGAGACATAGATAGACCAACGGAGACACGTTGTTACATGCTCATTTGATTAGTCTAAATCAAGCTCTTCTACGTCTTCGTTAACTGTCTCAATTGCAATGTATTGGCTCCTTAGTAAATGAGTAGGTACGTACGTGGGACGAAACCCTTTGGCTACGCAAAGTCGTTGAAAGACTGTTTCCTCCTGCAAAGAGCCCGCCGCGTCAGGCAACATGCCCGCGAAATTTGAGTGAGATGTACATGAATATTACAGACAATTAACTGCCCGCCACAGATCGGCAAATCGTTTTCTCCTGCTTCCGGAAAACCAAACCCCTTTTTGTCCCTTCGATCAATTCTCGAGATGAAAGTGTAAGCCCGTCTCTCCTGGGTTGCTTTTGCGCAAACATGAAAAATTGCTTCTTTCCTAAACGCCAATGTCTCCTAGTTGCAAGAAACGATCCGTCCAGACAAACAGTCTGGGGTAGAAAATCATCGAATGAGGATAGTGAGAACAGAGCCATTGGCTCTTCAGCTCTTGCGAAGTGCCAACACTTCTCAAACCTAGCGCTGCTCTAAAGCCAGTAGTGGTAAAGCAGAAGCCATACAACGTCAAAGAGGCGGCTCACGCCTGACGGCGCTTCAAGAAAGCCATTTGTAAGGAGACCTGGTGCCCTATCCCGATCCCTTGACTTTGATGGCAGCCTTCTTCTTATCACCACCCTGAGCACTTGGCGGAGGGCTCTGCTGCGAAGAGCCAGTTGCATTGGCCTCGTCTTTGCTCGCCTTGCTCTTCTTGCTCTTCGACTGCACAGGTGTAGCAAAAGCGGCAGAAGGGGGGAGAGGAACAGGCGATTCCTTAGGTCGGGCAGTCAGTGGGATGCTAGGCAGCGGGACTGCAGTCTGTCGAGGTGCGGGCACAGGAGTCTCGGGCTTCGTCTTCTTGGTCGACTTCTTAGCAGTGCTAGGAGTGGCGGTTGCAGCCTTGGAGGGAGTAGCAACAGCTGTAGCTGACGATGAAAGGTTCGAAAAGGAATAGGCCGACGACGACGGGATAGTGGGCGGTGCGATGGGGGTCTGCTTCTTTGGCATGGGGGGAAGCTCTGCTCCGAGTTCGGGACTGCTAGCCCTGGCCGTCTTCTGCTTCTTGCTCTTGCCCTTTGCCGAAGAAATGTCTTCCTTGAGTTGCGCCTCCGCTGCCACAGCATCGTCTTCAGAGTTGGTGTGCTTTCTCTTGCCCTTGCGATCAGCCTTGGGGGTCTTCACATCCGCAGCTTTGGGCGTGGCAGCGACATCAGCATCCTTCTTCTTGTCTTTGCTCTCAGACAGTTTGGCATCATCCTTCTTGCTCTTCTTCTCCTTCTTGGCAGGCTTGGGGGTCGCTACTGCTGCAGGCGCCTCATCCATCTCAACATCTTCGTCTCCAGAAGCATCTGCTCCGATGTTGCCCATGGGAGTATTGACGCCGAACGGCTGGTATCTGGCCTTGAGGCCCTTTGGCTGCGGCCGAGCGGCCCGACGAGGCTCGGGGCCGGCAGTTGAAGCGGCTGCACCTCCGAGGTTGGCAATCCTCTTGATGTGCATTGTCTGAGCAACTTGCTGGCGTGCTAAGGGGAAGGATTAGTCTCGAGTTAACTCATTACAAAGACATCGGGATGTCTACTGACCAGGTTGGTAATTCGAATCGCTGCTGGAAGGAATCAAAATCTGAATCGAGCTTCTGGTCGAGATGGTGTCAAAGGAGACGCCATAGTCTTGGCCGTCATGCGAGAAGACGCGACTGCCGAGCTGCGAACGGTCCATGGGGATTTCGATGTTTTCGATGACAGAGACGGGGACGTTAGACGGCACTGTAAAGTACCAGAATTGCTTGCCCTGGAGGTTTGCCTCGTTGCAGATTCGCGCCACGTCCTGGCCGTTGGCTCCATCGTCTCCCTTGCGAAGCGTGAAGTCAGGGGCAATGAAGTTCGGGACTGCGACCTGGGTCTCCGTCTCACGATCTGAAAGTCCCATTGATTCGTCGGCTTGCGCATCGCTGTCTTCAGAGTCGGATGATGACTCTTCAGTGACCTCTTTGGCGGGTTGAGCCTTTGCGGACGTCACTTTGGCAGTCTGCGCCTTGGTAGCCTGGGCCTTGGTGGATTGAGCTTTAGTGGGTTGAGCCTTGGTAGGCTGAGGCTTTGCAGGCTCGTCCTCGTCCTCGCTGGACTCCTCGCTAGAGCTGCTCGAATCGGCAGCTGCGGCAGCTGCCTTGGCAGTGCCGTTTGTAGCGGCAGGTTTGGCAGGTGTGGCCGCCTGCTTCGCAGCTGGTTTGGGTTCTGCTTTGGGTTCTTCTTCTTCTTCGCCGTCAGACTCTTCGTCGCCGTCCTCGCTTTCGTCCTCGGAGCTACTGCTGGACGACTCCTCGCCAGCCGCAGCCTGAGGAGCTGCGACAGCTCCGTTGGCCTTTGCCTTGGGTTCATCCTGTTCCGACTCGGACTCGCTGGAGGAATCGCTCGACGTCTCGGAGGTGGACGACTCCTTCTTGGCGAGCTGCTCTTTCTTAGCGGCCGCACGCTTAGCAGAAGCGGTTCGCTCAATGTCGCTGTCGGCGATCTCGTCGACCTTGCCACGACGCTTGGGGCCGGTCGAAGGCGTTGCGCCGTTGGCACCGAGCTTCTTCAGGAGGTCGGCGCCAGTCTCGCCATCGCTGTCACTGTCGCTCTCGCTGCTGTCGCTGGACTCGTCGCTGTCGTTGTTGTTTCCGAAGACGGCGGCGTTGAGGGCGCCAGGCTCGTTCTTGACGGCCGCTGCGGCAGCCTTGGCGATGGGTCGGCGGTTGTACTGGGCGGAGCCGCTGAGGCCCTTCTTGGTGTCTTCGACGTGCTTGTTGAGCGAGTGCACCTTGTAAGGCTCCTTGGGCGCCATTGTGGAGGAGTGGCGAGGTGCAATGCGCCGGGGTTGGGGGGTTGGAGAAGAGGCGGGAGGTTGGAGAAGAGGATGATGATGATGATGCTCTCTGAACTTTTTTTTTCTGGGCGGAAAGTTGGAAATTTTGAGATGCTGATGCTGAGCCCCACCAAGAACGCGCCCGTAATGGGAAAAGCGCGCTTTGGCGGGACGTGTCTGGGCGCACCGCGGCTTATCGATTGGTATCGATAACGCTTTTTCAGAAGCTTGCGCCAAATGGCTGTGGCTGCGACTCATTGGCTTCATGCTGTGTGATTGTCTTTCTGCGATTTCGTCCCTGGTATCGTCAAATCTGTCATACCGGGGTTTCCCATCACTTGTTGTTTGTAAAGCGCCCCGACCCTGTCTATGAACGTCTCTCATTTGAGCTTCCAAGCTCGCCCATTGACAGTTGCTTTTTGCGTCTTTCCTCTCCGCAAATGACCTAGACATGTCTTCCAACAAACGCCGTAAACTCGACGCTCCAGCTGCTCCTGCATGTAAGCCATCCAAAACAGTCTCTCACCAAGCCCCTTGAGTCCTCTCAATGTGATCTAATGGCTTTGGACCAATCTGTAGCAGCAGTAAGCGCAATCAGTGCACTTGCAGCTCGCCGTCGTCTCGCTGCCAATACACCCGTCAGGGAGCCCAGCTCATCTCCCGAGCCTGAAGAGTCATCTTCAGCCAGAACAAACTCATTCAGTGTGCTACAAACCCTGAAGCGCCAAAATGAGCCTCCCAAGTCACCCAAGAAGAATGCATCAAGGGGCCCTCTCAGTCGCGGCGAATCGAGGGCGGCCTCACTAGGCAACAGGATGAGGTACGCCAACCATACCTCGGTATAAGCGGTCGTGGACTGACATGGGGGATTCCCGATACTAGCAGCGACCCTTCTACTCCAGATGCCGCATCTTCAGCTACTCGAGTGCAATACTCATCTTTCTTACTCAATAAAAACAACTGCCGTGTCACGACGAAGGGCACCGTTGCGCTGAAGCTCAGAGACAGCGAGGTATTACCACCATGCCCCCCTCTAAGCTTCGGTTTCGGATTGGCTAATTCAAAGCACTTAGCGATTCATTGTCATTGGAAGCTTTGGAATCAAAGTGTCAGCCGGAGAGGTGACCATCTTCGGGGCAACACTGAAGCCATCAGATGCGATACACTGGGTTCATGCCCCTCACTGCCATGCAATCCCCGTCATCAGAACCTCGGAAAAGGTCGCCCTAGAGCTTCACAGTGATTCGAATGCGGACGGCCTGCGGCGCTTGAGCCGTCTATCACCTCTGTTCAGAGGCATATGGGGCGAGTCCAAGGATGACTCTACAGAAGCAACCCTAGGAAAGGGCCGAACCTTCCAGATTGTATGTTCAGCAAGCTTGGCCTCCTTCGAGCAGCTTCGAGAAACTAACAATCTCCAGGTATGCAGCTCTGATGACGCCCCTAAGAAGTGCGTCATACAAGAGCTCTCATCTCCTCCAGCATGGAACAAGAAGTTGGCCGACCTCGTCACAGTAGCCAAGAATGGCCCGTTGACGACTCTTGTATGCGGCCCCAAGTCTGCCGGGAAATCGACCTTTTCCAAAATGTTGGCGAATCGTCTCTTGACGAGCGAAACAGCGGCGACGGCACGCGCGGGCACCCATGGCGTAGCAGTCCTCGACCTGGATCCGGGACAGCCAGAGTATGCACCTTGTGGGACGCTGTCCCTCGTCCACGTCACCCGGCCGAACCTAAGTGCTGCTTTTACCCACCCAAATCTCGACAATGATACCTACAAAGTCATCAGGTGTCACGCCCTGGCGTCTTTGACACCGGCTTCAGCCCCGGAACACTACTTGGAGTGCGTACTGGACCTTTTGGACTCCTATCGAAGACTGTTGCGCAATTGCCACCTTCTCATCAACACCCCTGGTTGGATCCTGGGTACTGGCCAGGACCTGCTTGTCGACATCATCTCCCGAGTCAACCCTCCAGAAGTAATCTACATGTCCGAAGACGGCCCTGCAGACGTAGTGGAGGTCTTGCGCGCTGCGACGAAGAGGAGCTTCACT
Source organism: Trichoderma reesei QM6a (assembly GCF_000167675.1). Classification (NCBI taxonomy): domain Eukaryota; kingdom Fungi; phylum Ascomycota; class Sordariomycetes; order Hypocreales; family Hypocreaceae; genus Trichoderma; species Trichoderma reesei. The sequence continues at coordinate 1,043,819 of NW_006711155.1, read as the reverse complement.
ACACTCCCCTCGCAGCCGTCAGAGTTCGCCTCCCGTACTGCGGCTCACTTGAGGGCCATGCAGGCCATGTCGTATTTCCATTTACAAAACGAGGGCAAGGCAAGCGGCGGAATGAGGTCAAGCTGGAACTCTTCGCCGCTGTCATCGATGCCTCCATTGCAGGTGCGGTATTCTGGCTCTGGTCAAGGAATTCAGGGCATCTTACCATACGACTACCAGACTCCACCAGAGCTACTTTCTCAGGCAGTCAATGGAATGATTCTCGCCGCGGTTGATGTCGAGGACTCCAAAGCATTTCGCAATCTTGCCAGCACTGCGGCATCACCGGACGAGAACGGAGCTTCCGCAGTAGAAGGCATGATCTCAAGGACAGCAGAGGGTCTGCCGTATATCCCCAACCCCAATGATATAGCCCTCGACCCACGCTTCTCTCGCACAATCGGCCTCGTGCTCATCCGAGGCATCGACACCGCCACTCAAACGCTCCAAGTCCTCACGCCCATCCCTCTACAAACGATAGAGCAGATCCGTTCGCAGGGACGGCAAATCGTGCTGGTTCATGGAAGATTCGACGCGCCAACCTGGGCTTACACGGAAGATCTATACCACCGCTCCCAACAGGGAGATGCTGGCGCGGAGAGGGCCCTGCAGATGGCGGGCGTGGACCCCAACGACGAGGAAGAAGAAGACGACGAAGACGAAGTCGTAGTCGCCAGCAACGAAGAAGAAGCGGCAGCGGAAACCGACGCTCCCCCACTGGATCCAAGTGCTGGCTCCTCCACGGCCCTCCCTTGGGTGGAAGTGCTACGCGGCAGTCAGAAGCGGCCAGTCGGATCACGCGTGTGGAGAGTGCGGAGAGACCTGGGCCGCAATGTCGGCGGCGACTGAGGAAAGGATCGTCTAGAGAGGAAATGATACCGCGGTTGCCGGAAGCAAACAATCGAATAGAACAAGAGCTAGGCTACGGAGACTGATTTTAGATGTCTTACAGTCCGTAGGCCGCCCGCAATGTAATAATTCTGTACATGCTGATACGATACTTTTGATGGACAATATATGAGCATTTGATTAGATGACCCATGGTGGCTCAAGCCACAAACCTGAAGCGAGGGACCATTGTCATAATCCGTGTTCTGTTGGGATATTTATCGCGTACCTGGCTATGGATTCCAGGAGGAACAGGGTCCCATTCAGACGGTAGCCACTTCTTGCATAAGTCGAGTTCTCGGGGCAAACGCATGCTGCCCCAAGACGGAGCTTGGGGTCGTACGAGAAATGGAGAGGAAATTGGCTTGTTCGACTCTGCACATACGGGTGCTCGTATGCAGCCCTGGACAAAGGAGGCAACAGGACATGTCACTGCGTGAATTTAGGAGCTGCAGAGGCACGAGATCTGCTGGTGCAATTCAGATTTCCTTCACCAATTCACCCCCCCGAGGACATCATGTCGAATTACCCAGTTGACAGCCAGAAATCTCTCGCCCTAGATTGTGATGATGAGGCGTCCAACTTTCGTTGACGATCGAGGCCAAGAACCAGTCCCACTCCCCGATACATGAAGGGCGCTCTCGAATTCCAAATCGAACAGCAAACAACGGCTTGCTAGACGCTGCGTTCAATTGCAAGGGTCTGTCTCTGCTGATTGGAGCACAGCAGATGTCTGCATCCGCTGTCAACCTAGTCTCCTTGTGTCCAGGCAGACACCTTGTGAACAGGTGTAACTCGAGAGGTGTCTTGCGGGAAACTGAGACAACTTATCAAGACGAAAACACGAGTGTAGCTGGGTACAGCTTTCTAGCATGCATCCCTTGGCAAAAAAAAAAAAACGCCCGGCGGTGAGAAGGGAAACAAATAAAAGACTTCCTGTACTCGTCTGATGCTGTACCGCCTTGTCGAAGTATTTGGCGATGACGTATCGCCAACTTCGATGGCTAGCTCCAGCTCCTTGACATATATGAGGACAATGACAAAGAACCGGAACGTCATCGCCGGCAATGTCGTGCTTGGACCAAATCCATCCGGAGAGATCAGATGAAGGATGAAAAGAAATTGAGGCGGATGCTGTTTGTGTGAGATTGGATGACGTGGGAGGGCAAAAGAGAACCTGTGAGACTGACAGGGGCTACCCTGTACCAACCTCGTTCCCGCCAGAAGGACCTTGAAGGGTTGAGGCTCGATCTGTCGCCGAGGCGAAAGCAGCCGACATCGACGTGCGGCTGAGGGCTTGCTCTGCTCAGAGCACCGTACGTCGCACCAATCTCTGCTGAATTCTTGCGTATCTTGGTACTCCAATGCGGGTGCTACAGTATGGTAACGGTCGGTGTGCAAAGTCAACTTACAAAGTTGTTACGCACTCGTAGGGTGCGTACATGGACGTTGTTCAGTGCGATAGTACTAAGGTAGGCACTCATCTCCGCAGCCTCGACCTCGATCGGACTTATCATGGTGGGTAACAGCTGGCGGCATCTCCCAGATCCCGAGTCGAGGCGGAGTGTCCCGAGATCTTTGTCTTATGGTTATCGAGCCCCAGCTCAAGTGCTGCTATACCTGTTTAGGTGCAGGTAAGTGATGCTTACTTCCTTCGTAGGTATTTGGAAGCAGGATCTTTGTATTTTACGTGTCTTTCCTTAGAAGGACACGGAAAAGGAATAGGGAATTTCATCTGAGACTCAATCATCAGGTTGAGGCGGGGAGCTGAGATGATCGTGCCCCGTATCGTATTCGGACAAACATTGCTGCTACTAAACTGCAGACAGGCATCTTCCGTCCCCGGGTCATTGATCCCTGTCTCACGGATCTGGCTCCAACCGGACTCTTGGATTCGCACACGCGAAGGACGGGAGACCAGCGCAATCAGCCGGGGGGAGGAGGGAGGCCCAAGCAGGGGAAAGCGACGGCCAGGGCCTCTCCCTTGTCGAACGCGGCAGACATGGACCGCAGCTGAGCAGCCGTCGCTCTCATCACATGTACATGCATGCATGTAATGAGCCGGGAACTGGCGTATTAGCTCCAACGGTCTTGCAGATCGGGCTGCCTCCGGTGACGCGCCAGCGATGCGCCTGAAAAGGGGGAAAGGCAGAGAGGTACGACAAACGACGGAGATCTAGGTATTGATGGAGGGGAGCGACGCATATGTGCAGTATCTACCGGCATCAAGCTCCTTTATGGAAGAGAGCTGCGTCTGGAAAATCCAGAATGGCGAAGCAGCTAGAGACTTCTGAGGCTTGCCGGCGGCATACTACCTAGGTACATAGTGGGCAGATTCCGATAATACTAGCAACAGACGGCTGAACAGCGCCGAGACATGGCTTGATGCAGGGGAGAGGAAACGGGAACCCGGTCAAGCTCATGACTACCTTAGATGATCTGGGTAGCTTTCTTCCTTGTTTCTCCCCTCCCCTATCCGCACACCCTTTGCTAGTATCTTGAAGTACATGTAGGCAGTCGTCCACGTCGGAGGCTTGAGCCCAGGCTGAGCTACATGTGCCTTATCTCATCAAGTTATAACGAAGCGGCTGCCGCCTCCATTGATCCAAGGGCACCTCTCGTGTCGGGGCAGCATTCAGCTCATCTCTGCCGGTCATTATTGCTTTGGCCCCCCTCATCCGCCTTCCATCGATTTGCCCTCTGTTCATTCTTACCTCGAAGCCTTCCAACAGCACAAACACATATATTCAGGCTTCAGGTTAGATTCTCCGCTAGCACGGTCCCCCCCATCTTTGGGGGCTTCAGCTCTAGCCCTTCGCCGCTGACACCATCCAGCTCCACCAAAAGCGCCGTTGGCCGGCCGTCAGGGAGCCGTTGGTTGTCCGTTTGGCCTCCGCCTCCGCCTTCCCGTCGCCTCGACAGCGACCGTAGCTCAGCGTCCCCCGCCTCGAACCAGCCTTTATCCTTCCCCTCTCGGCCTTCTCTCTATCTCGAAAATCTCTAAGGCAACATGACTACGGACGAGCTACCGGTAGAAGACACGGGCGGTCGGGCGCAAGGGGCCCCGATGACGCAGGCGAGGGCGATGGGGGTTCAAATGCACTCCTCTTGCTCCGAGTGTAGACGCCGGAAACAAAAGGTATGTCGATGATATATATCTTGACACTCTGCTAGGACTAATTTTGGCTCTCATGGCCCAAATCAACATGTCTCCTACACCATCGTGCTACTAGCCTTTGCTGTTCTAACTCACTCAATAGTGTAGCCGATATTGGCCGTGCCGGCACTGCGGCACTCGGCGTGTTGCCAACGAATGCACCTTTCAGTCCGTTCTCGAGGTAAAGGCTCCCGAGGAACGTCGGGCCCGGCTGGACAAGCTTGCGGCGGAGATGGAAGGGGCGAGCTTCTTCTCGCAAGCCTTGAATGAAGAGTTGGACGATGGCAGTCCTAGCACTGTTGACGATCTTGAGGCATTGGGGTACTCAAGTGCTCACGCTGTCTCGAGCTGTAGCCTTGAGCCAGAGGAACAGCAGGTATAATCCCATCATGGCAAATCGGGATCTGAGGGGGCTAGCACCTCTGCTAGATGGAGTCATGGCTTGGTATTAGGATTTCGGGCAGCCTTGTTTATTGTAGTCAAGAAGAATGTAAAATGTCACCGTCCAGACCATGCCTCGGTGGCTGCTCCTCGCTTCCAACTTCATCTTTCACAAAGGGGTCATCCTTCGCAGATGCACTTGTGGATAACTTGCCGTATGTACATAGGCTATAGCACCAGCATAGTCATACTTGGGAGCCTCTAAGGACTCCTACGAAGCCCGAAACTCCAGTGTCTGTGCTTGTAATGATATGCTATCCTCGAAACAATAACGCCTTGAACACCACGCTTCGTAAGTAAGGGATACAATCCCTTGCTTCTGGAAAAAAAGTAAACATGCTATCCTACCGAATCAAACAGCTTGAAAATGAAATGAATAGTCGGGAGCATCAGACTTGAGCAGCAACGTGCTGCCCTGTAACCCACTGAACCACTACACGCGCAGCCCGCGAGGCAGAATAGGAGCAACTATGGAAATCCAGAGCACGTCTGTCGATAGCTGCTCCTGACAGTATCAGGATAGCAGCACACGGCTGTGCCCGCAGCGACCAAGTTGAGGAAACGTTACTGGCTGCACCCGACCCTGTCAGGATAACCAGCATACGCAACTTGGTCCGCTGAGCTTGGGGTCTCGCCTGGTATATGTGTGAATCCGCCACCGGCCAGGACGGCTAGGTTGCGGAATCGCGCACGGCGACGACACTAAGAGGCGTTACTGGCTGCACCCGGCCCTGCCAGGATAACCAGCATACGCAGCGTCGCCCGCCATGCCGATACCTTGAAAGCGAGACCCTGGATCTTGTGTCAAAGTCCGTCGCTGGCTGCACCCGACCCTGTCAGGATAACCAGTACATGGACTCCATACACTTCCATTGCCTACCTACCTTACCGCAAGTCGAACGGCATAGGGTCCAGAGGTCGTAGAGCAGAACTTTGTCGTCCAAGAAACTCATTGACTATGTGAATAATGGCCGGTCTTTGCCTCTGGTCCTGCTAGAGGCGCTGCGGGATATCGTCTTGGCCATGGTACTGGTGGTGGCCTTGGTGGTAACTTTAGTAGTCTCGGTGGTAGTGCTGTCCTTCGTAGAGACTTTGGTAGAGGCCCTCCTGATGCCCCTGGTAGCTTTTGTTCTGCGGGAGTTGTTGACATCGATGCTGGCCGGTGCCTTCAGCCGCCGGCTGTTCTGGCTTGTTAAAGTTCGGTCCTGAGCAGGTTCCGGCGCTGAGTGCTTTGGCTCCTGCACGTCTGGCTTGCCACGCTGGTCGAGTTGGAGCAGCTGCGCGTCCTCACCTGAGAGCTGCCGCCGTCTTGCACGCGTGATGCGGAGAGGCGATGCTCTGGCCAGAGTGCGCCCAGAGCCGACGGTAGTGAAAGCATGTTGGGCACTCTGCTCAATGTTGGTCACCTCCACCGTGTTCCATCTCCTCCGCTTCGATCCCGGCACTTCATCGCCCAGCCGAGAGCCCTGTGATTCTTCGCCATTTGCTTGGGAACCCCTCTTTCTCTTTTGTGGCGGCTGTATCTTCCATTGTGCATCAAGTCTCCTCTTTTTGTCGCTTGGCTGTTTTGATATGCCGGTGGATGATGGCTCGTCTAGAGGTTCTTCACCGTCTCGCTTCCTCTTGTGGCCCGCTGTATCTGGGGATGTCGATAGCTGTGGGCGCTTGTCCGTCCTCTGTCTCTTAGTTGATGTTTCAACGGTGCCATCCTCAACTGGCAGGCTTGTTTGTTTCCGTTTCCGGGTCGGTTCAGGATTTGGTAATGACGAGATTCTTGAAGATTCCATCTCCTTTCCGCTTTGTGGTCTCTCATGGGGTTGCTCGATCGAGGGACGTATGGCCGAGCCATCTATTTCTAGCTGCTCAGCTGCCGGCTCTTCGCTATTCTCAATGCTTCTTTGAATATTGCTCGAGTGTCGTCTAGGGCCTTGAGGACTACCACTGAAGGATGACAGAGCCATATTATTGTTTCTGCTTCGACGCACATCGACATTCGCTGATGAATCATTCGGGAACTCCTTGTCGCGGGTTTCCCTACGCTGTCTTTCCCAAAACTCGGGGGGAATCTCGAACTTCTCATGCTCCTCGTGTACCATGGGCCTTCTCAGAAATTCCCAATCCACAATGTCCATGCCTCGTAAGACTTTTTCTTGGTTGCGCAAGGCTGTTTGGGCTCGGACATCATCATCATCATCAATATCGCTGCTTGGAGATAGTAGTCTTCCTCCCTTCACCTTGAAGTAGTCGTCAATCTTTTGAAGAAGCCAAATGTTATAATGACTCCTCCAGGCCAAATGATACTCCCTGTCAGTTTCGTGTGGGCGCCGAGGAGGCGGATCGCAAGGAACTCGTTCTTTCGGGACCATTTTCATGAGTGGCTCAAAGACTTCGAAATCATATGGCTCCCTACGCTCATATGGAGCAACGATCTCTGCTGCCGCTCGGACGCGCTCTGCTACCGTCCGAATGTCTTCCGCTGTCACTGTGGCCATTTGGTTGGCGGTTTATGCTGCTTTCACGCGTTGCGAAACTCATCACAGGCCCAAGATATGGAAAGTTGAATGAGCTACTCGTAAGGTACTAAGGTAATCACGAAGGATTGCGCTTATGTCACGTGGACTCGCATCACGTGAGACGCAGGCTACTCATGGCGATATATGGCCAAGGTTGAAATTCACGCCTTCAAAAGCAGTCAACAGCTGTATCAGCATCCTGGGCACGTCATTGTCTTAGGTGGTTGAATCAACCGTCGCAGAGGTCATCATGGCCTTGTCGTCTGCAGAAATGTCCCTGAGCTTTGCAACCTTGACGCCAGAGTCCAAAGTGGCTCAAACCCACTTGGCGTCGCTTGTGGCCAAGCACCGTTCAGACGCCGTCGGTTCACCAATGGACCTAGTCATTCCCACTAGACACTTGAGCAACGCATCCCCGTCAGACGCCCACGATATCGCTTCACGGTCGAGATATACAATCGTCTTTACATTCGGCCGAGAAGGCCATGGCCGTGATTCGGAGTGGGTTGTCGGGAAATTGGCTTCCAACAAGCATGAACAGTGCATCGACTTGCCAGTCTGTTCTCCGAGATCGCGCTGCTTCAAAGGGCGGGAGCTTTTCGATGTCTTTTTTCACCGCAAGTCTGGGGTCTTGATGATTCGCAATGCCAATGCCAACCACTCCTTATGGTATCTGAATGCCGACAATCAAGGCAATCACATCGAGTTGCAATATCATGAGGAGCATGTTCTTCATCTATCCACTAATCTGCTCCGCATTGGCTCGCTGCACTACGCATTGCAATATTCCATCGAGAGTGCAAGTGCATTCTTGGCCAGCCGCAAAGCATATATGCAGGTACAGCTTGGGAATTGGGATATTCCTCGCTGCTTTGCGATCCAACCACGGCTTGATCACATCCGTCTGAGGCATGTTATCCTACACAACGTCATTGCAAAGGGCAACACTTGCGTCGTCAGAGCCGGCGTGGACAGAAGGACCGGGAACCCTATCGCATGTAAGACCATGCAATGTTCGCAGGCCAATATCGAAGCTGTAGTCAACGAAATTAGCATTGCCTCAATCATTGCCGCTCACGCATCGAGTGGCCTTGTGCCTCTGCTTTCCAAGTCTTGTGGACATGGCTCTCCGCTGCCTTGTTCCCAAGCCGAGTATGAGGACATGCACCTGGTCATGCCCTACGCGCCTTTTACCTTTGATACCGCACCGTGGCAGGAGATCAGCGCATCTCTGAAGCTTGCGCTCTTTCGCCACACTCTCGAAGGACTCAAGAACCTTCATGCGGCGGGAATCATGCATAGAGATATCAACCCTAGCAATCTGCTTGTGTTCTCACTGCAGCCTGCCGCCGCCGCTATTGGCGACTTTGGCATGGCCAAGGTGGGCTCTCAGAGTGCTGAGAAATTTCTTGGGTCTCTCTCCTATCAGGCTCCTGAGGTTGCTACCCACGAGACCAACACAAATGCCATTGATATTTTCAGTCTGGCTTTATCTATCATGGCTACATTTGAGGGTTGCATGTGGTCTGGTCCACTCTCTGACCACGAAAACTACTCTGCTATGCTGGACCATCTCGCACGCCTGGAGACGCAAATGCCCGACGGCCTGGCAACAGTTCTTCGCGCCATGTTATCACCAGACTCTTCCCAACGGCCCAGTGCCGACGATGTTTTGACGGATGCAGTTTGGGAACAGATCGAAGAGCCGGGCTCTGTTCGTATTTCAAGTCTTCAAAGTAGCGAGGAAAGCTTCAGCATGCAGCGGCCGGACAACGACCTGCCTCTTCCTGGCTCGAATGTGGGAGACGGTCTTGATCGAAGCCTTCAGTCTCCAATCCCAGAGCTTTTGACCCGATCGTCAAGCCCCAGCAGCAACACTTCTAGCGCCGATGATTCGAACCAGCGGATGAAGCGCTCAGATGCGCCGCCGCCTTCATCCATTGGGAGCGACAACGCCAGTTCAACAGCTGAGACGCAGGGTCGGGACCATTCAAGGGAGCGGATGAGTCGTTCAGAGGCTCCATCCCCATCATCAGCTGCAAACGACGACAATTGAAGACAAGGGGTCTTTTGTGCTTGCTTGTGCATTGACTGTCGCATTGTTGAACAAAGGTCAGTCGCGAGGCACATGGACTTCACTCTCCTTTCAGCATGCGGTCCCTATGGTCAAGAGCCGGAATAGGTAGTTTTCAGCCGTCAGCCAGCGAGTACCGGCTATTGTATGTGTTCCCTCCCCTACCCTTCGTACAATCCTTCTTCCTTGTTTTTGTCGGAAGGCAAAGTCCGTTGCGGTCCTTCAGTTCACCTACGCTACGCCCGTGACTTGATGTGGCGCCCAAGGTTGGGCTTTAGATCAGGTGAAAACCCCAAAAGTATGTGATCCTCGCCATGTCTGTCAGATTTTGCGTCTCCCGTCGACTTGTAGAGCCGCATTGTTGCCACTAGGCATTTGACCAGCGTCACCCCCGTCAGATGCCATTGACTTCGCCCCACGCTTGAAAGTCATCTTGATCCGGGAGGAAGGGTCATGGCCGTGATTCAGCGTGGGCTGTTGAAAGATTACATTCCAGTAGGCAAATATTTGCGAGTGTTGAGGCTTAATGATCATCCACAGTGAGAGCAACTCCTCCCCAGAGTCTCCTTTCAGTACTTAAGGAACAATCTCACGCAGATGTCGTTTAAAAGAAAACTGCGGGCCATTGGGCTTTAGTAAGTACCTTAGCTAGACTCCTCTCCTTTTAGCTCCCTTTAAAGTGTCTAAGTTGGCATGGCGAACAGCTATCCGCGTCAACAAAGGGCTTTGTTTTAGTCAAGACTGCTTCATCAGTAGCTTTGAAAAACGCGCGAATAGAAGAGCATTGCAAGGAAACTTCTCCTAGTATTACATTCTTTACTTATACACATATTATCGCGATGGATCATCTAACACGGCGAGCCATGCCATGAGTTATAGTCAGAAATCCAAGACTGTAGCTCAAACTACAGCCAGACCTCACTTCTGGCTATGAAGCTTTGGCAGTACCTAGTCGAACTCTGCTATGATAATAATGGTCTTCTATAGAAAGAGAAATGACAACCCAGGCCTACCTCTAAGGTGTCGCTATTCTAGAACTGCAATCGCTAGTTGAGCACATAGGTAAGAATGCCTGTCAACACACCAACCACGCCTATGATAGCACCAAACACCCCTAGCCCAACATCTAAACTCTTCCACAGAATACCTGCCACGACTCCACAGATGATAGAAAAGGTCAGGGCTAGCAAGACAGTCGCTGAAAACATAACCTTGTCGAGCTCCAAGAGTATCAACAACACATCCCTGGGTTGGATGGTGCCAGGCGCCTCGACGATAGCTGCGAAGCGGCGGTACGAGGTAACGAAGTCGCACTCGGCCGGGAGCTCTCTGGGGTTATACAAAGCCCTTGTCAGAACGTGGCAGCGATGCTTGGCTCCAATGTCGACAGTACAAGGAAGGTCTTGAGAGATAGCTTCGATTGGTACCTAGGAACAACTCAGCCTTTCATCTTAATCTTGATAGATGAGTACAGCGGGCGGATCAAGTTTGGACGTCAACGTACTGGGTACATCGTTGCGTTGTAAACCACCGGCCTCAGAAATGGGACGATCTTCATGAACTTGCTCGTCCACCAGCCGCGAGAGGTCAGAAGAGTCTTTTTTAGTTTGTGCATGACATCAATCCCCTTGTCGGAGGATCGAAGTGGGATATGGTATAGACGATAGTCACCGTGGCTAAGCACGACCACACGGAAGTTGACCCATGTTGAATCAAGCTGAGACTCCAATTCAACGTCCCGCGATATAGACATGATACTGAAAATTCAACGCTGACTGATAAGATGTGGTTGCCTATGAATGACACCAAAGCATGAATGGAACGATGGCCTGAGTAGATGGTTGTGCCGTCTATTTAATTGCTCCATGTTTTTAGGAATCTGGAGACTCCTAAAAGGTGGTTGAGAAGCTTGAGAGGCTCAGCGGTGAGCGACACGTACTGATGTATGCGATTCCTGAAAATCTCAACGCGTCAGGAAACTTCAGTAGGAAACCGGCCGACCCGAAGTTGCATGTACTAGTCTGACAGCCGCAGATTTCCAAAGATCAATTTAGGAATGCATCCCCTGTTGGTACTGGCCCGACCAGTAGGTATATACTCGCCCACCATCATGCAGACGCACGTATAAATATGATCCGCCTGCCCACTCTGATTTCGGATGCTGGTTAACGATGGGCTTCGGATCAGATAGCAAGACAATATTATTTCATGCTCGATAATTATGTTTATTTTTTTTTCTCTTCCTGAAAGAGCTGGCACAACGCAGACCATTTGTTGCAAGAACGGTCGCCGCTCTCACTTGAGCTGCTGAACCACCCGCCCTTCCCCACAGCGAAAGTCTGGGGATATATGACAGTCATGAAGCCATCTTTCGAGCGTAACTATTCCATATGCCCTCCGTTCAAGTAAGCTTCCAACTCCTGCCCGTTTTCTACATTCGTACGAATATTTACAGTGTCAGTATGGTTGATACGAGCATTGAGCATTCGCCGGCGACATGCGCACCCAGCGTATCGTCAAATCGGACCACCTCTTCGTCCACCACTTATAAGCCATCTTCCTCAACTACCACAGCCAAACATGGCGGAACCATTCAATGCGCGCATTGCAATGCGAAGTTTCAACTCGGAAAAAACGGTCGTAGGGGCCAGACCAGCAATCTCCGAAAACACATCAAGATTCACCATCCCGAAACCATCCCAGGTTTCCAGCGAGTCATCTACCAATGCCGCCATGGCTGCGGCGCAAGAGATCCCAATAAGTCGAATATCAAGGCCCACGAGAGCAAACACTGCGCCAAGAGGAAAGGCAAGCAGCCGAGACGCCGTGGCAAGTGGAGGCAGACTATCACAGAGTCGTCTTGAAGTCTGGCGTCGATGTGACTCGATGGAGAAGGACTCAAACAGGCGACACGGTTCGGCTCATGGCTGATGACGATAAGTAGGTAGGATATGTCAATATATGGGCTTCGTCCTTGTCTGTTTGCATAGGTAGTTCGAGTAGTACCCACCTTAACTGTCTAGTAAGAAATGGTCAACTTAGGATGGTGATTTAATACTGGAGACGGGCAGATCTTTGATTTAGTGATGTTGCCGATGTTCCTGTATGTAGGTACGGCAATGGCATCTCGCCTAGCCTCCGCCTAGGCTTTATTACCCGTTAATATACTCAGATACTACATGTACTCGTAGGTGACGACATAATACTTATACATAAGCAAGCGGTCTGCAAATTAATAGGGACCGCAAAATGAATACGTGCGTACACTCGAAAAATAAGTGCAGCAGTATCGACAAACTGTGGAGCCTGAGTGTGTGTGTATGATATTCTTTTGTGTGTGAATTATTTTGGGTTTCCCGGTTATTTTGCAAGCCGCTTGATAGGTCAGCAGCTTCGCCTGACGGCGTGTTGGGATGGTCCAAGCTCAGAGATCCCTGATGCCTCCCCTGTAACTAGCTGTTTTAGGCAATCATGGGCGTGCTGAAATATTCCGTGCTGAGATTTTACGTCCGGGGACGCAAAATTTCAGCACTGGGTAATTCTCAGTACGCTAATCCAAAATGATGAGTGAATCAGGAGTTACCTATGGAGGCCTCCCCTATTTTGCCTGCGCAAATGATCTATAGTAACTGTGTGGACCACACTAAAGCCATTAGACTGCGATAGCGCCACACTAACTTGAGAGGTACATCTGCAAGTACTCAAGAGATAAGCGCTATAACTCAGTGCTATAGCTTCTGTAATTACTGTAATACAGCACTCTACAGCTGCTGCAATAACCACTAAAGCACCTATAGCTAGGCGGCCCTTTTACGCTTTACAGCTGCTGTAATAACTGCCTGCATACTACAGCTGCTGCAATAACCACCTAAGCACCTATAGCTAGGCGGCTCTTTTTTACTTTACAGCTGCTGCAATAACTGTCTGCGCCTTTATAGCACTTTACAGCATTTTACAGCTGCTGCATAATCTGTAAAGGTACATTAAAATTTCAGTAACTACTATGCAGCGCATGTATCCTTGATGCTAGCGTGGCGCTATCGCAACCTTAAATTTTTAGCGCGCTTATACAGTTACTATAGATCATTTGCACAGGCACAATAGGGGGGGCCACCTATGGAAAGATAACGCGTTACACACCTCTGTCGCCGCTACCTTAACCGCACCTCTGTCACCACCACGACAGGTGGGACAAGAAATAGATGAAAGCTCATAGAGTCGAAGGCTTGCAATGAGGAGTTTCCTTTGATATTTTTTTTAAATATTGAAAGGGGTTTTCCGGTAGTTATTCTTCATGATAATGACCCAAGGTAAACGCAGTACTCAGCGGGGTGTGTGACGCGTTCTTCTCCGACCGCATGTGAAGTAAGGTATATCAAGAATGCCGCTCTTCCTGTCACATACGACCAAAGGTAGTGGAAAATTTGGGATCTCGTCAAGCTCTTCTCTACAAGTGCATTGTCTTTCATTTCTAGCAGACCAAGAATCCATATCTGGAGTTATATGGTTCCCTTATTAGTGGTTAACCAACCCGCTCGCCCTCGTTGAAGTTTACCACCCACCATAGGCAGAGGATCCAGCTCTTTTCGTAACTTTTTCTCTTGGTTTGACAGGAACAATGCTATTTCACGGGGCCTATCCCTTTCGATTAGTAGTCAGTCAAAATTTATAAACAAGTGATATACGTAGTATTTCATCTGTATAGGTACGTGGACGGACGGTTCGGATATCGTTCGGGAACCACAAGGCAGCCAAGAGGCAACCGAGTGACACAGCCTGCGGCCATCTGTGTACTGCAACTTATCACTTCAAGTTTTGGCTCTCTATTTCATACCCAGTCAAGCGCCGTTGGAACAATTGCTTCAGAATTCGTTAGGCATGAGAGCAAGATGTTGGGCCTCAGTAAGGCAGAGCCACGCCAGATACAATATCTCTCTGGCGGCCAATCGCACATGTCCTTTTTTCAGGCTGTACCATACAATGATACATCATCACACGGCAAGTCGAATTTCATTTGTCACTGTGATGGAGCTGGCTTAGGCACTCGTCGGTGAGGCGTCGGCGAGGCTCTTAGGTTTCCGATGCATACCTAGGTTGGGCTGAAATTCTTCATACTTGATTCTGATACGGCCTCTTATTTATAACCTCTGTGTTCCTCTTCACTGGCATGTCAGTATCGTGCGAGATGTTCCATTTACTTTTTTAGAGCCTTGTACCAGAGTTCTCGTCAATCTTCGATATCAGACCTCTGTCTCTATTCTATTGTCACCAGATATCAATTATGGCCAGCCACCATGGGACCAGCGACTCGGACAATATCGATGTCTGCAAGCGCTGTCTAGGTATCAACTGGGAAGCGATAGCACGAGGCCAACCTCAAGAGTCGCCCATCATGGAATTGCCGGAAACACACGATGAATTATCCAATTCGAAATGCCGCATATGCCGAATCCTCGCAACAATCAAACCGAGTTCGCTCGATGGGACACCCTGCTCAGTTCAAACCTACTCTGCTAGGGCAATGTCATACTCCAGGAGTTCTGAGAGCTCCAACCTACGCGACAGCATCCTTCTGGGCGTAAATGCCCAAAGGGGAAGTCCTTTCGTCGGAATAACTTGTAACAGCCTTGAGTCTGACTTTGGAGTTAGACAAATACAGGCTAATGCAGTTGACTTTGACTTCTTGAAGGAATGCTGGCATTATTGTCAAAATTCCCACAGCTTTGTGTGTGCTACCACCACAGCCGACTTTCATCCTACAGAGAGACCAAACATAAGGGTCATCGATTGCAAGTCTCCAAGCTACGATGTCATCTCCGCTTCTGAGCAGACCCAGTATGCCGCCTTGTCATATGTATGGGGTGACCCAAACCCACCAAAATACCCTCGATTCACGCAAATAGTGAGAGATGCAATACAGGCTACTCTGGCAATGGGACTCGAGTATTTGTGGGTTGATCAATATGTATGTCTCTTCCATTCTTTCTCAGATTGTGATGTCGTTTTCCCATCGTACTAATGCGACCTCAGTGCATCAATCAGGACGATGAGTCGGACAAACGTGACCAGATTTCGAAGATGGATATCATATACTCCCATGCAGCCATCACGTTCATCAATGCGGCTAGCGAGCCCCAAAAACATGGGCTTCCTGGAATCAGCACCATCAGCCGAACCCAGCAGCTCCAGGAGACATTCAAGAACGTTGCCTTCATACAATGCTTCCCCGACATTTCGACCATGGTCAAAGCCTCGCCATGGTGTACCCGCGGCTGGACTTTCCAAGAGGGGTTTTTTGCACCTCGACGCGTTATCTTTACAGAGTATGGGACCTCGTATCTTTGCCATCGGATGCACTGCCTCGAGTGGAAGCGGCAACCGGTGGACGATATCACTGCAGAGTCATTGACCCCGCTTAAGGGTATCGTGCCAATGGCCGCGAGTATAAGTACGAAGACTTTACAGCTAGAACTCGACTGGAAATCGGCTGCAGATTGGATACCCGAGTACACTAAGCGAAGGTTCACGCATTCATCAGATGCCTTGAATGCCTGTCGGGGCATACTTAACTACTTCCGCGGTTCAGAAGACCCCGCATATTCCATTTGGGGAGTTCCCATACCATATGTTGCGTCGGATAGTTATGTATTCGAGCTGGCATGGCGACACGACTCCCCGGCAATAAGAAATGACGCCTTCCCCAGCTGGTCGTTCCTTGGTTGGCAAGGACCTGTTACCACGGGAACTATACGTGTGTTGCCCGAGACATTATATCTTGGGGACTACCAAGAACCGTTTTTGGAAGTCAAAGTTGTTGAACGTGAGTTGGGAGATCGAAGAATCTTGCAAGAAGAGAACGATTGCCGTCTACGATATCTGCACTTCAAGTCCAAAGTTATCTATTTGTCGTTGATACACAATGACTGGACAACTGAGCAGATGAACCATCGTACATCTGTCCGCTACCTTACATTAAAGGGTGTCAAGTCGGTTTCCCTGGATCTTATTCCTGCAGGCACACATGCATCATTGAGGCTCGCACCGAACCTCTATATGCTCACCTATGTCAATTACGACCGCAAGTCTCCCGGGCGCTTGGGAAACATTGGTATCAACCTGAGTCCCTACTCAACCGGCGCGGGCCCTTCTTGGGTCTTCTTCGGCATTCACCTTCTACTACTCGAAGATCACGGGGGGCTCTATGAGAGGGTTGGCGTGACAAAGTTCTCCCTGAGAAGCGATCCCAATACTCGAGTAGCCTTCACAAACGCTGCTGGTGAGCTTCTGGAGAAAGTGGATTTGACAACCATCGTGCCTCATTTCCTAACGGAGGCAGAAGAACGGACTGTTGTCATTAGTTAGGCGCATTTGGCTCTTGCTGGAAAGAAGTAGTTCCTATCATAAAAAAAAAATTGTGATCCCACATTCCATCTCATTTTCACACACATGCAGGCCAAGTTTCGCATCAGATCAAATGGCCAAGCGAACCCTCGAGTGCAGAATTGTGCACCTACACAAGGACCTACGAGCCTGGATACGGCAAGTATACACGCGAGAGTACGTGGGAGTGGAATCTCGCCCGTGCCCTCTTGATACTGGTTCATCAGTCAAAGCATACCGTAGTCTTCTAGACAGACCGCTTGGATCTAGTAAAATCGTCCTTGGAATTGACACACTCTGCTGGCTTTGTTATAATTCGGGCCAAGGGACATGCAGACACATACGACCATAGGTAGTGGAAAATTCGGGGTCTCGTCTGCTCCCCCAGAGACAAACCACTAACCGGCAGATTAGTAGTTGGGTGGGTGACCACCAGCGAACACCGGCTGTTGTATGTTTTTGCTTTTTAATCATTGCTCTTCTTTTGCTCTTCCTTTGCTTTTCCCTCCTATCAAATGCAGATGGCATCGCGACAAGATCACGCACCTCCAGGATGACAAGAACAAGCGTCTGTTGAGTTGCAGCATCACCATCACAGTTGACCATCTCCTGCCAATCGAGTGTTGGCGTGTTGCAATATTGTTAACACGCCGACACTTAAGGAGGAAAGGGTTCTGTGTGGACAATTACCGGCCAAGCCAGCATAAGTCGTCATGCTGTGCCAAGGTTCTTTGTCGTCTACCTTGAGCTTCCTGTCTCCTCGCTCAAGGCAACGTTTTTTTTTCCTCTCTCCAAATGATCATTCCTCAGGCCACGGGGTGTTTATGGTTTCAGCCAGTCACAATCTAATTAGAACTTTGCAATTGCGGCCACTGGCCCGGATCAATCTCATCAGTCTTTTTCCTGTTCTCTGTGAGAGTCATCAGTAGTATAGTACTGCCCATTCTTGGAAGAATTACCCTTTGGCGAGCCTAATATACCTCCCTGCCAAAGGCTTTCAAAACTTGCTGCTAATGATTGCAGAGGCAAGAGCGAGTTAAGCCAGGGGCAGCTGCTGAAAAGGTAGGTCGCCGGCTCTTGAGCCCCTCTATATCCGCCCCCTGAATCTGTACGATTAATCAGCAAATCAGCACATGGTATTCACCATACACAAACCGAACGCCGCCGAGAAACTCGCCATTCATGTGAAGGCAGCTCCACGTCCTTCTTGGTACGTACATTCCTAGATAGGGAGTCGTCGTTTGGCAAGACACATGATTGGGTCTCCCAACGCTTTCGCCGCCTGCTGATCCAAGCTGCAGACGTGAAGTCGAAATAAAGTTTGTGGGCACCTCCTCTAGCTCCCGCTTAGCTGCCCCTTTCTTGGGGTACCAATGGGGAAGACCCGTTCAAGATCGTCGAGCACCGCCTCATATTCCAGCACCCACGTGGCGTATGACGAATCCTTTATAATACGAAGTCTCCGGTACCTTATGAACGCACACTTGTGCAGCGACTATTGCCCCGGGTGAACACATGGGGCGGAAATGGTGCTTATGCCTTGGGCGGTGTGCTTCGCATCAGACGAACAATGGAGAAACCCCTTTCCTTGTATCGTCTGGATCCAGGGTTTTGCGCGGGGGCAAGCCATCGCCAAGCACATGTCTTGAGTCAAGGCCTTTGCAACGATCTTCTTCATGGAAGAGAGCGAAGAGGATGCTTCCGTGACAACCTTGTTGCAGCATCGCGTGCCAAAATCCCCGGTGCATTGACGCAGGAAGTCAGCATGAAGTCGTAGTACCACGCCCTTGGGTATCATCGATCTGGCCAAGACAAACAAGGGAGACCCATGGCTGAGCTGTTCGGCAGTTTACAACGGCTCCTGTTGCACTGCACAACATATCCCGACATAGTAGGTAACCCCACGTCGGGTGTCATCGTGTGCCGGACAATAGGTATTTATGCCCTAAGAGAATAACCGGGCTCAATGGAGTAGGTGTGTAAATCGCAATCAGTTGCGCTTATATAATGAAATCTTAAAGGGAGCTAATATGCAGTTAGTAAATATTAGACTGGATATAATCAGATAATAAAATTATGGAATACCCTACACTTGCTAGATAAAACAGGTGTATTTTAATTTGTAAGAAATAATAATATTATTTTTTTCTTATTAAGTATCGTAATATTTTTGCGCAACTAAGAAGATTATGGAAGAGTATAACACTCTATAATAGCAGCCCTGGAATTGAGTCGGAAGCAGTAGCAGCAGTAGCATTTGCATTTTGGGAAGACGGGAACAAGTCTCCCAATATATACTCATAGTATAGAGGAGCACCAGGTTTCTTCTTACTAATGCGTCATCCTATGGGATGAGGTAATATTGGCCAATCCGCGGCTAGTGAGTTACGGAGTATATAGTCCGTTGTGTTGTTGGGTCAACCCCAGTATGTTTTGTTCGATTTACTTGTCTCCTGCATGGCCTAGCGCTCCCCCCCCTTTATTCTTTCCAATGGGAGATGGTACATTTATGTGCTAGGATAATATGCGAAACCGGTGTGGAAACAAATAGTTCAGTTTTGTTCCGGCCTAGGCGGTGTGTACATGGTTTCCGGACAAGCAGGGGTGCGTCATTGGTCCGTCGGACAACCAGGAGTTTTAGACGCGATTTCCCTCTTCTCTCGTTCTCTGTTTGGATTTCACATGGTGATAACGAGTCGAGATACATAGTAGCAATTGTATGGGGATTGTGTCAGCTTGTCCGCAATCACGGCTACCGACTTAGATGCTGGTCCGGAAGAGAGTTTTGGTAGAGAAAGCCATGTGTTCCTAAGACAGAAAGCGAGAAATACCCTCAGAGGAGAGCCTCGTCATGGATGCTGCCTCTGCTTGCTTGTCGAAGGATGCGTTTCGTATTATGAGCTACCTATGCATGGATGCCCAAGCTTGCGTAAGCGTGTCTGATATGTCATTGGCTGACTCGACCATGTTTGTGGGAAATAACACAGGTAAACAACTGCCATGGTACGGGTTGCTGCCATCCATCTCTCGACAAAGGAGAGACTACAATGAGAACCTCCAGCCCTACCGTGCTACATGAAGAAAGGTAGCGACTACAGGGCAAGGCGGAAATGTATTAGTTGGTTATGGCGCGTAGAAGAAGCGGCAAGTACCTGAGTGGAAATATCAGGGTGATGATAATCCGGGGACGTCTGTACTAACTGGCATTCTACCTGATAACAAATTCCGGATCTCCATCTCTCTGTCAGTGTTAGAGGCAATAGTTTGCAACCCATCAAAATGAACGACAGCATTTCTTGCAAAACAGAAAAGACAAAGGACCCCCTCTAGTATATTTATCTGCACCACTTTGTGTGCTGTCTGTAACTGTGTTCCCAAATTTTCCCTTAGTTCTCAATACAAACAAAACAAAATGCAGCTCCATCTCATGTGGTCGACGACGATCGTGGTAGTTCTGATGGTGCATCGGATCAGTCGATGTGTCTAACGTGACCACGCTCAAGGTCAATCGTAGTCGCGCTCTCGCCAGCCCCGCCCTCCTCGTCGGTTTTCTTCGCAATGACATCGATAAGCTGCTTAAGGTTCCTGATTGCTCTTGGAGTCTGTCAGCAGATTCCTATGAGTTGACAAGACGACTGGGGAAATGCTTCCACACACAGGCAGACATGCGACGCAATGCGATACGCATACGTAATCACACGGTGAAGTTTGTCAACGCCATTGTCATCTCTCTCTCCTTTGTGTTGGTCAGGATAAAGAACCTGGGTGTCGTTCCGTGGGTCGACGGACTGGAATCGGTAGGGGTTGCTAGCCATTGTGTTGTTTGTAAGTCCGGTTGTGATAACGTTATGCTATGGTTTGATCTAATAGGCGACTGTGTATGGTTGCGAACCATTCTGCTGAAGATAAAGGTCAAGGAGGCGGGGGGAGCAGCCCTTTTATAACTTGAACTATGGGGAGACAGAATATACAGATCACTGCTTGCGTGTTGATGGCCTACCTTACGCTGCCGGTCGAGCCACGCCATACCCTTTCTCTGCAAGATGCAGCTTCGAGGAGCCAGTACACGTCCTCTGCTTGCCTCAACGCTCGCCCGTCGCGCCGCGATGTCCCCACAGTCGTGTGTCTCCGTCTCCTCGCTATCTGAACAGCACCGTAACTTTGCCCACTGCGCTGCCACGTATGTGCCTTCAACACGTTTATGGCAGTAGACTTGACGGCGGCGTTGATCAGGCGCCTTCCAGCGCCTGCCCGGGCCGAGCCACCTGCTCCCATGCTCAAGTTTCCTCAGCAGCCCACCGGGAGAGTCTTGGAAAACGGAGACAGAACTCAAAGGATGGGAGACAGTTGGCTAGTGTCAGACACCTACATGTGTGCAGCAGTACCGTACACCATTACATGAATGTGTTCACCGCACATCCATCGATGACATCCATTTGGAGCGGAAGTAAAGCTGCGTCATCAAGAACTCCGTAGGATGTTGTCCGCAGTTGCGCCTGGGTGCTTAAGAAGGACACCGCCCTCGCATTGCAACGCCATCATCATGTTTTCTCATGCAGCTTCGTCCCGTTTCCATCTGGTGCTTCTCCCGGACTGTCCAAGCGTCGCCGTCAACCATGACCAATCAAAGAGCCTTTTCAACTTGCAACTCAGGTCATGACCCTCCGGCACACACCTCCAGTCCACCGCCTTTTGCACAAGAGTGAGGAAACAATGCAGCTTTGGCATCGAAGTGCCGGGCCCCGCTCGAACGGCTCGTTGAAGTTGACATTTTGTTTACTTGGTTGGCTCGGGTGAGGAGGAGGGGGTTTGGATAGAGGAGGTGCCGGCTGTTCGCTGCGCCAGCCTGCTCGCGTGTCATTCATTCGATGTCTAGCTGCATGAACACGGCTTGTTCGCCTTGGTCAGTCTCCTATGGTTTTCTTTTTAATTGGTTCAAGGTGGGTTGCAAGCACCGACGAAGCTGACCTTTTTGAGATCCATGGCTTTGACATGGCCCAGTGTTGAGTGTGGCGGCACATGACCCAGAGCAAGAGCTCCGTCATGCCCGTCGAGAACTTTGAGAGCAGAGAGTTGCCATACTTGTCCTTTGTACAATATTGAGGGCTATTAAGGAGGAATGAATGGTCTTGCTCGCGCCTGGAACTGACCTCGGAGTAGGAATAATTGAGTCTAGGGGTAGTTCGTTTTGTGTAACCTAGTCAACTGGGATGGCTGAGAAAACGGCGATCGTCCCTGAGATATGATCTTATCCATTATCCTGGGAGGATTACTTACTCCTAGGCAATATCGCTGTTGCTCTGTGAAGCCATGTTGTAAAGTCTCATCCAGCGATATAGTAGCACATGTACTGACGGGGATCAGGTACATACGTGTACTATTATTCACTCCAGTCCAACCCCTGCTGTCACCGAAATCACAGTACATTCAATGTACATGACCGAAACTGAAAGAGGCCCCATTCACCTGTCGGTACCTTAGTTTGTTTACGTACCTTACCTTATATATTATGAGTAGGGGAGTGCAGGCTCCGTTGAAGCTGTTGGTAAGACGGCCAACCCCTGGCCGCCCATCCTAAATACTACCTAGATTAGATTATATTCCCGCAAATAGACTAATAACGATTCCGTTTTCATCTGCGCTTGCTCATAGTGCATCTTTCACGGGGCCTTTGGTATTTTTGGTGCGGCTCCGTGAAAAACGGTGGCGTCCCGGGGGTGAAATGGAGCCCCTGTCCTCCTACTCAGTCCGTCTTTCCACATCATATACGCCGTACAGCGCTTTATTATCTCATCCTCCTTCAATTTCAACTTCCGCGTTAGTTTTTTTGTTTTTCTTCTTATTTTCTCTCGGAGGGTTAGCAGCAGTTCCGGTAGTCAACCGAAGAGGGACGGGCCGGGATTAGTGCAAAAAGCTGGCGATGGCTTCAGACATGCTTATCAGGCACACACATATACAAGCGCAATTGGTGAGCAAAACAGGCATCACCCCTTTATTGAGTGACGTCTGCTTTTGGACCTTGAAGGCCGTAGAACTGCGCTTCGTTTCCAAATTCGGACATGCATGTAACCCTCCTTACCCCATGAGACCCATTTCGAGGCCAGCCAGAGTGTGCAAGTCTGCCTCGCGCCCATAGGACTGCCAGTCAGAGAACGAGTAACGTGTAGAGATAAACACGTAAAAGAAGCTCGTGACTTCGATCTGGTGCCGCTTCTCGATCGAGGGAGCTTCAAGTTTTTCTCCCCCCTTTATTACACTTTGCTCCAAGCTTGCTCTGCTCCCGTGAAAAACCGCGTGAGGCTGCCGTAGCCTGACACCTTGGGCAGTTCCGCTCGTGGGTCCATGACACCCTCACTATCTCAGCTCATTTCCAAGCCCCCTCCACCTTGGCTGTCATTCTCAGCCCGTCCTACAAGAAAGAAGAGGAAGAGAAGGAAAAAGGGGTGGGGCAGATTGCGCTCCCGCTACGAAAGGAATGAGTTCTTGTGAAGAAGCAGGTGGTTCATGTCCGAGGGCGTATACGTGACGTGCTCTCTCCGCGGGAGAAGCTCCCGGGACACCCCCCTCCCACATCCAGCATGACCTGGCCTGGCGTTTCCCAACATTGTGCCCCGTTTGGCTGCTCTCTTCCACCGCTCATCGGGTGTAGTAGCATCGTCTTGGTCGGTATAATGGCCCGCCCATCCGCCCTCAGGCATGGAGCAGACGGCACGGAATTCGTGTCAAGTTTGTTCCTACTATTCCAAGGGGCCATCTCGTGAGGGCTGCCAGGCCCATCCTCCCGACCCAACCTTTGCTCCACGCTTCCTGTCGAGACTAGTGCATCCGGGGGAGAAAAGAAGTTGAGGTGGCGTGTCGGCTGCTTGACGCGGACTAATACTCTGCGCGTCCTTTGCCCATCCTCACCTTTGAGTCCCTGATATCCCTGGTTTAGGTGGCGGCCACAGTCCATATCGACGCAGCCGCTCACAGACTAGAAACGCCGTGCTATGACTCGGTCCGGGTGTGCCAAGAGGCGTCTCATTACTCACTATACAGGTCCTTCTGTCATAGGACTTTGCTGCAGCAAGACATCCATATCGCTGTCCCCATGACGCGTCCGGCTGCAGCAAGGCGAGATTGCGCGCTCGTCAACGCAGGTTATGAGCAATCTCCAAGCTCTTGCTATAACACAAATTCCATCATCAATGTTATCACCAGTAGAAGTATTCCTGAACTGTCCTCACAGCCCTTCCTCTCACGAACCGAGTCCCCGGTAACCCTCAGTGGCATGGCCTCGACTATTGATTGTGCAACCACCACGAACTCGGCCATCCCCCCTGTGGTCACACGCCCCCCTTCATGGCGATGACCTCTTCATGCCTCACTAGTTTGCTGCCAAACTAGGTCTTCTCTCCACGTTGCTTTGATGGGAAGGGAGGGCAATTGCCGGGCTCCGGCACCAAAGAACAGGCTGCGGCCAGCCCAATCGACCCCGGTCTTTGTTTATGCCCTTGACCACTGGCGTACCGTTACATTACCTGTACGAAGAAGCCTAGTGGAAGGTCACTAATGCATCCGAAGCCCACAGTGGACGGGGGCAGCCTTATTCTCATCTCCCTCAGCTTTTGTTGAGGACGAGGGGGAGTTGGTCTCCAAGGCCACACAACTCTGCCGCACCTTTGTACTGTTTTACCTACAGATACTCTATCATGTTGTACAACACAGGTAGCTCTTCAACTGAAGGTGCCTGCAGGCACCTTGCGAGCCTTGGGTATACCTATGTACTTGTTGAGAGCGAATACTCTATTGAGGAACCACGATCCCCCCTGCCAAGGTAATCTATTTCTAGAACCAGTATACCAGCAGTAACCAGAATACGTATTGAATGGGGATAGATATATAAGAAATTTGTTCAGAGATTCAGCCGCCCATCCTTCCCTTTTTCTCCTCTACCCTTGTACCCTCCCATTTCGCCTCCGTGCCTGAAGTGGTTGCCAGCCGTGAGAGCATCTGGGCGAGGACAATTACTTGCAACACTGGACTGCCGTCGCAGTCATTCGTGATCCAAGTCCATAGGGTCATCTACGAACGTATCTATGCATCCCTCGCTCACGTCCGTTTGCTCGAGAGGCGTATTCCTGGAGTTTCTCAGCCGGACCATCTCAGTAGTGTATTGCAGCAACTGTAGCAAGCTTCCCAGCACCTGCTCGTCAGTATAAAGGCAAACAAAATAAAAAGAAGAGGAACGAGGAGGCGCCACGAACCGAGTGTCTCTCTCTGGACCAAGACTCTCTGGATTCACGCTGATCCTCCACAGCATGGCCATGATCCTGCGGTATCTCCTGTGATGAAGATTGTCGTTGGTCGGCATCTTTGAGGCGTTGGGTTGCTGAGATTTCAATTCTATTTAACTGCGCTTGAGATAGAGCTAAGGAAGCAAACGGCTTGTTGATTCGGACACTGGGCGTTGCTCGCTTTTATATACTCTGGATCTTATGCAGGCATACGTCAAGATGCAGGAGTCTTCTCTGTCTCTGCACACGAGGCACAAGGAAAGACTATATCTCCATGGTATCGTGCAGATGGTCGGATGGCCATCGGATGCGCTAAGAGTTGTCGAAGCCCAGCGGTAGCTGGAAGCAATAGCATGGGTGGTCTTCTGCCGCGATCACACGCGGAACCCAAGTTGAAGGGCACGCGGACCGTTGAACCCGAGAATCCCTACCTTGATAGCCCATGGCCCTGGGCTTTGACTCCCATGTTGCCGTCCACCGCACCGGGAACCGGTGGCGCCTCTTCCTGGTCACCATCCCCCTGCATGCCAGTTGAGCGGCTCAAAGCCCCGGATGCCACCGATGAAATATGGCACAATTTGTCCAGGTCATGTGAGTGTGCTAAATACAAACTCTGGCAAGGGAGTATCTATGTAATCATGTCATTCCCGGCTGCGGTCGCTGCAGAGAGGTGCATGTCCTGAAACCGGAGGTTGTGGAAAGAGGCATCAGATGCTACGTCGGCCAGAGCGACCTGACAATCATACAGAATTGAACGACAATTCGAGTTTAGACGATCCGTTTATATTTGGACAACTAGAGTTGCCGGGTGTCAAGTCGTAAGTCTCAAGGAAAAGCTGCGAGCCCCTGTGGTTTGTATTGCTGCCGGTGCAAGAGGTAGTCAATTCGTTAACTCAACCGCACACTCAGCGTGAGAAACTCCCCAGACAAGCCATCAAAGAATGAAGAAGTCTTGGGCCAAGTGAATGGATTGCCACAAGTCTACATAGAAAGGGACAGAAGCTAGAGCTGCAATTGTTGTCCATTGACACACGGCTCCCCTGAGCAGCCCCGCCCATATCCCGAACCGTGAAGAGTGGCCATCAATTGATATAAGACATTGGTAAGAACAGACAATTCCGGATAAAAGGTAAAAAGACAGAAGCAAAAAGAAAGAAAAAGAAAGAAGAAGCAAGGGGGAGGAAAGAGAAAACAAGAAAAAAGGAAAGAAAAAAAAAAGCGGGAGGCGGCAGATAGGCGGGGGAGGGGGAAGGCCGAAGAACAAGACAAGGGAGAAGAAGAAAAAAAGCAAAGAAAGCAAGATGACCAGAGAAAGAGGACACAGGACAAGGAAGCTGGAGCCATAAGTGGTACTAAAGGATTGTAAACAATAAAACTACCTGGCAGGGCAACCAAAATACCAAGAGGCCATTTCTGTTGCCTCGTCGTCTGCCTTGTCTGCCTCGCCGGGTCGCGTTGGTCGTGCGCGGCCAGGTGGGTGGCCCGCAAGGCAGAACACTGGAATTCGAGTGAATTGCGGCCTAAGTTGGAGTATTAACCATGAGGTAGAATTGGGTAACAGTCGATTCTGTAAAATGGCTGTCGCGTGCAATATCACTTCTTGCCTATTATTGCAAGAATAGGGGGATTCTGCCTAGGTTTGGGTAGCGATTCGCCATTCCTGTACGTGCATTCACAGTTGCCGTACACACGGCAATGACAACATAGTTGAGCATATAATATAAACTCTGGTTTGGATATCAGATACCTCAAGTACGATCGAGTCAAGCGCTTCTGCAACTAAACACTGGCTGTCGTCCTTCTTCGGATGGTCAAGCACAAGATCTCCTCGTATCGCAGCGACGGCGTTCGAGCAACTCAATAAACGCACAACACATACCTCAAGCTCCTCGCAGCCCTTCTCCCCTCTGAACAATCAGCAGCTCCCACGTACCGACAAGAAGTGGTCCGACTATCGGCCTCTACCATCCTCCTCCCCTGAAGACCGGCGGCAACTTGCCCCCCCCCCCCCCCCCCCCCCTGGAGTGGGAGCAGGCTGAAACTAAGCATACGACGCAAATCACTTGGCGGATTGATGGTATACAATCGTTGCCTACACAAATACCGCTAATGTCAAGCAAAAATGTCTAGTCAAGAGCAGACGCCTGTTCAAAACGTGCGCAACTCTGCTCCCACCCATCACACCATATCAGCATCTACACGCACACACGTCTTTTCTCCCAATCCATCTGCTTTCCACTGAACATTCTGCTACAGCTAGGGAAGAAGACAAAAAAAACCTTTGTACTCGAACATGGTATGTTACGGCTACACGCGCACTCCCCGAGCATACGTCGAGTCTCCGCAGAGCCGGAAAAAAAAAAAAAAAAAAAAAAAAAAAAGCACGTAAATTCGCGAATTAGTCTCCCTTGCACCGCGACCAGCGGCATCGCATGAAATTTCCCACCCTCAATCGACATTGACAGAAAATTCAATTTCGCTGAAGATTTGCGAGCTGTTTAAACTACAATATTGCCATCTTGAATCTTTCATCTGTTCTTGGTCTCATGTAATAATATCAACTCAAAACACACAAAGGCTCCTCCCCCGCCATATCTCCCCCGCCATATTCCCCCCTTTTTCAGTCTAGAAAAACTTGGACGTCAACCCCCCTACAATCATGTTCCGCTTCTGCCTCCCAATAAACTTATTCACATCGTCCGCCCACCCTGCCGACTGCTCCTGCAGCGTATCCATCGTATCCCCCATGAGGTTCAGCTTCTCCGTTCTCTCGTTCAGCTGCCGCGTCAGGTAATCGCCCCAGCCCTCCTGCGACGAAGACCCGCCGCCGGCGGCTGAAGTGTTGCTCGCGGCCCGCTGCTCCGCCGCCGCGGCCTCCATCATCCTCTTGCTGGGCGGCCTGTTGGGGCCTCCGACCAGGAGATCGAGGTCCAGCGGCGATACGTGCTGTGTTCCGCTAATCCACTGCAGGTTGGAGATGGTTGGGCGCGGGGGAATGTCAATCTTGGGGTTGATCAGACGATCCGGGGATTGCTGCAGCTCCTTGCCCGTGCCCCAGACATGCACGACTGCCATCTCCGCGGGTCCGGCCCAGGCAAAGATGTCGCCGGTTTGCGTCACAATGGTCGCCGTGCTGCGCGTGCGGTCCACCATCGGGAGCTTGGCACTGCCCAGATCTCGCATGCCCGGGATGCTATATGCCCGGGCGCTTCCATCTCGAAAGGCGGCAACAATGGCAAAGCCTTGGAGCTCAAGTTCGGCTACACATGCCGAGTCACACAGTACATCGTCAAACTCTTTGGAGGCGCCCTTTGAGTGGGCAGGCTTGAGTATCCTTATTTCCTTCTCGGTGACTGTGCCCCTAGTTAGTTAAATATTGGATGCGAACTGAGCAACGGGAATACTTGCCTGCAACAAGAGCGCCATGAACTTGACGCCCCTCTCGGAGCCCAGCCACAATTTGACCAGTGGCCAGCGCAGGCTTGCCAGTATCGGCCTGGATCGGGTTCAAAGACACGACCCTCCCATCGAATGCCACCATTCCCGCCACTTCAGCCGTGTACGACCCGCCTGCTCCGGGCAACAACTTCATGGTAATGACCTTGCCCAAGTTGGTCCCCACAAAGCAGCATATTGAAGAGTACTTATCGTCGTCTAGCGTCATGACGCCAAACTCCATCACCACGGGCCACTCTTTCAAGGGCGCTGAGCTGGATCTAGAGTGTCCCTTGAGGAACCCCTTTCGGTTCTCGGGCTTTGCGAAATCAGTCATGGGAGCTTGGAAGATGATCTTTGGACCACGGAGGTCGATTATCGTCAGGAAGCCGAGCTCTGAGCCAACCGCAACGAAGCCGACGTTGGAGACCCGCACGGCAGTGATGGGGCCCTGCATCATCTCATAGAGGACAAACGGCTGCAGCCCTTCCTTCAGGTTTGGCTCTGCCCTGGAGCTGATATCAGAGAGCCCCATGGGGTTTGGGTCCAGCTGTTTGGGCTGATTCTTGCCGTAAAATTGGTTCACACCCCAGCGGAATACCACGGCCTCCCCAGTCTTCGTCCCAGCGACAAACTCGCCCGTGGTCCCGGCCATGCTCATCGCCGTCACCTCTACATCGTCATAGCGATCCAGAGCCCGCGCCATGTCGACCTGCAGCTGGATCTCGTTCTCGATCTGGTCGGCGTGACCAGAATCCCAAAGCCTGATGATGCTGTCTGCATGCGCCGTCTGGATGATTGTGCGATCTTCAAATCTCTTTCTTGGCCTCACTCCAGCTGCTCCGCCCTTCAAGAGCGGTTCGCCTTGGTCTCTCTTCTCTACCATGGACAGCCACCTGGGCCGGTCGACGCTCGATACGTTGAATTTTGTGACAAAGGGGTGTACGAAAAAGGTTGATGGGTGGAGTTGGTTGGTAGGGCTGATTGGATATCCAGACGGAAAACTCAATGTGATCAGCTCTCCAGATGTTAATAGCACAAGCACGGCAATGGGGTCTTGTGCGCCACCAAAGTAAGGAGAATCCCTCGGAAACAGCAAGAAATCAACGGCCTGGGCTCCCGGCGGCAGATTCAGCGGAATGTGTCGTTTGCCGCGGAAGTGGTTCTCCAAGCCCTGCCAGGTAGATGTAGCATATATCGGTGTCATTCCCAGCTCGACGAACGTCAAGCTCTTCGGTGACGCATCGGGAGCCTGGCCGCCGGCAATCAACAGGCCCGTGTCGTCGCAGTTTTGCTTGCAGCACCACGCGATCTTGACGTATGGATCGGAGTATGCCGTGGTCGGTGCGCTGGGGGTCGCATGCTGGATGCCCATCTCGGTGAGAGTCCTCGCCATGATGACTTTTGCTTCTTTAGGGTCCCAGAAGACCAGGCTTCCGTCATCGTGGGCAGTAAGGACAAAGGTGCCAGACGGATGCCACAGGGCGTGCGTCAACCGAGGCCGCCGCACCGTGTCCATGCCAACGCTGTTTCCTCCCGGCGCGCCGACTGGAAGCACATATTCGAGGAACTGCTGCGGCTGGTTCTGCTTGAACGAGTAGATGACGGCACCGTGGCTGTACCCGATCAGGAGCTTGCCGGCATCTCGGGGATGCATCGACAGGGTGACCAAGGTAACAGTGTGCTGCACCGGATCCCTCGCCTTCCAGAAGTTGGGCAGCCGAAACGCCCGCGCGAGCATGTGGCGGTCGAGGTCGTAGGCCACAATGTCGCCGTTGTGCATGCCGATAAAGGCCCAGTCGAGCATGGGATCCGTCACCATGGCGCTGACGGGGCCGCCAATGACCTGCGCGGCCACGCGCTCGCCCGTGTCGAGGTCCCAGAGTCCCAGCTCATTGTTGCGGTCGAGGCTGACGAGGCGGTTGGCGCTGAACTGGACGCTCCTGAACGAGGTGCGGCGCGGCGGCTCAAACGTCTTCTCGACGCGCTGCTGGCCAAAGACGTAGATCTTGCCGGCGCCGAACTTGCTCTCGGCGGTTCCGATGGCGAGCAGCGACTGCACCGGATCGTAGGCAAAGCAGCTGTGCGTGTCGCGGCGGTTAGTAAGTCGATAATCCACCACAAAACTGTGACTGGCATTGTCCGCCAAACCGCCAAACCCGCGACATCGTCGTCGTCGCCCTTCGTCGGCTCTTCGCCCTCCTCCCGCGTTTGGCGGGGCGCAGTTGCGTCATAGCCCACATCTGGCCGACGCACTCAAAGAGAGAGCTCGCTCACCTTATCTGAGAGTTGAGGCCGTATCGCGCGTGGTCGTCCGGCGCAAACAGCTCCGGCCGGATGCTGCCCGACAGGTCGTTCTGGATGCCCGCCTGCTTGCTCCGCAGAAAGCTCGCCATGGTTGGATGTGGCTAAAGGGTGCAAGGGGAGCGGAGGGAGAGCAGAGCATAAGGGGTTCAGGTTGAAAGGTGCTTTTGGTTGACTGGAATTCTGCTTTAGGGGCCTCCAGCTGTTACTAGACGACAAGCTCAGCAACACGCGGGATCCATAGCGGGGTTCTTGGCAGCTCTTGAACTCCGAGGCGTACGAGTACATACTCGGACTGAATCACTGCTAATATTGTCGTGCCACATACACCCGACATGACATTTCTTGTCAGTTGAAGCTCTGCAATTCATGGCAACCTCTGGAGCTTACATCTAGTCAGCCGTCAACTCCAGCCACTTTCTCTTCTTCCTTAGTAACCTACTTGTGAAATTGCATCTCTTGAGCTTGACATCTCAGGTTGCTTCATCTCGCAGCAGCCACTTTCACTCATCCCTGCAACTCAGCTCGTTCCGACTCTGCAGCACGTTCATAGCATCACAACTAGGTACGCAGGCTTCAAAAGGTCAAAATCAATGCGTGTCGATTACCTAGGCTATCTGGGCTTTTTTATGGTAGCAAATATAACCTCCACCGCCATCTCCCGCCAATCCGGTCGCCCCTTTTGTTCATATTTCATGCTCGTTTCTTAGACGCCCCAAAGAAAAGCAAACTTGTTGTCTTCCCCCCATTACCACCAGCCGCTGCCAAATCCCCCGAAAACTCAATAAGTCCATGCTGTCAACCACCACTCCGCTCGCCATCGCAGCCGCCTAGATGTACCACATAGTGCCTCTGAAGAACTCCCTCTGTCTCATCTCTCCGTCAATGGGAGTGTTATTCTCCGGTTTGCCGCCAAGCTGAAGAAGAGACGGGGCATCGCTGCCCCGTTGCGGGACGCTCATCGACTCGCCCTTGGCAACCTTGTCACGGATCATCTCATGGCCCTTTGCACCGGCGCGAAATCCCTCGCTCGTCGCGATGTTCTCGTGTGCCCGGGCACGGCTGCCGGCGAGATGGGCGTAATAGACGGCCGGGTGAAGAGACACCGGCGTTGTCGATCGCGCGTATGAGTAGCACTGATGATAAATCATCTTTTGCAGCTCGTTGACGGGTATGTTCATCTCGTCAATGAGCACGTGGTAGTGAACTGGCCGGGCCGTGCCCTGGATCGCCACGTGCGAGTTGAGATAGAAGTCATACATGAATGGGTGAGTAACTTCCTTCTCCACCAAAGTTCCGGGCAAGGCGTTTCCGTTACGATCTCCCTTCTCAGGGAAGAAGCGGATGTGGTGACGCTTCGTCGCCACAATCACCGTAAACTTGGGCAGCTGTTGGCTGGGAGCCGCCTGCTTGAAGTAACCTTTTATCTCCTTGATCTCCTGCTCAATGACATGAGCAAACTGTCCCTCTGCGACTCCATCACGGAAGTAAATAACGTGCTTGGGGAACTGGCGGTCGTGCCCATTCATCCAAACCTTGCACAGATGGCCGAAAAGAGTGTGGACGTTGGCGTGGCTGAGCATTTCCACTCGGTAGCCATTCGTCTCAACCATGGCAGCGTACTTGGTCGCGTCTCGGTCCACCGACATCGTCATGGCAGCCACAGAGGGAGACGGGCCGCCGGGAGCCGCGTGGGAGATGTCAACGCCCACAATCATGGTAGGCCGGTCCTTGGGGAAGTAGGTCCCCTGCAACTTCCATGGAGGGTTTGTGCGAGATGTCGATCCACCAAGCTTGGCATTGACCTTCATGCACACGTTGGAGTGATATTGGCCGTTGTTGGACGCAACAGAGGCACCATTCACAACCTGGGTCAGGACGCCGAAGCGGCAATCAGCAGATTTCTTCAGCCGCTCGTAGTGAGGGCTGTTCTTGTGCTGGACAACGACAAAGATGAGCTGAGTGTATCCCTTCTCACGAGTAATCTGATTGTGCGCATGGGCGAGTGCTTGAGCAACATTGTTCTTGAGATTGCCCGGCACGTTGATCAACAGAGGGTCGCTCTTGCAAATGCCTCCATGTCCCATGAAGGTCGTCTTGAAAGTGCGCGCAAACTGCTGGAGTTGAGGGAACTGGACACAGTCGTCCATGACAATAAAGCCCCAGTTGGTCAGAGGCGCAACATTCGGCTTGAAGAATTTCTTGCCACGAAGGTCCCAGCGGCCAGAGTACTTGGGGTCTGCTGTACCCTGGGCAAAGTTCACAAGAGGGGCGTTCAAGACTCTGGCCTCGGTCTTTGCAAACTGGTGCTGCAAGTCCACTCCGTAAAACTTGAGATAGGGATCCTCCTGCAGGCGAAGATCTCCAATGTTTCTCATAATGTCACCTTTGCGAACATTGGGGCGAGTGACAGCAATCTTGATCATTGCTGCAGTCTGTTCAGGGTTCAGCTTGAAAGCATACCGCTGCATCGGCTCGACAAAGGCAAACTCCATCGGAATGTGTCCATTTTTTCCCGTCGCGATAAGGGGCAAGAAGGGGTACTTGAGCGTGGCCTTGTACTTCTCCCGGTAATAGTCGGCCACCGAGATCTCACGGCCATTGTAGTCAAACTTGACTGTCACGGCGTTGGCACCGCCCTGCGGTCCATACTTTTGGTCGAATGCGAAGTCCATCACTGTGTAGACCTTCTCGGCCAGCTTGGGGTCACGGTTCATGTGCCTGATGGTGAACTTGAGCTTGCGCATCTTGCGAAGCTGCTTGAAGGCATCCGAGGACTGCCATTCTCCCTTGGAATTTCGAACCGGATTGAAGATCTTGGTGGTGGCAACTTCCTCTCTTTGGTAGCGCTTATCAAGCGTCCGCAGAAAGCTCATCATGTACTGATCCATGGTCTGTCGACCCGTCCAAAAGCAAGTGTTGGTAACATCTGCGTTCAGAGCAAGACCGATGCCTCCCTTGGAAAGATTGTTAGACAGTCGAAGAGAAGCGTAAGTCCCCTTGTGAACGGTGATCACTCCATCTCGGAGGAGGGGGGTTCCGGCTTCGTTCTTCCTGTAGAAATTGCGTTTGATAGCCAGAAGATTCTCAGATGGCCATTGGCGGATGAGATGGTCCATGAAGTTGAGTGCTTCCTGAACGCTGTTGTTAAATTGCATCTTTCTCTCCAGATAGCCCCGGAGAGCGCTCATCTGGATCTCCGTGGTCTTGCGGAGCATGACATAGAACTTGTTTGAGCGCCCGGAGCGCCCAGGAGGCTTGCCGTCATCCAAGTCGACTGTGACTCGGATCTCGCCGCGTTCGACCAAGGAAGAGGACCACGCCAACCGAGATCCGTCCATAATCCACATCGGGTAGTTGTACGGGGCGAGGGCGGCCTTGAGGTTGGCATGGGCCCAAATCTTCTTCAGGACAGGGCCGCGTTTGTCAGGCTCAGGAGAGAGGACCACCTATCCAAGTGTCCGTTAGTGATGAGGCGTTCCGACTGAGGGGATCAAGAGGAACTCACGTCGTATTGGTAGATCTTTTTGCTGAAGTCAAATTTGGTCATTCGAAGTTGGTTGACTTCGATCATCTCAGGGCGGCCTTCAGTATTCAGGTTCTTGCCGCGAACAGCAAACACATCTTTCTGGTCTTCATTGTCGAGAAAGGCATCAGCGGGCAATTCCATACGAGTATTGCCTTTTCGGTCCTTGCTCTCGGGCTTCGCAGGATCGAATCCCATGCTGGGAGCCCAGCCAGGTCTCGGACCACCCGACTGTGAGCCCTGTGCTGGTGAGCCTTGTCTCTGAGGGCCTTGTGCTGGAGATGCACCACGGCTTCTTGCAGAACCTGCGACCGAGGGTCCACGAGATTGGTGAGGGCTGCCTTGTTTAGGCGTGCCATGCCCAGAGGCGGCAGGAGAGCGACCTCTCTCAGACATGTTGAGAACTGTGACGGAAGTTGAGTTAGTAAATGGAGTAGACAGAAATGGGTAAGAGCTATAGAGTGCCTCATAGAAGCGTCTCAAGTCCTGACCGACGCTGCCAACACAAGAGGCAAGGGTCGAGGATAGGGTACAACAGCATGAAAGAATCTGGCCAACCGACTTACTTCTGACGTTTGTCAAACTCGATATGTTTTCCGCAAAGGTGTGTTCTCGGGTGATGTCTGTTCCAGTGTCAGCAAAATTGTGTTTTATGGAGGAACAGAGTTGCGCGGTTGAGAGCAGAGAAGGAGAAAAGGTCTTGCAACATGGACGTACCCGACGAAGTCGAAGATCTTGACTAGACGTTGCTGGAGATGGCCGCGTGTAGATATAGACAGGGTAGCCGTAGCTGAATCTCGACTGTTAGGTAGTGTCTGCGAAATGAATCTGCATCGGGTCAGAACACTGCGTCAAGATGTGACGTGATAGAGGTAGAGGAGCTGAAAGAATGCACAAGAGCTAGGAAATGGAGATAACGATGCTATTGATGCTGTGCAGAGGTATATCGAGATGCTGAAGGGCTGCAAAGGAGTAGCGAGGAATGGAGGAGAGTGTAGAAATCAACAAAGGCCACTCACCGAAGTTGACGATCGAGAAAGCCTCGACAGGCTCGGCACGAGACAGTGCTCAAGGCCAGAGAAGATCGAAAAGGAAGCTCTCACAAACAGAGAGAGAAGAGGGCGTGTGGAGCAGGGATGCTGCGAGTGTGTGGAAGAAGAAAGAAAGAAAGAAGAGAGGAGGGAGAGGAGGAGGAGAAGCCCTTAAATAGACGCTGACGGCCTCAGGCAGCTGGCAGAGGAGGATAGAGCCGTGATTCACAACACGTGAGCAACAGCTGCCTTGATAGTGCAGCTGTTGGGCAGCTGATGCATCACGGTGAAGAGCAGCAGGGCGGGAGGTGTCTGCCAGTGTGTGCAGCAGCTGGCGGAAAGAAGCATCTGCGAGCTGCGGAGGACTGTAGTGAAGCGAGCAGACGCCGCCATGCAGCTCGGCGGGCTCTTGACCTGTGGTTGCGTGGAGGGCAAGTTGCACAATTTGGGTAGTCGTATGAGGAAGAAGAAGAATAAGGTAGTAACGAGATCGTATCTAGTACGGAGTTCTGTATTGATGCGTGTATGGTGTCATTGTTTTCTGCCACGACACCGCCCTTTTGGTGCAGATGACGGCGGTTGGGCGCATGTGGAGGCTTTGCTATGGCTGCAAGGCGGCTTCGTGCTGCTGCTCAAGGAGAATCTGCTTGTTGGGGCAAAGGCTTGATCTCAAACTGTTGGGAGTGTTGATCCGTTGGAGGAGAGAGGAAGGAGCAAGCGATGCTGTAAGTAGGTAGGGACTAATGAGATCAAGAGCTACCTGCGTGGGAATCTAGCCTCTGCCTACCTAGGAACCTCCTTAACAAGAGTATGTGAGAGAGCCAGGCTAAGACAAGATGGCAATATCTCTGAGGAAACAAGCCTTGACTACCTAGGTAGCATTTCCCAGCCCGCTTTGAGCCAACATGCTTTAGGTACGCCAGGCAATCATCGACACAGAGCTGTGATACCACGTTGATACCACGTTGATCTCTGAGCTCAAACAACCACGAGTCGATGTGAATGCACCTGGATTACCGTCTCAGCAGATGCAATGACAGCCGTGACGACGTGCCATGATCCGTGTTCCAGAGCTTGGTATCCACGACTGTGATTCGGCACCCCGTTCTTGTGAGCGAGGCTGTTTGGACAAATGCAGCTCGGTCGAATCAGCCGTCACTGATCAGTCGAGTTTCTACGGTAGTGCCTTTGCTTGCTTGCGCCTAAGAATGCCCTTTTCTCAGGGCCTGGCATTCGCGTACAGGAAAAGAGACGCCGGTTTGCAGCTTCCCGTAGCTCCAGCTTTGCAACGTACATCACCAGTAAGCATTAGAATGCCCATGTCCCATGACACTTTGATTGGCATCTGCTTCTGCAAGACGGGTCACGCATGTTTGTTGCTGTGGCACAAATGATATTCATACTAGGTGTATCCTACCGTCAGCTGGCCTGGCTTACCGACAACCCACCGACTTGCAATTCCATGAGAAGATGCAAACAGATGTTTGCCCGTGATATCTAGTGTAAATAGGCAAACCTGTCCAACGTTCCTATTTCCTACCAAACGCCCTGGGAATGCATCAAGAAGAGCAAGTATTCATCGTCCTCTACTATCCATCAAGTTAAACCTTCCAACGCTCTCTTCCCTTTCACCACCCACTCCAGGGGTGGTTGTCCAACTTGCAAAAGATGGCAACGCCATCCGCTGTACAGCTTTCACACCGTTCACCTACTGAAAGCGATATCCTCCATACTGACCAGGCGCCGGCGCGTTGTATCCTCCCGTCGGCGCTGGCGGCCATTGACTCGGAGCCGCATTCGCATCAGTCCCCCCGTATGGGGCCGTGGGAAACGCACTTCCAGCTTCTGTTCGAAGAGGCGATTGTCTATAGACGTTAGAAGCAGGGGCGATTCGTCCATATGGACTGATTGGCCGGGAAAAGTCCCCCGAAGCTTGTCGACCATGGACGGGGGCGGTAAACCGATATTGCCCTCCGGTCTGTGCTTTCCAGGTAGCGTAATCGGGAAGTGGCGTGTCCCGGAGGAGTGAGACCATGGCAGCTGCGTTCAGTCGCTGCGAGTCATATGTGTGGGCGGGAGGCAAGATGCCCAGGAGGAACGTAATGTCCCGATGGAGGGCTGATGATTGATTGCGGCGCTGCTGGTCAAGTCGTCGGCCAGCTGCCCCCTTGAGAGGAGAGGCGCCTCTAGCGAGCCTCTTTGGGGGGTTGAGCTCCTCGTCATCTGGGCCAAGGGGCCGTTTCGGAGACGCAGTGGCTCTGACGTACTGTGGTCGGGGGCTCTGCTCTCTCTGTGGGGGGAAGCTGTTGCGGGATGATGCAGGCTGTTCAATGAGGGGGGCAGCAAGCTTGGGTCGCATTTGGGCAGCTTTCGAAATGATCACGGGGGCGGCAATCGGATCGAATTTGTCAGACGAGTAGCGAGCCGCAAAGTTCTTGAGCTTCGGGTCTTCAGGGAACAGCTCTGCCATCCTCGCCTCGAGTTTGTGGATCTGGGATAGTTCGCCGTATTGGGACTCGTACTTGTGGAAGTACGCGTATAGAGGTTTGGCTTTGTGAAGTGTCTCTGGATTGGCGATAAGGCGGTTAACACAAGTCTCGAAAACCACCCGAGCATCTGGATAGCCGTCTGTTAGTGACTGTGTTCTGTCCGAAGCTTATAGTGAAGGAGGAGAGAAAGGAAACTCACTCGTTGTATCGTCCTTGGAATGCAAAAACTTCAGATACTCGACGATAAAGCCTTCGTCATTGGGAAACAGGCGGGCTCCACGCTCAAAAATCTTGGCACCGACTGGGTCCTTGTACACAACAGACTCCAGTAAGGCAACGGCAACATACACGTCGCTGGTGAGGCGTCCCTTTTGCCGAGCATCGGTGAAGACTTTGCGCAGTCCACCATCTGTCTGGTTGCCTTTTCCCTGGATACGACGGATCGCCCTGGCCATGGCAATCCACACGTACGAAATTGTGCGAGAAAGGATGTTGGTCTCGGCAGCGTAGCCCTTTTGAATAGCAGCAATACGTTCCTCGACAGAAGTCTTCTTCGAAGCTCCATCTTCGTAGTCGTCGTCGTAGTTTTGCTCGATGGACTGCTGCAGGGGAGCCTCCTGTGCCGCCGCCTGCTTTAGAGTGGATATCTCCAGCTTCTCCCGCTCCTTCGCCTTGTCTCCCAGTGCATACAGCCTGTTCAAAACATCGTCGAAAGGTTTCCTCACGGCCTTGGCGTATTCAGCCTTGTCTCCCTCCCTGAGCGGCGAAGTGGCTTCGATGTGGTCTGCGTGCTTCAAAGCAAGCAGGACGCTCTCTGGGTTGGCGGCGATTCCTTGAATTAGGAACTCGACGCCCATCTCCTTGTCGACCTCGGCAATGTCGCTTTGAAGGCACCATTCGGCTGCATCAACCCATAGTTCTGGCCAGAAGCGCAGGGCCATGAGGGCCTGCTTGTAGCAGTACAGGACCCGCTGTGCGAATACTTTTGGCTCGTCCGCCTTGAGCACCAGCGGATCTTCCTTCTCCCACTCGATCCATTTCTTCCACAGGGCCACCTGGTGCCGAAACTCCTGGTCGCCTTCGAATCCTGGAGCCGGCGGCAGCCGGGGAAGATTCGTGCGCTTCAAGTCTCGGGTAATGTTATCCAAGGCGATGTTACCGCTCTTGGCAGACATGTATCCAGGAGATCGCTCCTGGATAAATTTGCGTCCCTACTGGCAAGATCAGCACTAGAACAGTTTGACGAGAGAGAGAAGAAAGAAGCCGGAGACGCACCGTCACCTTG
Organism: Trichoderma reesei QM6a; assembly: GCF_000167675.1. Taxonomy (NCBI): domain Eukaryota; kingdom Fungi; phylum Ascomycota; class Sordariomycetes; order Hypocreales; family Hypocreaceae; genus Trichoderma; species Trichoderma reesei. The sequence continues at coordinate 1,004,981 of NW_006711155.1, read as the reverse complement.
TTGAGCCCCATCTCAAATTGGTCGTACTCCTTCCACAGATTGTTCACTGTGGACATGGGAACGGTTATCGCGCGGTGGTAGGCTTTGCGCAGCTGGTCCATCTTTTGCTGGTCTTGCCAACCGGTGCCCCCAATCTGGCCAGGGCCGCTCTTGATGAACTGGATGTAGTCCTGCCAGATGTTGCCCGAGTCCCGATCCACGCCAATGTTATCAATCACGAACTCGTATGATTGCGTGATGGTCCTCCTGGCTTGGCCGGTAGGATCGTTGTTGAGATCGTTCCGTCGGCGGATGTAGTTGAGGTAGACAGTCCACAGTTTGACGTTGGGGACCGACATCAAGCATCGCCCAAAGAGCTGTTCAGCATCGACGAAATTGTCCATGCCGAGTTCCATTTCGATCCATTCGACCCACACGTCAGCCTGTTCATCGTCAGTCTCGCACAACAGGACTCAAGCAGCTCGACGGAAGCAACATTCAACTTACCGATTGGGGAAAGACCTCCAGGAACCGGTTGTAAACCTTGCGAAGGTCGTCCAGCCTGCTGTTGCGCTTATGGTCGGCAATGAGATTGAGCCACGCATCCATGTCCCCTCGAGGATCCTCCTTAATGCGAGCCTCGAGCAACGTTACCGGATTCAGGCTAGCCACTGGTGTTGCAGTCACATTGGAAGGGACATTGGTGGGAACAGGAGGGACTGAGGCACTTGAGGCCTTGGCCTCGGTGGGCTGACCGGCTTGGCTCTGCGATGCCGAGGGCTCGCGCTGGCCAGGGCCTGCTGCATTGCCTCCTTCGTCGTCGTCTTCGTCTTCGTCGTCGGAGGCTTCCACTAAGAAGCCGCCCGACATTTTTGGCTTGGATGATGCAGGACGTTGCGAAGGGACAGCGGGGGCGGCTTTTTCAGGGACTGGAGGGTCTGGGACAACTGATTCATCGGGGACATATTCGGGATCATAATCCCCTCCATCCTCGGTTCCATTATCCGCTGATTCACCTGACACATGGGAGTCTTGAGCAAAGTTATCAACTTGTTCGTCGCTATGCTGAGTATGATCGCCTTCCGCGGCCGCAAATCCTTCATTGCCCCACGAAGTTTCTTCAGAAGCCATCTTGAGAGGCTTTCTGTATGTTCAACTTGGAACACCACAGTGGCGCCTGTGGAGGTCTATTGGGCGGCAGGTCCGGTTCGGACGATGGAGGTGCGTCAATGGCTGACACAAAGGGTAGGACAAACTCGATGGGCTCTTGCTCGGCAGAGAAGCCAAAGCGCCGCGGTGGTCTCGGATCGATCGACTGTGAGGAGAATGCTAACCTCGAGTTAGAATTGAATCAAGTTGCTGTACATCGTGGTCATTCAGAAACTCTTACCAAGTCACGCAATGCCAATCCAATCCACGATCCAGCGATGGATGCAGAACCGAATCGCCGACCGGTAAATCGCGTCGCCGTTGTTCAGCGTCGAGGTCGAGGTCGAGATCGAGATCGGAGCCACAGCGCCTTGCCCAGAATGACGGCAAAGGGATGTTGGTGCGAAAGGAGAAAGAGAGCCTCCGTCCAGCTGCAGCAGAGCAGAACAGTGATGCCTGTGTCGAGATTCGGAAGCGCCGACCAAAGAGCGTGTCTGGGCGAGATGATGCGATGACGAGGTCAGAGGTCAGAGTTTGGAGCTCAGAAAAATAGAGTCGCCCAAAGCTCCCGATTGGGGAAAGGCTGCACGTTGGCCAGGCTGGAGTTTGAGAGCCGGTACCAGCACGAGGTGGCTTGGGGTGCCTCGAGGTTCAGAGACTTTCGGCTACTTGATGCGCCGACATGTTTGACTGTTTGGCTGTTGGCTAGCGGCTTACTTATCCATTACAGCCCAGGGCGATTGGCCTCAGCTCCAGCGCTCCCATTGTCCTCCGCACAAGGCTACCAAGTACCGCAGCCGTACCTCTACCTGCCCGCGCATCAGCACCACCCAGACGCCAATTGGTAGCGGATTTTCTCCCCCAGCCCAGCGACTGCCACTGAAATCACAGGCGCCACACACCCTGGAGACCACTTAACGCGCAGCGCTACGGTCGCGTCGCCAGCCGCCACCACGTTGTTTCAACCTCGACTTTCGTGCAGCCTCTCTGTGCTCTCGACTTTTGTTTTTTTTTTCCCTACGCTTCCCCTTCTTCCCTCCCTCAAAGAGCAGCCGCGTCGTGTCTCTCTTCTCTGCACAACAGCCAGCGAGTTGCCAGTTCCCTTTGCATCTGCATTTGCACCGCGCCTTCGATCTCTCGCAGCTGAAGAAAATCGTACAAGCCGCTACCGAGCGTGTTTGTTTGCCCCTCCAAACGGTTTTTGCTATAAGTAGCCTCGATACCGCCTCGACGATTGGGTCTTCTCGCGCAATCTTCTCTACGCGGCGTGTTTGCAGGGGACTGTTCCTCGCAAGCATATTCGTACGACTCGATCCATCTTCTTCCGTCGTCCTTCGTAAACACTATTCACCATGTCTGTCGTGTCACTTCTTGGGGTCAAGGTGGTCAACAACCCCGCCAAGTTCACCGACAAGTACGAGTTCGAGATTACATTCGAGTGCCTCGAGCCACTCGAGAAGGGTGAGTTGCCTCAGTCGAAGCCTGCGGACGTGTTTAGATGCGGTAGCCTGACTGACAACGCCTAGATCTCGAATGGAAGCTGACCTATGTCGGATCTGCTACCTCGTAAGTCGGCCGATCTCGTTGGGCACCATGCCGTTTTCCCATCGCTAACCCACCGCAGGGACCAGTACGACCAAGAACTGGACTCCCTTCTCGTCGGCCCCATCCCCGTGGGAGTCAACAAGTTCCTCTTCGAAGCTGAGGCCCCCAACACTGCTCGCATCCCCGACGCCGACATTCTGGGCGTCACCGTCGTGCTCCTTACGTGCGCCTACGACGGACGCGAGTTTGTGCGAGTTGGATACTACGTCAACAATGAGTACGATTCTGAGGAGCTCAATGCTGAGCCCCCCACGAAGCCGATCATTGAGCGGGTGAGACGCAACGTCCTCGCTGAGAAGCCCCGTGTGACCCGCTTCGCCATCAAATGGTGAGTATTGAGCATTTGCTGTCCCCGTCATCATGCCTCCGACAACAATATCTAATCTTGCAACCAATCCAGGGACTCCGAGGCCTCTGCACCCCCCGAGTTTCCCCCTGAGCAGCCCGAGGCCGACCTGGTTGCGGACGAGGAAGAATACGGCGCCGACGAGGCCGATGAGGAGGCTGCCGAAGAAGCAGCGGCCGCCAAGGAGAAGGGTGAGGACTCGGAAATGGCTGGCGTCGAGAGCGAGCACCAGAACGGACACGATCACGAGGAAGAGGAGATGTCCGAGGACGGCAGCGTCGACATCGAAGGCGAGAGTGAGGACGAGCTGGAGGAGGAAGAAGAGGGTGAGGGCGAGGCGGAGGGCGATGACGATGCTATGGAGGTCGACGATGCCGACAAGCACGCTGCTCACCAGCCTGTGACGGTCATGTCTTGATCGATGCCAAGTCTCAACCTGAGTCAGGTCAGGGTTCTGCCCCCCTTCATCTTTGGTGCGCTGGCACTGAGCATTCGCCTCCTGTGCAGCAGGATTTAGACGGGCGATGGTATAACGAAGACACGATTGGATGGCACCGGTTTCGGCGGAAGGGGCGGACTGGCGGACTGGAGGCTATTGGCGGCTCGGTGTAATTGGTGATATCTTACCCTTGTATGGCAGGAAAAATACTAGTATATGACGGACACGATGATGCCCGCTGCGGTGTTAATGGATAATGAATTTGACTAACGAGCACTATGCGCGGGAATATGTCGAGCGCGCTATTGCAAGGCAGCAGCCGGGTCTGCCCAAGTTGTCCATCCCCGACTCCTAGCACTTCACGAAGCACTGCCTCGGCACAATCCCACGAGCTGAGATCCAGGATGGGCTGATGTGCGTCATTCGCAGCGGAGGCGGAGCTTCTCTTTGGACTCCGCACAATGGGGGAAAGATGCGATCGCGAGATGCGTCACATCCCACGACCAACACGTGAGCTGAGGCAGTACGAGTAGAGGTAGGATCCCTGAAATCCACCAACCTCGAAAACGCTCGGTGACTCGCAACCTCTTCGCTGGCATCCGCGGCTCCGGCCGCCTCCAGCCGCACCAACCCACCACCCAGCACAGCTCAGCCTCGTTTTCTCTCCTCGCCTCATTATCAACCCCAGAACAAACCACGACAAACGAGTCTTGACCACACCAAGACACCGAGCTAACGCACGCCAACACCCTCACTCCTCCCCCTTTTCCCCCTTTCGCATGGGGGAGGTTATGACGGGACAACCGGGGGATGACAGAGCGAAAGGGTTTGCCTTGGGTCAAGCGAAAGAAGAAGAAAGAGAGAGAGAGAGAGAGAGAGACAACACCGTCGGCCCTGTTCCCCGAGGCTTGGCCAGGTGCTCGTGCTTTGAACCGGACAGGCAGACAGACAGGAACAGCGAGCTGCACGTGGTGCGGCGTTTTTTGTCGACGCCCATCAGATATCATATCGCTCATCTGTTCGGATGCAACCTCTACGGCGTCAGAGAGCAGCAGGGGCTCTGTTTAGACCATGGGCGGGTTCGTGCTGTCCAACTGCATGGCTTTCGAGGCTCTGAGATGCGTCATCTAGGCAACCGAACTTGGTGATGCCAAGATGCGCAGATCGGAGTGCCTCAGATTAGTACTGCATCTCTGTGTGTATGTGTTGGAAGTATATGTACCCCCTCAGACGACACCCTGTTGTAAGATACCATGCGGTAGAGATTATCTACCTTATTGATCGTCTTGTCATGTTGTAGAAAGTCTTGGTCGTTGGCATCTGCTTAGGGGGTAGCTCTAATACTGCAACTACCTACATCTCTCGTCGTCTCCCCCGAAATCGCAGCACCATGGCCGTGCAACCACGCACCAACACCAGCCTCGAGGAGCTGGCTAGGTCCGTCGAGCACCACCACGAGCAATACCTGCGCAGCCTCCACGGCTTCCACGACGTCCTCAACCGCTACAGACGAGAGCGGGAGACCAGCGACGGCGGCCGCACCACCGTCCAGGGCCTCGCAACGCCTCCCCTGCGCGCCTTCACCTTTGCCAGCGATGCCAACAGCATCCTCCAGGTGCTGCCTCGTTTCCGCCGCGACACGCCGGACACGCACGACCGCCCGTCATGCTATCCATCCCCCAAGTTCCTCCCCCTGACGCCAAATCTCCAGGGCAGCGATGCCGTCCCGGATGACGAGATCCCCTTCATCCCTCTCCTGGAGCAGTCCCCCTCCGTCCACGGCGGCGACTCGCGCCATCTACGCTCCGACACGGCAACCGCTGCTACCATCGCCGTCTCAGCCGCACAGTCACATGTCCACCAGGCAATCACCCCAATGAGCTTCTCGGACGACATGCTCTTCCGCCACCTGCGCGACTCGGAGTTCTGCCCCGAGTTCTCGAGCCTGCTTGTCGACGAGGACGAGCAGCCGCTGCCGCCGTGGGAAATTGATTCGGCGCAGGCGTTTCGCGAGGCCGCTGCTGCTGAGTGGGAGCGCTTTGGGAACTCGACGTTTGAGGTGTATGAGGTTGGCGAGGATGGGAGGGCGGCCAAGCTGAATGCGAATGCCCGTGTAGAAGTCGACGGGCAATGCTTTGTGAAGTACGGGGTGGAGGAGTTGGTAGAGCCCCCTGATGGCATCGTTGAGGCTCCGACGGTGTGGGAGACCATCAGGCATGTCAACACCAGCGGCAAAGCCGTCGGCCGTATCACGTATGCTTCGCCCCTCGTCCCCTGTGTGCTACGTGTCCCTGTTCCCTACACTTGATCCATATGCTCATGGAAGCCAAATCTCACTCTGTCCACTATCTAGCATCGTCCAAGAGCCGACACCTCTCATGCTGGCCGCCCTCCACCTCACCATGTCGCCTCACTTCGACATGACAGAGCTCCTCCACCACCTCCTCTCCGACACGCCCAACCGCGGCCGCACCCACGCCTTCATGCACCGCGCCTACGAGCGAACCCCTTCATCCCAGGCCTACCCGTCCTCCCCTACGATGCCCTCCCACGGCGTCGCGCCGCCCGTGTCCTTCGCCCACCTCCGCCAACGATCCTTCTTCTTCGTCTTTAAATACTACACCCTCCTCGGCCCGGGGCTCGACCCGGCCCCCTGGCAGCTGTACGAGAAGCGCCCGACGGACAAGCGCCTCGACGACCACATCGACATCGCCGAGTGCGGCTCCGTCCTGGCCCTCTCGCTCGGCGGCGAGCCCACCAAGACGCTCAAGATGCGGCCGCGGAGGGAGCGCGCCAAGGAAGGCTTCTTGTTCGACACGTTTGCGCCCTGGCAGTTGCTCAGCATCCAGAGCTTCCCCGACGATGAGCACACGGTCAGGGGCGACGACTTTCAGCTCAAGAGCTTCTGCAGCGGGCCGTATGCGTTTCTGGAGCTGCTCATTGCAGAGTATCGTGATGCCGGGAAGAGGAATCAGGTTCTGCATGAGCGAATCACCAAGCTCATCACGCCTCCTGTTCGTAATTCCTTTCCTCCTCCCCTTTTCTTACTATCTTTGCCTCCCCGTCATTCTCATCAGATCCAACTCCAACAACTAACCCCTCTGGCAGACGGAATTCATGTTCGACCACCACCTCCGCGACAAGCTCCTCTTCGAAGACAAGCACTTCACCTACATCCGCCGCTACTTCTGGGCCTACAACACCCTCGCCGTCATCAACACGGGCATCAAGGCCATGGTCGCCGCCTACGTCGACACCTTTACCGACGACGTCTGGGCCGGCGCGCACCCCCTCCTCTGGCCTTTCCCTTCCTCTTCGCAGCAGTCTGCCGAGGCAACAGCAGCGGCGGCGGCAGCGGCCGACTACGCCGCCAGGATGGCCGTCCTGCGCAGGGAGCTCGACAAGGTCGTCAGCGATCTGGGCGAGGTGCTCAAGCGCAACGAGCGCACGCGCAAGGAGATTGAGAACCTGCGCGACCAGCTCTTCAGCGGGAGCTCCATCAAGGAGAGCAGGAGGGCCATCGATCAGGGGGACAATATCCGCATCTTGACCATGATTAGCATGCTGTTCCTGCCCCTGACGTTTGTAACCGTGAGTCAACAGACATCCCAATAAAAGCAAAAAAAAAAAAAAAAAAAAAACACCGGATGGCAATTGACAGAACGAGACTTGGACGAAACTAACATGGTGAAACAAACCACACAGTCCGTCTTCGGCATCACGGAATTCACAATCCCCGTCACGGACTGGCGCTTCCCGCTCACCATGGTCCTCGTCTGCGTCCCCTTCATGATCCTCCTCTACCTCATCCAGACCCGGCCCTTCATCCAAACCATCCAGGCCCTCCACCGCGCCGCGAACTCCCTGGCCCTTCTCCCGGCCAAGCTCCTCCGCCTCCTCCTCCTTCGATGCCGTGAGCCTGATCCCTCCTCTTCCTCCTCCTCCGCGCAGGACAGCCGCTCCGGTTCCGCTTCTTTGTCGCCAAAGGGCCGCAAGAGGAGGCTCAGGCTGAGGCGACATGGCGGGAGCGCTGCTGCCGGAGGAGGGGGTTCCAGTGGTGGTGGTTCGTCGTGGAGGCGGCCTTGGGGCTGGCTGAGGAAGAGGAGGGCTGGTGGGGAGGAGAATGACTTGGGGAGAGTGTAGTAAAGGTCGAATCGTTTCATTAAATTGCCTTGTTATGTTTGACCTTCTTTTTTTTTTTAACGCATCAGGTACTCGCTTACTAGAATGGTATTGACTACAGGACAGGACTCCCCAGCACCAGAAACGAAGAGCTACACGGATTTCTGTCATACATCTTGACAAGCCTGCCTACATAGCATCGGGACGAACGTCACTTACACAGCGCCTGTCAAACAACATCAGGTACCTTACGAATTCAGAGACAGACAAAGCCTGGATGCATAGAAATGCCTCTTACAGCACACCATTTCATTCTCATAGCGATACTAAGAAATACCAACACATATCATACAGGAGTAACCAAGGCTTGAGACAATGAAAGTATTGCATTACCAACGTAGTCATTATCAGCGACCGCCAGAAAGATGAAAGCAAAACATAAAACAGGAAGACTGCAAAAACGGGAACATGGTGAAAGCCACGAACAATTCATTCGCATAAAGAGATTCTTCCTCCCCAAATCAAGAACCAGCTCGTTTGGGGGACAATAACATGATAACGGCGTCTCTCCTTCCCATCATTACCAAGGTATATAAAAAAGATGAAAAGAAAAGAAAAAAAAAGCAAGCATCGTTACAGGCCGTCCACCCGCTTGAAGAGTGAAACCGTGGCGAATATTTGAGTCAAGAAAACGCAAAAGAGAAAAAAAGAAAGAAAAACGAAACAAAACTGGGAGCGTACACACAAAGAGGCCGCAGCGACTAGTTAGCGACGCCTTTCAACAAGGGAAATAAAGCTTCCATAATGCTCCAAAACGCCCTCCTTTTCCCCCTCCCATCCCCTTTTCGCATAGAGTCGTGGCTTTGCTGAACAAGGTATGCGCTCAATAAGGCGGCAAAACAGATGGCGGCTGTGACATGGTCAAACGGAATGTTGCTTTACCACCCCTTCTTTCGAGCAAATCTCTTGTTGAGCAAGGCAAGGACCTTGGGAACATTGAATTGAACGTATTCCAGGTCCAGTTCGTCCTGGTTGTCCTTTTGCATTTCAAGCAGGTCGTCAAGCTTGAGGTCGAGTTCCAGCAAACCACGGTTTCGACCTTTGCATATTGTTAGCGCGTGATCAATAGACAATGGGATGACAAGCAAAAACAGGAGACGGAATGGAAACTCACCCTTGTAATGCAGGGAAATGACAAAAGTGCCCGGCAAGGGACTGGTAAAATTGAAGTAGATGTTGGCCCGTCTGTTATCCGGGACATTGCTCTTCTGTATTACGCCCTCCTTCTCCAGCTGCTGGTGCGTAAACTTGTAGGGCCCGAGAACCTGCTGCTTCTGCTGCTTCCGCTTGGTGCCTTCGCTTTGTGATCGCACATTGTGGAGGTAGCTCTTGTAGGTGTCGAGCTGGCCGACCAGATACGCGTTGTGGTCCCGAATGGTCTTGAAGACTTCTTCGAGCTTCTCCGTCTCGGCAATGACGCCATCCTTCAACGAGCCCAGATGCTGCAGCTCTTGCTCGACTTCGTCTCTCAGCAGATCGAACTGGTCGGCTTTGTCGATCACGCCGAGCTCCTGCAACTGAGACAAGAGCTCCATGGCCCGAATTCCCTTGCGCACCATGACGGCGTCGTTGCGGCTCGTGGCGGCCGCGTCCGCGACGCGCTCAAGCCGCAGGGGTCGCTTCGAGACGGCACTGTTCTGAGGAATGGTTCGCATGATCTGCACAAAGATGGACTTGGCTTCCATAAAGAACACTTCCTCCTGTGTAATATCCAGTGCCGCGGTCAAGTCGTCAATCGCAGTCTCCCATCTGCTAAACAAGGGAAGGTTGATGACTCGGTTCTCTTTGCGAGGCACCTGGGGAGGGGCCGCCGCCAGCTCGGACACAATGATGGACAAGTGCGAAGTCTCATCTTTACACAGCTCGTTGCGATGCTTCTCGATCAGTGCGTGCATAGCGTAGATTTCGTTGAGCGTAATCTCGAGCTCCAGGTCCTTCTTCGACAGCGCAACGTAGTTGTCCATTTCCAGGCTCTCGTAAAAATCGCCAACCTCGCACAGATCGAGCATGAACTTGTTGATCCGGTCTTTGTTCTGTTGAATAAAAGGCTGAAGCTTGGCCATGTAGGGCTCCTTGGAATATGAAGGCTTGTTTGCCAAGTTCTGCAGCATCTTGGCGATCAGGGTGAGGGTTCTGCGAGGTCGCTCGGCGGGCGTTCCGTCGATGAGCATGTACGACTTGGGCGTCACAATGGCCGGGTTGATGAAGCGCAGGAAGAAGAATCCACCAATCAAGGTGCAGATGATCTGGTCGTTCGCATCGGGATACTTGCGCTTGGTCAAGCTCCTGATCTGCTTGCAAATCCAGCGAATACCGTAGGGAGCCTCCTCCAGGCCGTCGATGATGGTGGACAAGAATCCATTGGCAATTTCGATAAGCATCGTCAGTCGCGGCTCGATGATGGCTTGGACCTGAGGGTTTTCGGCTGCTTGCTCGGCAGTGATGCCCTTTGGCAGGTTCGGCGGCAGCGTGCCGGTGTCTTCTTCAATCTGCTCCACCATGCGCTCATACACCTTAAGGGGGTTGATCTCGAGGTCCAGGTCTTGCAGTTCGATCAAGCTGTTGATTCTGTCGGCCAGGGCAATCTTCAGGAAGCTTTGGCCGGGACCTCTTCGGGTGTAGGTCGTCATCATGCGAGAAACGGGCGTATTGGCTCGGAGCAGCGAGGAATAGTCGGGTGTGTTGTCGAATTGATAGGTGAGAACGGACTAAAGGAGACAAAAGGGGGGCGCTGTTAGCCGGAGGGAGACGAGAATTTGCATCAGGCTTCTTGACTGCAACGTACCTGGAACATGGTGAGAAGCAAGTGCTCTTCTCGGCTTTCGTACTGGTTTCCGTAGATTGTGAACATGACTGTCTGCAGAAGTGAGTCGATTTCCGACATGGAAACCAGCCGACACAGGTGGGCAATGTGCCTGGGTTCAGATTGTAAAAGGAACAAGAGGTTTCCGTATTTCTGGGTCTTGTCGTCGTTGGGGAAGAAGCCCTGCTCCATTTCGGAGTCATCGAGGTGGCTGGCTACTTCATTTTGCTGCGAGGGCGTTAGCACGGCGTCCATCGGATCGCACAGCATCACACCGCGTTTTTTCTTCCCTACGTACCTCTTCCAGAGCCATGCGGTTCTGGATCAGCAGCGCAATCCGTGAATCAAGATAGCGAACGTCCTTTTCGAGAACAAAGTTCTTCTTGGACTGTGAGGAGATTTTGGATTTGAGATCTCGCAGGGCTTTCTGGGCTGTAGGTTGGGCAAGTCAGTCGTTGTGCGCTCCAAGGGGCTGAAAGGACGCCAGCCGGGTTTGCTGCATCATGTACCTTTAGCGAGGTCGTCTTCAATTTGCATCTCTCCCTCGTTTGCTGACATGGACATGTACAGCGCGGACATGGAGTACCGCTTCGACTGGCGCGCAGAGCGCGAGCCATCGTAGGTCGACATGGTGTTTTGTCGCGAGAGTTGTTGAAAGGAAGAGGTTGACGCTGTGGAGGCTCTCGAGGGGGTATGGAGCATGACAGGCATTATGGGGATTTGGCGCTGTGCGACAGGAGGGAGGGTCGGGCCTTGTCGCCCCAGAACCTCGGATTTCGTCGACAACGAAAGAGAGGAATAGGCGGAGTTAAGCGACAATGCTCATCACCTAGCGCAATAATGTGCAATCGAAAGTCGTCCCAGATGGTTGAACCTCTGTTTCGTATAGTTTGCGTCGTCGGCGCGGATCGAAAGGCGAGAGAAGGAGGATGCTGGTCAGAAAAGGAAGAAGGAAAAAAAAGACAGTGTCGCCAAACAGAGACAAGAAAGATGAGAGAGGCGAGAGAGGTAAACAAAGGTGCAGTCGCCAGAGGCAGGCTTGTGGTACAATTTGCGTCGGCTTCGGGAGAGCTTCTTAAGCGATTTGGCGATGGTGTAACGGTTCGATCGAGGTTATCCCGTGCAGGTCGGCGAAGGGCCAGGGCAGCGGGAGCGCAGACGGTGATTGATGCCAGAAACCGCTCCCAGCCAAGCAGCGCCGAGACTTCTGTGCCTGTCAAGCGCAATCAGGTGAAGAAACAAAGACAAGAGAATCTGCCTGTGCTTGCATCCAAGGGCCGCAGTAAACGGCAGCAACACACGCGTCGAACACCACCAACGGGGCGAGAGAAAGGGAGAGTGAGAGGGAAAATGCGTCTGGGATGAAAAGGCTGTCGCGCCGGTGACAAGAAGCTGGTGGTGAGAAGGCGAAGAGCGTCAAGTCAGGGCAGCGTCGCTAGCCGAGCGACGGACACACAGCCAAATTTCGGTTCGACAGGCGGACAGACGGCGGACGCGGGAGAGGGAAGGCTGGACAAAGTCGTCGAGGCCCGAATAGTGTCGAGCGCTGGGCCAATGCGAGCGGGCCAGAGAGAGTCGAGATGCGTTGAGTTGCGGCAGAGACACGAGGCACGGCAGCGACAGAGTTTGTGGCTGCGACGGCTGGCGATGGTTTGGAGTCGGATCGAGTTCCAGGTTGAGGACAAGGACATGCAACAGCAGGAATAAAACTGGAGCAGCGCGCCTTGTTTGGGGGAGGTTTGAGAGGGGAAGCAGCGCCGGTTCCAGGGGTTGCAGATTGCAGACACTCACAGGAAGAGGTACCTACTACGGTACTGTAGGAGCCTGTGCCTGGTACTGCTGAGGTACCTTGGATTTTGGAGAGAGAAAAACCCATCACAGGAACTGGCTGGGACAATCTACATGGCACTACCTTAGGTACCTAGACACACACACACGGCCGGTCCGAACAGGCTAGACTGGGAAGCGATGTGCAAAGCGCGACCAGACCAGAGAGGCAGAGCAGACGATAAAATGAGCCAGCACGAACGTCGATGCGACCTAGACTACCTGGTAATACTCGTACAGCAAAATACTAACAGTACTTGCAGCGCCACCCACGTTGCGCGGTGGGCTCAGGTACCTGGCCGCACTGGTAGCGCAGCCGCATCCGGACAGGCGCCAGACTGCCGTACGACGGCCCTGCAGTGGTCTGGGGTAGCGCTGCCAGGCCCTTGTTCAGGGACAGGCCGGAGTACCCGCCCGTCTATCGGAAAAGGCTGCGCACTTGTCAGGGCGGCGGCCAGGGGTATTCAATGGCGCGTGCAGCCAGTGGGAGCGCGAGTGGGAGCAGTGAGTGTGAGTGTGCGAGCGTGTGCCCACCATCGCTAGCGGACAATGATGCGCAACATGGCCAAGTCCCTGTACATCGACAGTACCTCCTTGCACCGGCAGGTACGAGTAAGGTACCTTTTCTTGCGAGCAACTTGAACCTGTGTCCGGTTACATTTACAAGCTACTACTTCTTCCAGCCTTCTTCATGTTCTCTCTGCCTCTTCCTGCTTCCAACATTTGGTCTCGTCACATTGCATGCAGCCATCTCCGACGTCTGCCGCATGCACGCCCTAGGTGCTCATCACAGCGCAGCACTCGACGGGCATTGGGCAACCGCGCCGTTGAAGAAGCCAAGGCATGCATTGTGCCGCAGCGAATGATGTGACTTTGCGGTGCCATCAATTTCACCTCGCGAGAGAGGAGGGTGTACGAGAGGTACGTAGGTAGGTACAAGTACGTACATGCAAGGACAGACGACGGTACCTCCGAGCCGGTGCTTTGCAGGTACCACTATCAACTTGACCTCACGTTGCTAGGTATTCTCGGTGGGTATTGGCAAGTCAGTCACCTCCAGGCTGTTTTTCCATCACAGTCTTACTGTAATACAGGTATGTATGACTCTCCATCTCGCTGGCTCGCTCTCTTCCTGACTCTGCATCCTCCTCCTCTTTGTCCTGCTCGTCTCGAACCCCTCGTCATCCCGTCCCAGACACGAGAAAGATAGTTCCGCATAGCCCCTGCCTCCAACAGGCCGCTAGCCCCCAGCAAAAGGGCACATCATTTTGATTGCAAGCACCACGAGTAAGGTGCTGATCCAAGGTGCAATCCAGAGGGGCGGCGGGGTAACGCTGCGTGTAGCGCCGAGCCACCAACCGGTACCTGCGACTACTAACTCGCGGCGCAGGACAAGAGATCCCTGACTACCTACAGGTACGTAGGTGCTTTTTTTTTTTTTTTTTTTTTTTTTTTTCTTTTGCTTCATGTTGCGCTTTCAGCTTTCGCAGCACTGTGCCCGCTCTCAAGCTGGCAGTATTGAGTCACCTACGAGTACGCAGTTGAGTGCGTCTCGTTGCCTGACTTACAGACAATCAGGCAATCAGCACATGCTGTGTGCCGGCATTGTGAGCGATGATACCCTCAAGGTCTTGGCAACTCTGGCCACCGGATAAAGGCTTCGACCAACCTCATGCAACCAGAGGTGCCATGCGAGCATGGCCCCCATGATATCGCCAGGTGCCAGTAGGTACTTGTATACATGCTCGCATGTGCAAAGTACGGCAGCAATAAGCGAGCAAGCAGCAAGCAAACGAGGCTCGGCTCCTCGATCGTCGGGGATCGAGAAGTAAAAAGCCTGGCACAGTGCTTCTCATTGCCCTCGCAGGCAACTTGCTGGGTCTTGAATCCTCTCTTTGCTCGCATCACAACGCCAATGCCCAGCTTGAAACCGTCGATGCCGCGTCTCGAAACCTAGGTACGTAACCTCCTCAGTACCTATATCCATTTACTACAACGGAGGGGACTCTTGCGCCGAACACGGCTCGAGAACACTTGGAGTGACGTTGGTCCCCCGTTGCGCATTGTGGTGTCTGTATGTATGTGCAGACGCTTGTGCTGGGTATCGCCACCGATGACACCAGAGGTGGCGGGTGAACTTGTATCTCTACCTCTATTGCTTGGTGCAGGCAAACGACACCTGGCTTGTCTTGGTGAGAGGTTCAGGATCCGGCCTGTACAAGTACCTCGTACTCCGTCGCAAGTATGTACCTTACTACTCCGTAACACAATGCCCTCAGAAGTGTATCAGCATATCAACACCCACCGACGGCGCTGAAACGCACCATTTCCTGCCTGTCACTCGTCTGGAGTCGCATGGGTGAGGCGCCAGGGGCAGGTGGAGCGTTGCGGGACCCGATGATTTTGCCTATCTGCTGCGAACGGCGCGCTGTGTGGAGGTCCATCAATAGTAATAAGTGCTAATACTAGCAGGAGACGGCACAAACGACACAGATGCTGCATCGACACGGCGCTGCCCCTCTCCGCCGAGACTCAACGTCGCGCGCTGGGGGATCACCGTACAGAGTTGCTGAGTACGGCTCTGGATGCGAAACTCTGAGGGCCCCCCCCTTGCGAGTTGATCAGTACCCTTGAAGAGTTGTATGGGCTCAACTTCAAGGTAGGCACTGTGAAATGCTGCATACATGTACATACACACCTACCTTACGTTGTGCGCCTAGCAGATTTGGGTATACAGAGCCGTCCTGGAAATGATGAGCGCCAGCCCGGCCAGCGATAACTCGTGGCCTCAGCCCTCCCTGCCTGTCTGTCCGCGCAGAAAAACAAAAGAGCCCACTCGAAAGCTGCCCGCTCTCGTCGAGGGGTCCCATGACCGTCGGCGGGCTGCGCTGGTTGAACGGCCAAAGGTGAGATGAAATTGATGCTAGTAGCCAGAATGCTGCGCAGCTAAGGCCAGATGCGGAATAGGGCCAGGAACGGGATACGGAGTCGTCAGGGTCGATATAATCCCCGAGAGAGAGAGGCAAGGGAGCCCGTCGTGACACGGGGCCGTGCGATACATACTACAGGTAGTAGCAGCATAAACCCTGGCCCAATACAAGACCCTCCTCTCCTGGGTATACAAAAACACTGCCAAAGCCCGCTTCTTTTGTATGCTGATGCGCGGTGATTAAGCAGCTGCTCCGTAAGAGAAAATCGTGCCCAGCAGGACCACCCACACGTTTTACACATCTGCAGCTGTGAACCCCCACGCCTCTCTAATAAAATCCCCCCCCAGACCCAACAACAACAACAGCATGCATGGGGTGGTTTTGCTGCTCAGACCATCTTCAACAACACCAACGCCAAACAGCAAGACAACCTCAATGCGACGTTTCTACACAGCACATGCGCCCGTACAACCGCAATCACGTTGGATGCATCTCATGCGCGCTGCCTGCCTGGCTGCTGGGTGATTGATGCGGCCCTTCTCCTTGCAGTCCTTCAATCTCGCCGTGTTCCCAGACCGGCAGGAAGCCACCCCCCCCCCTTCCCGACAAGCCCATCATTGAAGCACGTCCCTCCGCCTCGCCCGTGCTCTCCCCCCCTGTGATCTGCTGGCTGCCGAGTGAGGATTTCTGCTCTCTGCCGGGCTGCTACGTCAGAGAGAGAGACTCCTATTTGCCGACGAGTTTCTCGTATCGCCACCCAGCTGAAGGGAATTTGTCTGGAGTGAGAGAGAGTCTGGGGATGTGGAACTCTATCGCGTATGTGTATGTGAGTGAATCTGTTCTCACATCCGATGTAGCATCCTTGAGTTTCTTGTTAGATGCTGCCAGCTCTGAAAGATCATGACACATACGAAGCATATTCGTAGTCCATGACCAACGGCCGCATCATAATGCCAGGGATGGAGTATCACTTCGTAGCACATACGAAAAGTAGGTAGGTACCTACGAGGATGCACAATTAGACTTTCTGTGAGCTCGTATCACAGGTGTAATCACATATTGCTTGCTAGGCGAAACGTCGAGGAAACTGAACTATGCGCCAACTCTCTTGCCGATATCACTAATGACAGAAATCTCGTTGTAAATCGCGATGAGAACAGAGTGATGAAGCATTGACGCTGTGAAGTCTGTGAGCGTGGACCCAGCTCTGTGGAAGCTTTGTCGGGCTGAGCAGGACGAACCTGTAAGGCTCGTGGGTTAGCCCATGGATACCTTGATTCAGGTACCTGAGGTATAGTAGGTAGAATCAGATGCGCTGAGATGAACAATGGCTTCACGGCCGAAGCACCATTCTACCCTAGATGTCAATTAGGTACTTTGTGAAGAATAAACAATAGGAACGGCCACCTGATAATCTCATCATGCACCTACTCTATTTCAATTACAGACAGGAGCCTCTTCATCTCAAATAATACTAGGTATTATAGGGTGGCTCCGTGAACCGTCTGTAGTGTAAACGCAGTAATATATCGTGCTTCTTGCTCAAGCTGGGCGGGGGGCTGGTTGGCGTTGGCTAAGCCGCGGGGCACGGCTGACTGTACCGCTAAACTCAATGACGCCACCCCAACAACGCTCAAGCTCTCGCTCTAATCTGTACCTACCTTACCTTACCTTACCTTACTTTACCTTACCCTAACCAAGCTGTAAGCTTCGTCGTGGCTTCTGGAACCGCACCTTCGCCGCCATCATCTCTCATCTCCCCTTTGCTCCGTCTGACATCTGATACTCATCACACACCCGCCAAAGCTTAAACCTCAGCAGCAATGGCCTTCCGTCTGCCTCTCCGTCGCCTTGCCCTGGCCCGCCCCGCCACCGTTGCGCGTGGCTTCCACTCGACGCCCCGCGTCCTGGTCAAGGTCGGCGACGAGGTCCCGAGCCTGGAGCTGTTCGAGAAGTCGGCCGCCACAAAGGTCAACCTGGCCGACGAGTTCAAGAAGGGCGACGGATACATTGTCGGCGTCCCTGCAGCCTTCTCCGGTACCTGCTCGGCTACGCACATCCCCTCGTACATCAACCACCCCAACATCAAGACGGCTGGCCAGGTCTTTGTCGTTTCTGTCAACGACCCCTTTGTGTAAGTGGCCGGGCACCTTTGGATAAAAAGAAGAAGAAGGAGGAGGAGGAGACACTGATCCGTGTGAATGACATTACAGCATGAAGGCTTGGGCAGACTAGCTGGATCCCGTCGAACAGTCAGGAGTGAGTCCATTCGCCACTGCACACACCACAGCCAAATCATCATCGTGCTGACCATTGACAAGATTCGCTTCGTTGCCGACCCCACTGCTGAGTTCACCAAGGCTCTGGACGTGGGATTTGACGAAGCTGCTGCTCTCTTTGGAGGCACCCGAAGCAAGCGCTATGCTCTCAAGATCAAGGATGGCAAGGTCGCTGCCGCCTTTGTTGAGCCGGACAACACGGGCACTGCCGGTGAGTTTTCTCCTCATTTTCTCCTCTCATCTACTCCTCGAGCCTCCCATTTTGGCATCTGAACGAGATTTCTGACTCGGCTTGCTCTAGTCTCAATGGCCGACAAGGTCCTCAGCTAAGGGGAAGGACCAGAGGGCGAGATGAGGCCAGGTAGCTTACTTGCAAAAGCACGGGGCAATACCTGGGTCATAGCGTGTTCATGAGACGGTGCTTTTTATTCCATTCATGAACACACGTCAGTATGTACCTACCTACTAGTAGGCCACGACGAATTTACGCTGTGCATCGATGACCAAGCTATTGAACCTCAATTCACGAGATGCTGCCTGGGCTCATGGAGCCTGCCTTTTTCATGGATCTTCCCCACCTCATGTGCATCGGTTTATCGTCGCCGTATTTTGACTACCTACAACCAGGCGTGATGATGTAGACATGAAATGAAATAGGTTAAGAAGAATCTATTGATCTCAACAGAAAGTAAACATCATCTTTTCGTAAGGTAGTGTCGAGTTTGTTGTAAGAAAACCACACCTGAGGTGAAATACCTTAGGAATGTGGTAGTCGCTCTGATGCTAGGCCTATCGGTCTAGCCACTCCTCTTTCGTACAAGCCTCCTACGTACTAGGACGTCGATTAGACATCGTCATCGTCACTGTTGTCATAGATATCCATGTGCAAAGCTTCTGGGCAGGAAGAGGCACAACACCCGCAACCAGCCAACCTGCTCGCTTCCAGGGATGTAGATGTACTCTTCTTCGCCTCCAGGCATCAATAATCAAGCCATTGTCTGCAAGCTGTTGGCCACCTGACAATGACCCGCTGCCTGGCCAGCTGCCTGCCTGAGTCAGCATTGCCGAGGAAACACCGGCGCCTTATCTGCGGTTCACGCCTCAGCCTGCCCAACTCGACTTTCTTCACATTGTCCCGTTGTACTGTCATGGCCTGAAGCACTTGACCAAGGACTGTCTGCATCTGCCCTGAAGCCTCTCTTCTCTCATTCACCGTCCTAGTTGTACAATATTTTCCTTGCCCGCCTAAAGCCCAGCACGCCTTGTACCAGCAACAACCTGCTGCACTCCCCTTCCCGCCCTATCGTGTCCCTGTGCCTTAGACGACGGAAGCATCGTCATCGTCGAGGCCCCTCTTGCAGCGTGCCGCCATCGCCGTCTCCTGTGCAGCCTCCGCGTCCTCGACCGGCAGGCCTCCTGCTTCTCCCGGCAACCCACCGTCACGATTCCTCCCATAACCAGAAAGCGAAAGGCTGCCGAGGCGACGATCTCATCTAACAACACCGAGAACCCTCCCCCAAAGAGGATCGTCGCCTCAGCTGGTGTCCCTGCCGCACCTCCAACGCCCGTCACCTTCAGAGAAATGGACTCCGAGGAAGAGTACATGTCTCCCATGTCTAGTGGGGACGAGATCATGCCTGATGACAGCGGAGATGAAGTCTCTGGCGCTGAAGGTGGGTCTCTTCTGCCGTCCCTTGATCGGGCCCTTCGGGCACCTGCTTGTCAGCCTTACTAATCCATGCTTTTGGTGTTGTAGATTTTGACGAGGATGACTTCGACGAGCCCGATCCCGATTTCGGCCTCTCGGCGAAAGACATGGATAAGAAGAAGGTCGCCGCCCACACGGTATCCTTCAAAGTCTACGAGCCCTCCGACATCCGGCGCCAGCAGGAGGAAATGATGAGTGACGTGAACATGATCCTTGACATGAGCAAGGAAGATGCCGCCATATTGTTGCGTCACTTCCGATGGAACAAGGAGCGGTTGTTGGAAGACTACATGGACCACCCGGAGAAGGTGCTCGAAGCCGCCGGGCTGAGCAGCAACTCTGCCTCGCAGCCAAAGTTACAGGCAGTCCCCGGGTTTGTCTGCGACATCTGCTGCGAGGATGAGGAGGGCCTCCAAACCTTTGCCATGAAGTGCGGCCACCGCTACTGCGTCGACTGCTACCGACACTACCTCACACAGAAGATCCAGGACGAAGGGGAGTCTGCTAGAATCCAGTGCCCTTCCGATGGATGTGGTCGGATTCTGGATGCACGATCCCTGGACTTGCTCGTTACGCCCGAGCTGACTGATCGTTACCACGAACTGCTCAACCGCACGTACGTGGAGGACAAGGACACCTTCAAGTGGTGCCCAGCTCCGGACTGTCCCAACGCCATTGAATGCGGCGTCAAGAAGAAGGACTTGGATAGGATCGTCCCCACCGTCGAGTGCCTCTGTGGCTACAGGTTCTGCTTTGGGTGCCCGAATCCCGACCATCAACCAGCGC
Source organism: Trichoderma reesei QM6a (assembly GCF_000167675.1). NCBI lineage: Eukaryota > Fungi > Ascomycota > Sordariomycetes > Hypocreales > Hypocreaceae > Trichoderma > Trichoderma reesei. Next base: position 984,948 of record NW_006711155.1, on the reverse strand, counting down.
CCTGCGATTTGGTGAAGCGATGGCTTAAGAAGTGTGCCGACGACTCAGAGACGGCCAACTGGATCTCGGCTCATACAAAGGAGTGCCCCAAGTGCAGCTCGACGATCGAGAAGAACGGTGGATGCAACCACATGACGTGCCGCAAGTGCAAGTATGAGTTCTGTTGGATGTGCATGGGCCTCTGGTCCGAGCACGGCACGAGCTGGTACAACTGCAACCGGTACGAGGAGAAGAGCGGAGCCGAAGCCAGAGATGCGCAAACCAAGTCTCGCACGTCTCTGGAGCGCTACTTGCATTACTACAACCGATATGCGAACCATGAGCAGTCCGCGAAGCTCGACAAGGACATTGCACAGAAGACGGAGAAGAAGATGGTGCAGCTTCAGACCACGTCAGGCATGTCTTGGATCGAAGTGCAGTATCTTAACTCGGCCTCTCAGGCGCTCCAGACCTGCCGGCAGACTCTCAAGTGGACCTACGCTTTCGCCTTCTACCTGGCCAAGAACAACCTGACGTCGATTTTCGAGGACAACCAGAAAGATCTGGAGATGGCCGTCGAGAATCTGTCTGAGATGTTCGAAAAGCCCATTCAGGAGCTGGCCGACCCCAAGCTCAAGGTTGATATCATGGATAAGACGTCTTATTGTAACAAAAGACGCGTCATCTTGCTCGAGGACACTGCCGAGAATCTTGCAAAGGGTAAGACAGCAACTCGCCCCTTTTTAGTTTACGATTTTCCACTGACCAAAACCTATAGGCAAATGGACGTTTAACGCTGACCTTATGAGCGGATCAACTGTGTTGCTCAACAAACGTTGAGAGCAACGCGACGGTCCTGGCTGATGGGACCCGCCAACATGTGGTTGGCGATAGGCGTTGGTACATGCTGTCGTCGTGTCCATATCTTGGAGCGGCACTTCCCCTGCGCTTCTTTCTCACAGCCTATAAGAGGTGGGCGAGATGAGACGACTCCGCGAGCCGATTCTTGCCACCCCGTTCAGTTTTTGCCTACGACTTGATGCCTTGTGGCCACCGGCCAGGGACAAGTACTCACTTGCGCATGATGCATACCCATGCGCATCATAGGGTGACAACTTCATACAGCGAGCTGGGTCTCTTTCACATCCATCAGCGACGAAGTGCGCCACTCAAAGGGCGACTGCATTTCAAGCGACAACAATGTTCGCTCTTTCTCTCTCTCTCGAGTATAGACTTGGTTGTGTTTTGCATTTCTTTTTAACGATATTCGACGACTTGACCACGGCGTTTGCGGCAACGGATACGGTATATGAGGACGGACGGGTTCCGCGGTTTCACTTGGCTCTTGATGCCTGTTTTCCTTCCCACTTGTCATTCTTTTCTTCTTTGCCCCCCTCCACCCCTCTCTCTTAGGGGCATGCGCCTCTATTCTCTGTCTCCAAGTCATGTATGCAGTATATACGGGACTGTTTTCATCCAGCGTCATGGTTGCAGCATGCACTCTTCAAAAGACGAGGAATCTTCCGCATGGACGCAGCACCGTGGACCCGTGGGAAGCGGGACAATGGATCATTGAAGAAACAGAATTCTACAGCACTCTCCCCCTCTCGCTCTTGATTTTTTTCTGTTTTGCCTTTTATATTGCTATCTCGAGGCTGTTAGCGTAAAGAGCATGTATACATACTATACCAAGTCAATAGCGCAAAAGACCAACATATCAGCTTCATATATACCTTACATATATCCACGATGACTTTTTGATCGGTAAAGATAAGTGCAATGTACTACTAAATCGGACAATGAAAGCTCTTACATGGAGTTCAGAGATGTATCCATGATATCTACTGAAAACTGCCTATCCATGCCTTTTGCCACTATTCTCCCACTCTGCTATTCATTTCCAGTTCCCACCGTCACCATCCCATGACCCTGGTCTTTAAACAGGAAAATACGACACTTTTTCATACTTCGTAACGAAACCGCAAAAGGGGGAGATCTCTGTCAAGTTGGGCCCAAGAGCCAATACCCAGCCCGGACGACGCAGAGAAATTTAAACAAACCAAATCGCCAGACCCGACTCACAAGTTCCACACACATCATGAAGAAAAAAAAAGAGGAGGCATGGTCCCAAACGCCGAAAGATCCGACAGAAACAAGGTAATGAGTCCTGAAGCAAACGCCTGCCCGTGGTGACATCATTAACACATTAAGGTTTAACGGCAACAGCAGCTTCCAATGCGTTTGATGAGTTTGTAGAGAGGTCGGCAAAGAGGACGGTAGGTAGTTGGGAGAGGGTAAACAGAAAGGAAAAGCCGCTGGCATGTGAAGACAAGGCAGTGTCTCTTAAGAATAGGCGAAACGTGCAAGGTTGAGCTTCTTGGCAGGCAGCTGGATCTCGTCGGCGTCGTCTTCCTCCTCTTCCCCGTCGCTATCGGGTATGATTTGGTCTTCGCTTCCGCATGGATTATCAAGGGCCTCCATTTCGTTCAAGTCGACCTTGGGAGGATGGACATGCGTAGCGTCAACCGAATCCTTGACGCCATGTTTCTCAATTGTAGTCTTCCGCGGCGCGCTCCCTGTTGGGGTCGTTGGGCCCTTCAAAGCCCACGCTCTCATCCGCTGTAGGGGCGTCTGTCTCGTTCGGGCTGTCGACGGCGCGGTGGATGCTGTTGACTTTGCACTGAACACTGACGAAGGTTGCGACACACTTGATGCTGGAGTATCTGAAGAGGTAGAGGAATAGGCAAAGCGTGTAAGACTGGATCGGGGAGGAGTGCAGGTGGCTTGAGGTGTCGCGGGTGGCAGCTCTGGGGGAGGCACAGAAGCATCAGCCGGAGATTCGGGAATGACGTCGAGGGTTTCCTGCTGGCTGGCGTCTGGAGTAGTGACTTCTGTTTCTTGGCTCGTGTTTGAGGGTTGGGTCGTATCCTGTTGACTACGCTCCAGCTGGCTGGTGTCCGTCCGAGTAGAATCTTGTTGACTGTTATTGCCTTCAGGCTGGCAAGGAGGAAGCTCCTTTTTATTGTCCGAGAATATCGACACACCTTTCTTGAAAGGTGGTCCAGACGCCCAGCCTTCAATGTCAGGCAAGTTCTTGAGTGCTTCATCCAGAGAGTCATCCGACAATAACAGATACGCATCGCTCTTTGCCTTTCGTGGGCTCCTCCTGGCCGCTTTCTTGGCGGGAAAGAAGCGACTCTTCTTGGGCGAACCCTCTGTGTCAGCATCAAGCGAGTCGTCGCACAGGCGGGCCTTCTTTGGCGGCCTGGTCGAGGTCTCTGCCTGGGGTGCGTGATTGTTTGAAACACTTGCCAACAGGTTCGTGATTGGCTCAGTTCGTCGTCGATACAAACGAGGTTCGGTTCGTGGGACAGCCTGTGACAGCGAAGGGGAATCTGCGCCATCGTTTACCGGCTGTCCCGACTGTTGCGATCCCGGTATATATGGCCTCGGCAGTGGAAACACTCGTGGAACGGCACCCCCTGCGGTGATTTGCGCAACTCGCTGAGGGTCAACAGAGAAGCAGTTGGCGTCCATCTCACCCATGGGTATCCGGTAATGGCCCTTGAAATATGAGCTGATGGGCTTGGATTCCGGTCGAGTAGGAGCATCGGTGGCTGCAGCACTTTGAGAATGCCTCCGCTTCGAAGGCGAGATCGGCATAACGATTGGAAGCTTCGTGATGGGGTTGACATCGCCGCTTGCGATTTTGCGAGCCATCTCCGGCTCGACATAGGCCCCGATGAAGGGCATTTCGTCAGCCGTGCGCGTCCCGTCTAACTCCGTGAGATGTACCAGCTCCTTCTTGGTAGGGCAGTATACCCACTGGTGCAGAAAGGTGAGTTCCGCCTGGTAGAACAGGGTCAGGTAGTTCTCTGATATCCGCTTGCCGTCTAACTGTAGGAGGCGGACAATGCGCTCGGGAGACTTGGTCTTTCGAATCATTCGGTATGCTGTTTTGAGCCCTACCCCTGGGAGGCCATGGAGATAGTCGCAGCCGCTCATGATTGCCATTCGCCGGAACTCGGTATCGCTCCAGCCAGTCAAGGAAATCTCACGACAGGCACAGAAGTCTCGTCGGTTGATCTCAATGCAGTTTCCATACTGGTCCAGCTTGGTTAGTAGTCGCTTTGCACCAAAGACCAACAGATCCGAATCGTCAGAGATGATTCCACTGACGAAGCCGTGACGCTCCAGATAGACAAGCTGGGCATCTGCCTCATAGGGGGCCACGACGTAGGGGATATCCATCTTCTTCAGCTGCTGAATCAGGGCGGACGCCATCTCGGGGGTGATGTCGATGCATTTTTGAAACTCCTGCGCTGCCTGGGAGGGCTTTCCGGCTTTCAGGTACTCATTGGCGAGCTTGAGCTTCTCCTCGCGCTTCTTGGCACGGGATTCTTCTGTAGCGGCCTTGCTGGGGAGGAAATCGCCGTCAAATACCATGTAGGGCGTGACGCCAAAGTGCTTCAGCATCTTGACTCGGTGCAAAACCCCATTGATGTACCTATGAGAATACTGTCAGTGAACCGCACATAATCACCCACAGTGTCCTGCACTTACTTTTTGGTAGGCTTGCCTTGGCCCAGCTCGACGGCACAGGAATAGGCAGCGCGGTGCAGCCAACCGTAGCCGTCGACGGCCAGAGTCTCGCCATTGTACTTTTTCAGCTCCGTTGGCCTCTGGATGGACTTGAGTATCGGTAAAAGTCCTGCTCGCAGGGTCAGCACGACAGCCCACTGATATCAACAGTCATAACCACGGGCCATCTGCTGCCGAATGATGCGTCTGTCCATACCTGCTACACCCATTTTGAGCGCCCACCCTTAAGATCCCACCGGGTCCAAAGATGCAGTGAGCAAGTCTCCAATAGCTTCTGCCACAAAGGGCCCCAATCAACGATCAATTGCCCCCGGTCGCTTCACAATCCAGCAGCAAAGACGCCCATAGAGCGAATCCCGAGCCCCGTGACGCGGCGGCTGCTGCTGCTGTGCACGATGCTCCAACAGAACGCCAGGCACGTCGAAGGGAGGCAATGATACGGCTGTAGGAAGACGGGCCACGCGTCGTCGAGGCGGTCCGGGCAGACTGAGGAGCGGCTGAGGAGGCACGTCTGTTGGTGTAGCAGCTGAGGCGGGTTGAGGAGAAGGAGGTTCACGCCTGTGCAGGTTCAAGCTGCATCTCGGCTAGCGGGCTTATGGCTCTGTAGCTGCTGAGACAAGACGCGCCGGGGGTGGTTCAATGGGCCTGGAGCGCGTGTCGTAGCGCTGTTGGCGTGGGTTCAAATGCCTGAAGCCGGCAAGATTGGCCTGGCAACCAGTCTGTTTACTTGTGGAATGTACTTGCTGCATCTGCCGCGCAGAGCCGTGATCATACGAAAGAGGGAATTCGGCATACTTCTTGACAGATTTATTGCATCGCCCTTTTTGACTGGGCAATTGGGCCGACCTTGTAATAATTTTTCGAAAAGCAAGGCATTATTGTCCATTTCAAAGGTACAAACGATCCATAGGTGATATTCTAGATCGTGGGGCGGGAGCCAAGCGATGGAGACTTGGACAAAGTACGGGTGATCTTGTCTTAGATGGGCTGCCTATTGTGCCGCCAATATCGAGAAGACATCAAGTAACTATGAATCACGAACTACTGGGTAGAGTAGAGGCATTGAATATTTTTGCCTTTGACACACAATTGTTGAACTTCCAGCGAAGAGAATCCATAACATGCCGTCTTACAAGCAGCAAGTGGCATTTGATGTCGCCAGCAGTCAGAGCTTTATCCGAGCTATAGCCGTCACGGCTCTTGACCTCAGCCCTTGCCTAATCGAGGACTACACCCCTGCTCACCTCAATGAAAAAACCTTGACTTTGGTCGTCTCTCACCAGCAAGACAACCAAGAAAACCTGCGATTGAGCAGCGATACGACAGCCAGCCATCAGATCATTGCGAAGAGAAGAGAGACTATCACCGAAAATGCCCAGCACACTTCACAAGACACGCAAGCAAATCTCCAAGAAGCGCAATGGAGAGGTCAACGCACTACATGAAAAGTCCAGAGACTCCCTGAGATTGCACAAGGCTGGTGTAAGAGACCAAAGACTGGAGAAACTTGCGGCGGCAAGGAACAAGAGGGAACAGCCAATCGGTATGAAACTCGGGAATGAGATGATCATGTTGCTTGGCCATATCTGACCTGTTGCGTGTAGTGGAGCGAGTCACATTTTTCCAGCAGAAAGTCAGGGAGAAGGGCTCAGAACCGCTTGAAGTGTCCGCCATCCAGGCGCTTATTCACACGTGAGTCTTGGCTCGCTTCGGATTTGAATGATTCTTTGAGCTGCTGCTGACTCTAAGAACAGCTACGTCCACCAGTACGATGAGGAGTATGATGCTGTGAAGAAGACTCGCCGGGCTGGACGGCCCGCCAGCACCAAGGAAGATCTCTTGAAGATCAAGATTACCGCGCTCGAGAAAGAGTACCAGGCGGGATTCTGTGAGTCTTTTCTTGACATGCTTCTCACCTTGGGATGTCATCCAACTAACCATTACATAGTGATCCCCGACATCACATCAGCCGAAAGCGTCAAGTCCCTGGACGCCTGGGAGGGCTCCTGGGCCTACCTTAGCAGTCTCCCCTGGATCAAGGTCACGGCTGCAGGCAACGTCCGTAAAGCTGAACTGCCTTCAAAAGCTATAGTTTGAGAGACTCTCTGCTCTCTCAAGCTACTCACTCGACACTGTTAACGGTGCACTTGCACATCTTCCCTCTATGCCTCCTCCCAGTGCGGGCCAGCGACCAGCAAAGGAGGAGGTTGTAGCAAGACACGGGGTCTCTACATTGTGGCAGGAAAACCATACGTGGAAGTCACCCTTTGAAAGAGGTATCCCGGGAGCTAGGCTCCCATCGCCACCACAAACGGCTTGCCACAACGAACTCATTCGGGCGACGACTATCACTTAGTTCTTGGTGGGACAAGAAACTACAAATGCGCTATGCAGGCAGCACTACTTTGGAGTTCAGGATCCATTACGACAATCAATGAGCTGTGCCTATCAATGATGCAGGGCTGGGCGGCACTGCAGGCATTAGAATAGCTGTGCCGCCTGTTTCTACCCCTCGCTCATATGAATTGCCATTGAGGCGGAGTTTGGTGCAAAGCTGGTACATAGGACATTAAAGAGCGAAATCATAGAGATCTTCAGGTCAATTCATTTGAATTAGTGTTCTGGCCATATCACATGTTAAAGAGATCCCAGCGAACCGCAAAATCTCGCCTCACTGCTTCGTATCCAAGATGCCCAAGATGCTTGAAGTTCGGTATCTCGTAAAGTTAAAGTGCTTGCATTCCAGTACGTCAGTCACGTGGGGCAGCAGGCGTAAAGCTGGTGGGTAGAGCTCCATCAATGGACCCCCAGCTTGGAAAAAAATCGAATGAAAAAAAAGCAGAGTGGCGCTACCTCCAAGCTACTACTACGACTACATCACTCCCTCTCACCAAAACCATCTTCCAACATCCAATTCCTTACTCCTCCTTCTCTCTTGTGTTACTTTCCCACCAAGCAGAAGAACCAGCAGCAGCAGCAGCGACATCAATTCACAATGTTCTCCGTCAGAGCCCTCACCCGCGCCGCCCCGCGGACCATCAGCCGTGCCGCCGGCGCTTCCCTGCGCTCCTCCGCCATCGCCCGCCCCGGCCTCGCCAGAACCCCCGCCGTCAAGGCCCTGCTGCCGACCCGGGCCGCCGCCGCCTTCTCCACGACCGTCCGCCGGAGCAAGGAGGAGGATGTCGAGGTCGACGAGGCCCTCTCCGCCAAGCTGGAGAGCGAGATCCAGATCGAGGAGGACATCAAGGCCAACGAGCAGCAGCCCGCCAGCATCAAGGACTTTCTCGACAACAGCCCGTTTGAGCTCGTCGACACTCCCGGCCAGGAGGTTGTCAAGCTGATTCGCAACTACGGCGATGAGAAGTGAGTCCTTTTTCTTTGTCTTTGCCTCCCCCCCTTCCCCTTTTCTGAAGTCAAATATGAGCAATTCCAATCCACGAGCAAAACTTTTACTGACTTACCCTTTTCTTTCTTTCTTTCTCCTGCCAGAATCACCATCAGCTTCTCCATCGCCGACATCACCAACTTCGACCCCTACGCCGACGAGAACCTCTTCGACGAGGACGACCTCCCCGAAGAGTCCTCCGACAAGCAGTCCCAGCAGCAGCAGCAGAACCAGGACGACGGCCTCGAGGGCGACGAGGAGGGCCTCGACGAGGACGCCGGCGCCCCCATCAACCTCTCCATCCTCATCGAGAAGCCCGGCAAGACGGCCGGCGCCCTCAACATCGACGCCACCGCCCGCGACGGCGACATCGTCGTCGACAACATGTTCTTCTACGAGGACGCCACCGTCGCCCGCATCGACAACCCCGAGGCCGCCCAGAAGCGCGCCGACGTCTACCCCGGCCCGCCCTTTGGCAGCCTCGACGAGGACCTCCAGGTCCTCATGGAGCGCTTCCTCGAGGAGCGCGGCATCAACGAGACCCTCGCCGCCTTTGTGCCCGACTATGTTGATGTCAAGGAGCAGCAGGAGTACCTCCGATGGCTCAAGAACGTCCGGACCTTTGTTGACGCGTAAGGCCTGATTGGACCAAAGAAAAAAAATTAGGCAATTGGGAGAGAGAAAATGTATGATTTTTAACGTTCGACCATTTGGGTTACGGTCTGTGTGAGGGAACGAATGTAACGATAGAAAAGCTTTCATAAGGGAAATGTCCTCACTCATGTATCATATAACGGGTCAATGTTGCCCGACCAGGTACCATAATTGATATCACAGGAAAATAACAAACGCGCAAATCAGATGCTATGGAGTTGAATATTTTGTGATGCTCTGCCTACCTCTGGTTCTTGGTTGACGACATTGCCCCTATATTAACCGCAAGATCGGCCAAAGGCCAAGCACGTTTGGGGGAAAGAAAGCGCGATTGAATGAAGGAAAAGCATAACCTGGCCCCAAACTCATCTAGAAAGAAAAAGGAATATATCTGTAGTGTGTTGCAAACACAATCTATGCGTATAGGCCAAATTCAACCCGCGTGGTATATGTATATATGATGATCATCCCATATTTCCTTGTTCCGTCCAACATTTGCAAAAGCCTTTCCAAAGTCTTGCCTTCTCTTGCCTTGTCCCTCTTCTCATTGTGTCTTTCACAGATTCTATAGGATGCCTTCGAGGTTCCAGTCGCCCTTCTGGGCCCGCTCGAGAACTTGCTTACCCTTTTCAGTGAGGTCGGGCTTGCCGCCGTTGCCGACGCTGTGCTCAAAGAATACGGGCTTCCACGTCTCGTTATTCTGCTCTCGCTTCCGAGCCTTTTCGCGCTGAGCCTCCTCCAAGGCTACCTTGAGCTCGGTTGCCTTGGAGAACTGCTTGGAAAGGATGGCATCGGTGACGCCACCCCACAGGCGAAGTGACTCGTGGGGAAGCATACTCTCCTTCGGGGGCAGAACCTTGGGAGCAACGTTCAATGGGAGAATATCAATGATGACATGCTGTTCTTCAGGAGGTACGGATTTCTGATGGCACACAGAGTTAGCCGCGTTCGTAGACTCCGGCAGGGGTTCAAGGGGAAGAAGACATACCATGGGTCTAGGGCCAAGCGAAAAGACAACCCTCTCCTTCCAGGGTCCACTCAGCCTAGCCAGGACATCCTCGTCCGGAACGTCCTGAACACGGGTCTTGTTGTCATTCTCTGGGTCGTACTTGAAGATGACACCGTCAATCTTGTTGGTTGTGCGGCCCAACCAGCCTTCTTCGACGTAGTGGAGGATGGCTTTGATCTTGGTATCAGGGCATGTGATGTAGGCCATCTCGCTCACCGATACGCTCAGGGTTCCGCGGAAGAGGCCGCCAAGATGGGCAGCGGGATGCGTCAGCTGGTAGGTCTCATTGTTCCTCTTTTCAAGGGTGATGAAGATGCCCATGTTGTGCTCGCCGGGGAGAACCTTGACAGATGTGCCAGTAAATTTGGCAGTGATCTGGTCGAAACCTCTGGCGGTGATGCCCTTTTCGGGACAGGTGACATAGAAGGCGCTGACCGGGGGGTGGTGTGATGTCTGCTCAGTAAGGTATGAGATTCGGAGGGGCTTGCCCGCCTCGTTTGAAGGCGTGCCATGTTGGGGAACGGTCAAAGACACCGAGGAGGAGCTGTTCTCGCTCTTGGCGGCCGCCTTCAAGTTGGCAGCCGCTCCCTTGATTGAGCTCGCGCTCGAGCCGGGGGTCTGAAGGTCGGTTGTATTTATTCGGGGAGCATTATCTTCTGTCTCCCAGTTGCACTGCAGAAAGCACAAGCGTTAGCGATATGGACACCCCTCACAGAACCGATCCCAGATCCGACACAGTGTCTGGCATGGGATAGTGGAACTATGCTCACTCTAAAGAATTCGCCGAGACACGAGTTATACGGCTTGCAGGGCTTTCCCTTTGCATATTTGAGATCTTTTGTGAGCCAGAAGCGAATCACTTCCAGCATTCGATCGAGAGGCTCATCAGAGGTGCCGATGGCGACAAAAGCGTTGGGTGCGTCGAGGTAGGTCCAGTACTCGAGATTCGGCGTCGGCTCGAGGAGCTGGGAAGGGAGGGAGAATCGAACAGAGGCGAGGTCGGTGACTCCGATGAACCTGGAAAGGTGCTCATTAGCATGCTGTCGCTCCCGAGTTTACTGTATGCATCCAGCACGATTCAATTTGCACGGCTCGTCGCGGAATTCCGTCTGAAAGCAATGCCTCTCTGTCGAGGCTCTATTGCCCCACCAGGCCTTTACCGCCGATTTCGCCTCTGGCATCGCGAGGCAACGAAGCAGCCATCGAGCGTGCAGATTGCATCAACAGGAATGTGCCTAAAGAGTCTCACATACTTCCTCAGGATGCCCAAGAAGGTGCGCAGCTTTGATCCCTCGTTGTGGCCCTCCTCGGGCGTCGCAACGGCTGGCGGTGATGGCGGTGATGACGACATGGTAGGTAGTAAGACAGCCAAGGCGAGGGCTTCTGGAAGAATCGCTGCAGAAAAGGACGGGCTTGGGCTAATCGATATGCGCCGCCTCTGCCTGGTGAGCGGGAGAAGGCAGAAGTTGCAAGCAGTGAAGAGGGAAACGGTTGAACCTGGAGAGGCACGATGCAGAAATGTTGACTGATGCCTCTTGCCGGCCTGAGGCAAAGCAGGTGAGAAGAGAGTGGAAATCGCCTTTGCAAGCCACGCAGGCCCCGGCCAGCATAAGGAAAAAGTCTGGAGCCGTCCGTGGTTTGGCGTCTCAGAGGGGCGCAAGAGGGGACAGGGGGGCGGCTTGGAGGGGACGCGGAGGGACCACAGGGGGCTGCTTCGCTGGTTCAGCGCCAGGGACAGGGATCCTCCAGGGCAGCGGCAACCACTAAACAGCCCGCAACCGCTTGAGCGCCAAGCCGCGATGCGCTCCAGTGCCGGATAGAATCTCGCGATTGGATGCGGTGCAAGTCGAGGCGATAACGATAAGCACGATGCTGACGATAACAAGAGGTTGAGAGGTGGACGCCTCACAGCCAGTGAGTGTCTCCTGCATAAGATACTTGGTACTGTAAAGGCTCTGAAGCTGCCGGAGACGATATGTCAGCGGATCTCAACCCCCTCCGCCCTCCCCCATACTACCATTGTTTCTCTTTTTTCTTCTGTTTTACCCTCATGCCAGCGATTTCCCGGCACCTGGCTCGGAACCAAAGACGACCGGGCTAAGGTCGCAGCACTTCGTAGGCCCTCCATGCATCGGAACATGGCGACGGACCAATCATCAGCCCACATGGCCAACCCTCTGGCTGGCGATGGCACTGCAGACACGCCGCATGGCGAGGTCAAGCCGCAAGGCCGGACCTCGTGGCCCGAGTTGGCCACATGCATGCCACTGCTCGCTTCTGCAAATGATCAAAGACATGTCCCCCCTTCGGACTGATAAGCGTGCATGAGGCGCGCACTGGAGGTGCGGAGTATAAGTTCGAACGATATTTTGGCTCACTCGTAAGGGAGGCATCATCTTGGCCTCTCTTTGCGCATGCTTTTCAATTGAAACGTCGGGGTGCTGCGACTTCGTGGGTGTACCATGCAGGACGCCGAACCCATGTTTGAGTGAAATGTGCTTGTATGAGTTGCTGTGATGCGGTGCGGTGCGATCCTTACAATTGTCTTATATGAGGATGTCGTGGCACTCGTCGCACCCCGGGACAGTAGCTACCCGGCAGTCTTTGGTGTAAATGGGACATCAGACGCATCTCTGTGCTCTGTTCCTCGAAACAAAGGGCTGCTGATCATCCGAAGCTGTGATACCACTTCATCTGATCAGCTAAAAAGAAGTGGAGAGCCCGCCCGGTTCGGCCCAGCCTTGGCGCGTGAGGTCATAATCACCAGCCAGACGATGAGCCCAAGCACCCTCATTACCCTGAGCTTCCTATTACATACTGTCAGGGCCCTAAAATGGACAAGCGGCGATGGGGGGGAAAGGTGTCGTCGTTGGTCGATCAGCTGTCCAGGCACATCTGAATCTCAGATGAAATCTTCGTGCCCCAGTAGGTCGTCGAAAGAGTACCTACGGAAATAAGGCAGTCAAGTCGGCCGCTCTCTGACAAGAATGCTCGGAATGCTTCGCGATGTCCCGCCAGCCAATTGCCCGAAGAAGGGCGGATCCCTCTAGTATATCTTGCAGAGTGGGACATTTTCACAACCAACTACGGCCATGCATCGAAGGACTATTGTGTTTCGGTATGCCGTTCTCCGATGCTTCACCTTGGCCCCGATGCCCTCTGCGATGCGCGGAGGTTACGGAAGAGCTCAACCTCGATTGCGACAAAATGGGTCTCCTATACGGCCCGTGTACGCTGTTGGTGGCTTCAGCTGAAGAGAACGCACCCCAACGTCATTCATGCGAGGCGCCACCAGATTGAGGGAACATGCACAGAAACATCGAAGAAACATCGAGAACACAAAACAGGCGAAGCCACCACGTGTCGTGAACGCTGGCCGTTTCATTCATCCTCGCCATGCCACTCGACCGGTTGAGACGGTTGTGTTGAAGGGGAGGAAAGTCTCGATAGCGACAAGGAGTAGAAACGCCTGATAATACCGTGAATCTGATAATCAGGATATGTTGTCGGAAATAGGCCAAGTTCGAGTCAGAGTGGAAAGACTTCGTACTGTACATCCCGAACGGGGAGGAGAGGGAAAAGCGTTGCCTTGTTTAGACGGATCAGACAGCTCCTCCGGTGAGCGTCGTGATTGTCCTTGCACCTGAGGTATGAATGAGCTCACAAAATACTGCCAAGGTTGATCTGCCGTAAAGCTGGCTTCTGCAGGGCAATGGGCCGTGTGAGCACCACGTGCATGTGTCGAAGGAGATTGACGAAAATTATGTCATATCTACGGAGTGTGGGGTCCCGAAATACTGGAGTTCAAGCTGGGTAAGAAGGTGAGCTAGAGATTCATGCTGGAGAGGATCGATGGGGATTGTGTCATAGCTACCGAGTATGGGGTATAGGGGTATAGGTAGCCAGCCAATGTTGGCCAAGAGGCGTGCTCCCATCGGTATGCGTCTAAGTATGTATGTATGCTGGCATTGCGTGCATCGAGAAGCAAGGCACCGCTCGCGACTAAGAACAGCCGCACGCAAGGGCCACCGCGGCCAGGTAAGGTATGTATGTATGGACTGTCCCGCGAACAAATGCTTGGTAGTTAGTCGTCGATCCCTAGGCTCAGGCCGCAAGAATGGCTTAAGCCCTCCCATCTGGTAGCGTCGATGGCCGAACAAAGACTGCTGAAGCGCGCATCTTCGGGAGGTTGGATCCCCGGTCGAGGGTCGTCTATTGACCCGGGCCAATCACAGGCGGCTCGCCACGTCTTCCGAAAGGGACAGGCCAAAAGCCTCCTTGACCGAGCGCTGCTGCGTGACATAACCGACGACCCAGTTCCTCGGGAGGTGGCTTCTGGAAAGGAGAGCTTCCGTCGAGGCTGTTGCCCAGAGGGCTGCATCCAGCCGGTACAGGCTCAGGCTCAGGCTCAGGCTCAGGCTGTGGCCGTGGGTTCTGACGCAAGTGGACAGTCATGCGGAGCGCTCCCATTGGGTCTAGCGCGCGGATGGCTGGCAGGGGAAGCTTTCCCAAATCCTGCCATTCTCGGAGCGCAGATCCCTGCGCCAGCTGTTAAGCCACGCTTGTACTGCCAAGTACCGCCGCTGTGTGGCCCAGCTGCGACGGGGGCGGAGCAGAAGCTCCGTTGTGCCTTTTATCCTGCCCTGCACGCAGTGGCTGGAGTGTTATCTCTTTGCTTGGTCATCGGTTGATAGGTGCGATATCACGATCTGAAGGCATCCGAGGGCTGAAAAAAACAAGAGATGCTGCTGCGGTGGGCACTCGCAAGGGGGAGGAAGCGCGCAGAAGCAGGGAGAAGCAGCACCTCCAAGCCCGAGGTTGGCCAGTCTGGGTCTCTGTCTCAGACGAAAATCAATCCAAGGCAGAGACGGCCGAGAACGAACAGCAGCATCACCGTTGACGGGGGGAGGGGCCGGCTACACAAGGCACAGAGCGACGGGCGGCAGGTTAGTACCTAGATACCTGCAAGGACATTTTGGAATCAGATATATCTTTCAGCCGACATCTCGACGAGCACAAACAGGAAATGGTCAAGCCACTGCTTTCGTGCGTCCGTGAAGACATCTCAGCATCGGCCACGGCTCGATTCACGGCCTGCGCCACGGCGAGCTACTACTAGTACCTGGGCGGTACTTGGCCGCGCTCCCTAGCACTAGCAGGCTGGCTGTCTCTCCGCATCGAGATCGCGATCTCCCGTTCAGAATCCGATGGATTCAAAAGTTACAGATCGAGGTGGAAGCACTAGCCCGGCCATGCGTTTTTTCGCTTCAGGATGGGCCTGGGAACCTTCTAGCCCCGAGAGGCAGAATAAATATAAGCGCAGAGCTATGTCTCGTCCACTTCAGCGCATCTGCTTCATCTTCCTCTGCTGGACGAATTCCTGCCTGCATACGTCACTTTGTTGATACCGGGCTCGAGCTTCTTCATACCTTACCCGAAATACCTACTTAGTACTCTAATCTACTTCCCGTTTGAGGAATAACGACAGCGGCTGTTTGGCATTGCTTTCCGGTTTCGTCTGTTTGCGGCAGTCCTCCCTGGCCGCATCACGCAGGAGCCCACCAGCCATCTTTCGCTCGTACCACCAACAGCTCATATTTCCATCTCTGACGCAGAGCTTGTTCTACTACCTACCTACTCATCTACCTTACACATACTCTCTACTCTATTAGTTGTTTAATTCATTAATCGTTGCCGCCTCTTTGCAGTCTCTGAGCTGCATACCTTATCACCTGGTCGAACAACCTCGACGACAGTGCCTTCATATACAACCTATCATTGGACGAAAATGACTAAGAAGACAGAGGTCGGCATCAAGCAGGAGCGGCCGCAGAAGGACAATCGCCAGGTACATCCTCATTCTGCTGCCCGTCAGAGAGCCTTTATCGGCGTGCTAACTCTTCCAAGTCGGGGCGATCGCATGACGAGAACAGAGAGCGAGCATTCATAGCAGCCTCGCGACGGAGAGATCGAGATCTGGATGCGCGACTCAAATCTGCCCTGGATGCCAGTGAGATACACAAGAAGCGGACGGGGAAAGCCCTCCGGATCACCCGCGAGATTGTCGAAAACGAGGAGATGTACGAAGAGGAGGAGCCCGAGCTGCACCGCCGCAAGGTCTTGGGTGTCCCTTCTTCGGCGGGCGGTCCGCAGCCCGACCCGGGCAAGCGGGTGTGCGAGCTGATAGCGTCGTCCGACCAGGAGTGGCGGCAGAGTGCCATCAACATGCTGTTTGCACGCTCCTTTCCCAAGTACGAGCAGCAGGCCCAGACTATGAATACACAGACCATCAGCAACCAGTGGTACCAGCCACAGCCCACGATACAGCATTCGCCGGCGCAGACTTCGGAGATGGTCTCCTCTCCTGATGTGCAAAGACACTTTTCTTTGCCCATGATCTCTACATCCCACATGGTTGAACGGACCCCTAGCCTACCGGTGCAGTCTCCCTGGATGGATCGAGCTTCTCACATTGTACCGACTTCACCACCGCTGGCACCCCCTGCTCTGGCGATGGGACATACTCCTGAGGGAAGTCCCGAAGGGCGGACCCCTGAGACGACGCAGATGGCCGGGATGATGCACGCCTCTCCACCATCGCAGTACATGGACTTGTATTCTCAGTCCGTGGATTCAGGATTCAATACCCCGTCAGCCGAAATTTTGGGCGACTTTGATTTCTCACCAACCACTGAGACGGACAAGTACTCGTCCGAGTCACCTATTACTCCGGACGACCTTATTTACCTCAACCCGGCACAGTTGCATACCTTGTCCCAGGTGCACACAACATGTGCTTGTGATCCAGCTTGGAATCAGACCTGCAAGGCCTGCAAGGGTGATTGGGATCCTCTGCCGTGGGACTAAAGAGCTATACAACGGCGCACCAAAAATCTCTCCTTGTGTCAATTGCATAGCAACTTGTACGACAAGTAATCTATTATCGAGTTTCCGCAACCACACTGGATTCGGCTTCATTTGGTTTCGGATAAATATTACATATTATCGGCACCTAGGGAAACGAAGAGTAGCTATATAAGGCATTTGCATCTCAACAGCAGTTCTCTATCTCTACATTCGATGGCCCTGCTTTCTCTGTTTTCCCGTTCACCTACTTCTTTTCTGTCTTTGAATTGCCTTTACTCTCATTTCCCTTCCTAGAGAGTTTCTATTGTGGCTCTGTCAGGTGTGTTCTGATTTTGGCGGTCTTTTTGTTGGGCGTTTGGGGTTTGGATGGGTTGGATGGGTTGGATGGGTTGGCATTACGACGAAAAAGGGAAACTAGAAGAGGGCGTCAAGTTGTTTCGTTGCTTCGGTAGTATTATAGGTCTCGGTTCTTCCTTCGGATACCCGGTGCAAGTCGAATAAACTGCACGCACCTCGCAAGCACTGCAACGTCTCTCATGTGCATCCTCGTGATTGACAATAGCATCAAAATTTACCATGCATGATCATTTGCCTTAGTTACCTAATTTAGTGAAACATGCTGTCACACAGTGACACTTGCCACGCACATCCCACCAGCACGTCAAACAGACCTTTCCCACACGAGGCCCGAGATTGTCGCATCCAGTCTGCAGCCTCAGCCGCAAATGACGTCTGTTCTGCCATGCGTCGTACTGTACATAGCTTCCCACTAATAGCCGGCATCAGAGAGGCCCCTGACCGCAGAGCTCTCGATTGGCCCCTCACAAGCTTCTTCCAGCCGTACGAATAGGTAAGCAAGCGTTGAACCCCTCATGATCCCTGCGTTGCAATCGATCTTTCCAGTCCCTTCGCATGACGCTCATCCTGCTGCAGCAGCGGCACGTCAAGCTATCGATTCCATCTATTTTACAGGGTCCTCCTAATAATAAATCTCCGCGGCAGCAGCTCCCCTCAGCTTTCTTGCCACTTCTAACTTGGTTCCTTCTTCCACTTCACCTTCCCCAAACTCAATTTCAATCGCAGCTTCATATCGCGTCATTGGCAAAAAAAGGACAAAAAGTGTCATCTGATTCGAATTGTCCGGACTTTTGCACTTCTTTCCCCCCAATTGCCATACCATCGAGAAAACCCCCCCCTTTCCCTTGCAAGCTCCGTGTAATTGAGCACCGACCGGCCGGAGCTCTCCGTCTTCGATCGCGTGTTTGCGTTGCAGAGAGGAAAGACCACCTGACCTGGCCTACGACACTCTTCCTCTTTCTCACTTTTGACGATTCTGCGCCTCGGTGTGAGGAGACACAAGCGATCCAGAATTCGCAGCTGCCTTGAGAAGCTTGTTCAGGCAGCACCAGCCAAAATCACTCTGGACGAGGAAAACATAAATACTACCTATCTACCTTACTTCTTCTCATTCAATTCTCCACTTTCATCGTCTCCTCTTTGCTACCAGACAACCTCTCGTTTCTTCTTCTCCTTGTCTCCTGACGGCGGCCAATTGCATGCTAACTAGGGAAACGACGAATCGACGCGACGATTGCTTCAGTCATGGATCCAAAGGAAAAGTTCTATCGTCACTTTCGTGACAGCGTCGACGGTAGGCTGCTCTTGCTTCTGCTCCTACTTCACGCTCACACAATGCGCGTTCGTCACATATCGCACAGTTGCTAACGGGTCTTCCATTTTGCTTTCGCAGCTCTCCAGGATCAGATTGATCAATTAACTCAGCTATCCTCCATCGGTGGCGAGCGTCAAGATGCCACGGACAACATCCTCGCGGGCATCAGCAAGCTCCAGAATGAAGTCGCCGATGCCGCCGAGTTCACGCCCGCATACGACCGACGTCAGTATTCAGATGTCTGTCCTCCATGAGACCTCCTGTTGTGTGAGAGAGGCTAGACTGAGCTGACCGCCATTCGTGCTACAGGCAATCAAAGGCCTACAGGATAAGCTTAACGAGACTCTTGCCAAGTTTGCACCCAAGACGAGATTCCAGTTTAGGCGCACTGGAACAGACCACATCGACATGGGCGCACCGGAGAATGATCCGCGCTTGAACCCGGGCAGTCTGTCTCGACGACCGCGTAGTCCAACGACTGCTCCGGGTGCAGCGAGGAGCATGGCAGAGGAGAACCGGGATATCGTGGGCGATCTGCCGTCCACGGGGAAGAATTACAACGAGGAGCTAGCCAAGCCAGACCTCGCATCTATCCGAAAGCCCAGCTTCTCTGCCGCGCAGAGCATCGACATCTCTGACCATGACGGCCTCCACATCATTCTTCCGTCCTCGGCGTCGCGGGCCACAGCAGCGGGCTGTTTGCGAAACCTCAAAAATTGTGTCATTGACCTTTCGATACCCACAGCCCAGGGCGCACCATTCCCGGGTCTTATATTGAAGGATATCGACAGGTGTCTTATTGTGGCAGGCAGAGTGAACGGGCCTATCCATATCAACGACGTGACCAACAGCATTCTCGTCGTTGTAGCGCGACAGGTTCGGATCCATAACTGCAAGAACGTCGATATCTACTTGCACTGCGCCAGCCACCCAATCATCGAAGATTGCTCGGGCATGCGCTTTGCTCCTTTGCCGGAGTATTATGTACGTGATGACGATCCGTCGACTTCCTTGTTCGTAGAGCGATTGCATCGTGCTGACATTCTCGATTTAGCTGACGGAGGCCGACAAATCGATCGAGAATCAGTGGGATCAAGTCGATGATTTTAAGTGGCTGAAGACTAGCCAGAGTCCGAATTGGACGACCCTCTCCGAGGCCCAGCGGCTTTCCGACGAAGTGTGGACGAAGATTGTGCCGGGCCAGCCGGGCATTGGTGTCGAGAAAGTACTGGCCAAGGTTGGAATCCCGCCAAAGTAAAGCTGTTGTAAAAAGCGGAAGCGGGCTATTGTATCGTCGAGCCCTGCGTAAGTTAGGTATTGCGAATAGCTAGCAGCTCGAATGAAGAATATATCGCGCTATGATTCAAGAAGCTCGATCCAAGCGAGACGCTTCACAGCTCCATTTTGTCACCACCAGCGTAGGCATCCTTGCTGAATTGTACACCGTTCTCGCGAAGCTTCTCGAGCAAGGCCCGCTGCAAGCCGATGCGTGTTTCGAGTTCCTTGATCTCGGCCATTTGCTCTTCGATGGAGCGATCCATGTCTGGCAATGCGCGCACCTGGGCTCTGGCGTGCTGCAGCTTGTGCTTGAGCTTGTCGGTAGCACCGGGGACGTCCTTGAAGGAGAGCTGCTGGCCGCTGCTGCTTGGCCCACCGGGCGTAGCTCCTGTGGTGATGCCAGACGAGGACTGGAGTCCGGCGCGGACCTTTGCGAGGACGATGGACAGCTCGGACAGGGCGTCGAGGTCGTCTGGAGACAAAGTGGGAGGGAGGGCGAGCGCCGGCAGTTCTGAAGCCATGCTGGTGGTGGTGATAGTCGAAGAGATTGAACGAACGGCCGATGGTTGTGCTGCCAAGATCGGAGGTTTGCGAGGAGATGTTACCAATGCGGCAGGGAGAGTGACGGAGAGGTACCAAGTTGAACGGACGAGTTAAGAATGGTGATTGATAATAATGGCTGGCAAGGCTGGGAACGGCGTGCCCCGGCTGATTGATTGGCTCTGGACGAGTTTTACTCTAATGCTCCGAAAGCGGGTTGACGAAGGAGAGTCGATGGAAAGCAAAGCAAAACAAAGCAAAGCAACGGCACAGGACAAGCAATTGGCCTGCCTAAGAGAAAAGCGGCCAAAGGAGCAAAACGGGCCGATGCACGGGAGGGCCTTGTCTTAGCGTAACCGTGCTGTAGTAATAGGTACTACTACAGTAGATAGGAGCTGTTGCTTCCTGTTATCGCTGCAGAAGTTGGGTGGTGATTTGAGTGAGTGAGCAATGACATCGATAGCGGCTCGCAGCCTATCAACCATCAACCCCACCATCCGAAGACTCTTAGTCCAGGTGGGATGTTTTCCAGGTTTCTGCCGCGTCAAAAAGATTGACCTCGTCTCTCCCCTCAAATCACGCACCTAAACAGCCTCCTCTTCTCTACGACTCGCTTCTCATCCTACCGATTCAGACAATTGATTGAGATTAAATCCTAGTTGATCTTGCCCTGACCATGTCGAAGACAGAGCAAAAGGCCTGCCTCAGTACGTCTCCTCCTCCATCTCCTCCATCTCTGCCCTCTTCTCCATCTCGACGACCCCAGCCTCAGCACAAGCCATTGCCCAGCCATGCCCTTGGCTTCCATCAGCCAGTTGTGCGCCCCAGCCTGCGGCGTGTCAACTCGGCGCCTGCAGCACTCCGCAGTGGCTCGTCGCCCGGTCGCCCAGATTACATCCTCACCTGCTGCTTCGTCCTGATCTATCTCGAGCTTGGGTGGCTAACTCTTGCGCTGTTGCGCTCCCATAGTCGTCATTGATGGCTGGGGCATCCCGTCCGACGAGAGCCCCAAGGATGGCGACGCCATTGCGGCCGCCGAGACCCCCGTCATGGACGAGCTCTCCAAGAGCGAGACGGGCTTCACCGAGCTCGAGGCCTCGTCGCTGGCGGTGGGACTGCCCGAGGGCCTGATGGGCAACTCCGAGGTCGGCCACCTGAACATTGGCGCCGGCCGCGTCGTCTGGCAGGACGTCGTCCGCATCGACCAGTCAATCAAGAAGGGCGAGTTCGACTCCAACGAGACGATCAAGAAGACCTTTGAGGGCGCGGCTAGCGGCAACGGACGCCTGCACCTCTGCGGCCTGGTTTCCCACGGCGGTGTTGTAAGTTGGCTCTACAACTCGAACAACTCGTGACGGACAGCCTCGGAACATACTAACACGCTGCACAGCACTCGAAGCAGGAGCACCTGTACGCCCTCCTCAAGGCCGCCAAGAAGTACAATGTCCCCAAGGTCTTCATCCACTTCTTCGGCGACGGCCGTGATACCGACCCCAAGTCCGGTGCCGGTTACATGCAGGAGCTGGTCGACTTCATCAAGGAGCTTGGCCTTGGCCAGATTGCCACCGTTGTTGGCCGATACTACGCCATGGACCGCGATAAGCGATGGGAGCGCGTCGAGGTCGCTCTCAAGGGCCTCGTTCTGGGCGAGGGCGAGGCCAGCGAAGACCCCGTCGCTACTGTCAAGGCACGATACGAGACGGACGGCAACAACAACAGGGATGAGTTCCTCACTCCCATCATCGTCGGTGGTGACGAGAGCCGCATCAAGGGTAAGTCTGCCACTGTTATAAATACTTGTCTTTCCGGAGAGAAGGGCTGACACTTGAGGAACAGACGACGACACCGTCTTCTTCTTCAACTACCGATCCGATCGCGCACGTCAAATCACCCAGCTGCTCGGTGATGTCGATCGATCTGTCCTGCCCGACTTCCCCTACCCCAAGATCAAGAAGCTCGTGACCATGACCCGCTACAAGACGGACTACCCCTTCGACGTCGCCTTTGAGCCCCAGAAGATGGACAATGTCCTGGCCGAGTGGCTCGGAAAGCAGGGCGTGGAGCAGGTGCACATCGCCGAGACGGAGAAGTACGCCCACGTCACCTTCTTCTTCAACGGCGGTGTCGAGAAGGTCTTCCCCCTCGAGACCCGCGACCAGGACCAGGACCTTGTGCCTTCCAACAAGTCGGTTGCGACCTACGACCAGGCTCCCGAGATGTCTGCGGACGGGGTTGCCGACCAGGTTGTCAAGCGCCTTGGGGAGCAGAGGTTCCCCTTTGTCATGAACAACTTTGCTCCCCCGGACATGGTGGGCCACACCGGTGTCTACGAGGCCGCCATCGTCGGCTGTGCCGCCACCGACAAGGCTATCGGAAAGATTCTCGAAGCCTGCAAGAAGGAGGGCTACATCCTCTTCATCACTGCCGACCACGGCAACGCGGAGGAGATGAAGTTCCCTGACGGAAAGCCCAAGACCAGCCACACCACCAACAAGGTGCCCTTCATCATGGCCAATGCCCCCGAGGGCTGGAGCCTCAAGAAGCAGGGCGGTGTCCTGGGCGACGTCGCCCCTACCATTCTGGCCGCCATGGGGCTGCCCCAGCCTGAGGACATGACGGGCGAGTCGCTCCTTGAGAAGAACCTCAAGAGGAGCGCTGAGGAGTAAGCATGTTATGAGCTTACCTACTTTTATGACGATGACACGAGGCGGATGAAGCAAAGGAAGAGACGACTACAGCAAGAAGACTTGACAGATACAGAGACTACGCGGGCATGATTGAAAAGAGGATACGAATAGAATAAGATGGGCAGGCTGCATATATTAGGATAGAAACAGAAGCATCAAATCAGAGAATATCACTATCAAGTTTCATGTGTGGCGGTGCTGTACTGTGTTGTACTGACATGGGCCCCGGGGTTTCTGCTGCGGGTGATTGTCGTAAGATGACAAGGTATAGTAAGGCAGCGACAGCTGGGCATACACACACAAGTACATACCTAGCCGTGTCTGTTCCTGGTGCCATGCATCTCAGCCCTATCATATGCTGAGCATGTGACTTACCTTGTCCATGTGGCATCTCGGATTGGACCCTTGGACCCTTGGGAAGAGAAGCTTTGCTGCATGCACCAGCTTGTCGTGATTGCCTCCAGGAGCATTTCCTCCGGCGATCCCCAAGGGAGTGTGGAAAAGCACCTCTGGGCGTCGAGGAACAAGATGGGAATAGCCTCCCTCTTGTGGAGACGGAAGCTGCCCAGGAAGATCATGCCTGAGGCTGGATAGACTGCCCGTCCTGCAGCTACTGTATGTACCAACAAAGGGTGGGCGGACAGTACATATTCGTACAGTAGCGTGGGGGTGAAGCGAGGGAGAGAGATGACCAACTCTTCTGGCGATGGGAACAAAGCTTTGTAAAGTGGTCCAGCTAAGCTTTTCTTCTTGAGATTGCCGCCATCGTCCCAGATCTGTCTTCTTCCCAATGATCCGGGTGACGGGTGGCGGCGTGTCGACGATCGTCTGGTGCAAGGTCAATCAGGGTCCTGCCATGTCAAAAGAGGTGGCAAACAAGGGCCCGGTGGCGAGCAAACAGGCAGCGGGAACAGAAATGCCAGAATGCGAAATCACGAAGTTTGTCCGCGTGGAGTTTGCGATATTCCAGAATAGTAATCGTATTGCAATAGCGCCGCTCCATCCCATGGCGAAGCTTTTCCCCTGTTCTGAGGAGGACCGCTGGACGCAAACCTCTTGACGAATCGGGGCGGTTCCTGGGGGCCCTGACCGACGCGTGAGGATGCGACTATTGTGTGTCTCGACTAATTTCGCCAGCCGCGACATGTCTTAGATCTGGACGGCCGCCCTTCGATCTTGACGAACTGCACCGCTAGCTCAGATCGAAGGGCGGTCCTGTCCTAAGGCGTGGCCTCTAGAGAAGCACTGCCTGTGCGACAGAGACACGATACCGCGACTGTGGCACCGCGTGTATTCCATGTGTGAGAGCTGTTGAGATGGGGAGAGGGAGGCCTTTGCGGAGAACCTGCTGCTGCCCTTGGACCCTGGGCGCAGGGGGGGCCCGCTTGTCTGTTTCGAGAAGAAGGAGGACGCAAGTTGAGCAGATGGAGAGGATGGAGATGCGATAGTGGATGGCAACAGGATTCACAGGGGCTTCGCCTCATTCGACCATTATCCTGCCATCTTGCCAACTTTCCGTCGTCTGAGGGCATTCCGGGCTGCCAAAGCGGAGCCCATTCTCGGCGCCGGCGCGTCTGACTGCGAGTTGGTCAGCGGGGCCGTATGTCGGCGATGCCGCCACGTGATCCGCCGCCTCTGGCTCCAGCAAGTGGAAGCGCTTCGACGGATGGCGAGGCGACGGTCCCGCGTCATTGTGGCCTAAACGCGGCAGCAAACTTGCTGTGGACAGGGGAAGCGGTGGAGTTTTGGCAGCCCGTGAGGTGCGCTTCCTCCAGGGACGAGGCCGATCCATGCCGCTGCGGGCGCGCTCATCATGCATGCGTGCGCTCAAGGGTGAGAACCACCGATAAGGGTCTCCGTGCGAAGAGCGTCTCTCTCATTACCGTCGTTGAGGATGCGGATGAGCACTGGACGAGCATTGCTCCCTTGGCGAGTATTTGTGCGAAGCCAAGGCTGGAAGTGGCCAGAGGGGAATTGAGGATGTTGAGCACGACTCGTCGCTTGAAGCTGGTGAGCCCCATGCCCTGCCGTGCCATGCCGCGCAGCAGTCCCTACCTTACTCGTTTGTACTCTGCCGTCAACAGCTGGGTCGGAGGCAGCGCCCGTGAGGACCACGATGGAGAGGCATGGAACCGCACTGCCTTAGCACAAGATTGGCACCGGGCGCCGTCGACGGAGCGCCAGGACCACCCACACCACCATCACCTTGCGTTGCGAGACAGGCCCGTCCAGACCCATGGACAACCCTTGCAGCGCAGCAACCATAGGTTCTAGACAAGAGACTTTGTCTGGCGGGAGACGTCATAGTGGCGCCACAAATGTAGCCCGTTGGCGAGACTGGCTTCCTGGCTGAGGTGCTGGTGGATGGACCAGTCAAGGGTTCCGACCGCGGGAGAGCGATGCATCTCGATGAGCGCTTGGCTCGCTAGCGACTGGAGGGCTCTGGACCGCATGGCTGGAACAAGTACCTGTAATACGAGTAGTATTCTGCATGAGCAGCCATGTTTGCTAGCCCATGCGGCCGTGCTCGATATATTACATATTGCGAGGAGGCTGGCGGTGACTCTGGCGGCGATGGCTGCATGAGCATAGAGAAGAGCGGAGGAGCTGGCTGGCAGCGAGAAGAAGAGTTCAGCCTGTACGGAGGACTTGTTGCAGCAATAACGGGAAGCTCAGGTACTCGTAATGGCTGTTCGGTGCAGTACCGCGTCTCGGAACAAGTTAGCTCCGAGGGCTGACCCCAGGAAACGGTCTGTTCGATGCCAGCCAAAAACCAAGATCTACACCCTCCAAGCCTTGCGACCTGCGTCCCCGCAAGCCGGCGGTTGGCCATGGATGGGCGTCCCACCAGTGGAGGAGCGGCAGGCCAAGGAACTCGCGAATTTGACACGCTGCCGGAAAAGGCACAGGGATTATTATTAGGCGGGCACGAGGAGAGAGACAAGAGAGAGAGAGAGAGGCTGGAAGCGAAGAGAGGACGTCGGAACCCACCGTCCAGCACCTGTTCTCTACTGTGACTGGCGTGACTACCTAGGCACCTTACCTACTACTAGGTAGTAGTAGGCAATACAGACAGACGACAGTACCGCTGCTGATTGAGAGCATCAGACTATGACTGCAGTTGACTCGTTCTTGAGGTGCTGTGGATGGCGGATGGGCTGCTACAGGAATCACCCAGACGGAATCACCAGACATCTTCCGGTTGATCTTCTTCGGTTTACCTGCTTTCCAGTGGTAGTACCTAGCAGGCAGGGCCGCTACGAGTACAGCTCCAGCTACAAATACAAAAGGTACGGGCTAAGTTTATAGCACTACACGGTACCTACCTTAACCTACTACTGTAGGTACCTAGCCCAGTGGTTCAATCGTCCAGGGTTCAAGCTCCGACGCGGCTTCCATCACCAGCGCGAGGCTGCAGAAGCGACAGAAAAAGGGCCTGTGGACAAGGAACGAAACCACACCATACTGCGTACATATGCCGTTTCCCAGCTCTGCACCGTGCACCGGGACGCAATGCAAGCTTCTCGCTAGTGACACGCCCCTCTGGGAGTGACGGAGCAGATGCTGTAGTGAGCAAGACCCTGATTTGCGTGGTGTGCCTTGATGCTGCTGCTATTGCACCGATCCCAACGCTCTGCGTCCCGGCGAGCGAATCGAAGCCTCGCCGCGCCATCAGCCCGCACCGACGGCGGCTCGCCACCCAACACGTCGTTACAATTTTCTTTTTCTTCCATCCTCGCCGTTGACAGCGGACAGAACCAGCAAAGTCTCCTCCACCCCAACTTTACCCCCTCTGGTAACTCGCACCTCGCATTTGCCTCCCGTCGACCCTGCGAGCGCCACTGCAGTAGGGCTGGCCTGGGGAGTTGATAGCATATGTATGTACATCGTCGAGCCCTCAAAATTTTTCCTTGCAGTTCCTTTTTGGCCTGCTACCCCCCTCGCCTAGGTACTAGGTTCTAGGCACAGTACTCGTACTGCACCGGCTGCCACGCACACGCACACGCCCCTCCCCTTTCCTCCCTCTTCCTCATCCACAGCCTCACCACGGCGATCAAACCTCAAATCATATCTGTACAGTGCATACATCGCCTGGCCCCGTCGATACCCTACGGGGCCGTTTTCGAACCACTTCTTCCCTCAACCATACCTCGAACCACTTACTGCTGCTACCTTGCTTTCATCATCCCTCTTCCCTTCGCTTCTACGCTCCTCCTCGCTGAATATCTATCCGGCGACAACATCATCATCGCCCCGACCGAGCTCAGCAGACGTGAGCCCAACGCACAGGCCTTTCTGGCAGTCGCATTTCCACGGATTTCAACAGAGAGAGGCTGCCCGACTGGCGGAGCCGGTTCCGAACCCGCACTCTCGCCTGTCAACCCAGTTGTACCACGGATTGGCGACGCAAATAGCTGCAAAGAGCTGGATTGAGCCGGTTCATCAATCACGCAAACTTGACTTTATCATCCAATCCGCTGGTGTACACGATCTCCGGCCACCGACAGGATCCAAGGCGACAGCAATCGGCGGCTTGGTTCTGATTCAACCAGAGTTTTGTCACGCATTCGTATCTTGCCACATACTCAAGCCTCGAAGCTTCGCCTTTTTCGCTGGATTTCCATCCGTACACGAATTTTGGATAGAGCCGACATTTTCTTCTCCTCATCTTTCTGCTTCAAGCCCCTTTACTCATTTTCATCTCTTGGCGCAATAAGCGACTCTTCCTCCTCATTGCGCATCCCTGGGTTTTCTACCAAAGCTCATTTTGTTTCTGAGGTCAGTTGCCCGAAGTTGTTGCGACCCTCTCTTGCTTATGCCGTTCGATCGATCTCGATCGCCTACGGTGCCCCGGCAATAACACGCCACTT
The DNA here is from genome assembly GCF_000167675.1 of Trichoderma reesei QM6a. Classification (NCBI taxonomy): domain Eukaryota; kingdom Fungi; phylum Ascomycota; class Sordariomycetes; order Hypocreales; family Hypocreaceae; genus Trichoderma; species Trichoderma reesei. Next base: position 957,404 of record NW_006711155.1, on the reverse strand, counting down.
CTTGTTGCCCGACACAACTGGCCTTGACACAAGGTCCCAGTAATAGCCAAATCTGCTGTCATAGGCACTCGGCCTGCACGAGTATTAACCTATTGACAGTGCCTTTACAGTACACGATAAGGCGACTGACGGAGTGCTGCTGCGTGGCTACGTCACAAGCTCCGTTGCTTCACCTACTTGGGACCCTTGAAGAAATAAACGCCCTAACCGCCTACTTTGAGCCAAGAGTCTCTTGCTCGGCAACCGGAGAATGGTTCTTTGACTAGACTGATCACAACAGTCGCCAGATCCTGTGTGTGCTCTCCAACTTGACAACAATGCAGCCGAAAAAGGGCAAATCTCAAGAACCACTCCTATCGTCGACCGGCCACCCTCTTCCCCGACGAACATCGCCGGAAAACTCAATTACGTTACGACACCATCAGCTCGCTCGCGATGCTTCCCTAAGGGCGAGTCGTGGCTCGGCTCCGCCGAAACAGACCAAGCAGGACACCTCGTCACCCCGTCGAGCCTCATCGGGGGAGAGCCACGAGACCGGCCAGAGCGACGCCAACAATTGGTTCGACCAGTCCAACCAAAACCCAACAGCTACCTTTGACAACAACACCATGGATGGTAAGTGTGTGTTTGTGGGATGACACGCTGATAGAGTAGTTACTCATGTTTCTCGACACAGTGGAGCCGCCCTTTTTCCAGAAGGAATCCGATTCTTCGAATGAAGAAAAGCCAGGCCAATCCCCACCACCCGTGCCCCGAAACCTGTCCAATGCCCGCAGCAGCAGCGCCGATGACTACCGAAGCGTCATTGACGATCTCACTGTTGAGATTCAGAAGCTCAAGGAAGAACTGAAGCGCTACAAGCAGCGTGGCCCGGATATGCTTCGTAAAGACAAGCTCTTTGAAATCAAGATGCATGGCTTGCCGAAGAGGAAGAAACGCGAATTGGAGGCTACGCTTCGGGATTTCGCAGCGGGTCTATCGGGAGATTCTCCGGAGACCACCTCGTCCCAGCGCAACAAGTCGTCTTCCAGGCATGCCACGCGCGAGCGCATGTACTCGGGCTCGAACTCCCTGTCGCAGTCTAAGCATGCCTCGTCATCGTCCGGGTCCAATACGCGACCCGTCGATTCAGCCTATGCCTCCATGTCCACCGGGGCGGGCTCCTCCGGGACCTCGCTGAACAGGCCACAAGGGGGCTCGCGGTTTAGGACGAACGACCAGAAAGTCGAGAACTACTTGCGCGAGATTCCCGAGGGACTGTATCCCCGGCTTGTTCCCATGACGGAGAAGGAAAAGAAGAAGCTCGTGGTCCGACGCCTTGAGCAGATATTTACGGGTAAGATTTCCGGCAAGCATTCGAGAAAGAATCAAACTGGCGAACCACCTCCCGGATCCGCCCCGCCCCCAGCTCAGGCAACTCCGGGCCATGCTTCTCCCCGGCGCTCATCTCTGGTGCAAATACCGACGCCCAAGCTTAGCACTCATGGTAGCTCTAACATGAAGCCTCCCCTGGAACCTGTGCGCGAAGCTCGATTCTCTGCCGCGGAACAACACTCCGGTCAAGGGGAAAAGAAGAGCAGATCGCAGGACATGGGCTCGGCATCCAACTCGAATGAAGATCAAACCGAACCTGGGGGGACCGGTAGCGGCAGCGGTACCGCCCACGGCAACGGTAACAGCGGTTCAGGCACAAACCCTTCCCCCCCAATGCCACCGCCTCCCGAGCAGCGGCCCACGAGGCCTAGGGACCTTGATCCCGATCGCGTCCAGATTCCTTCCGAAAACATGGAGTACATTCGACACTTGGGTCTTGTCCCTCCGGAGCTGCTACCCAATCCGCCAGAACGGACCTATGACGACGTTCACATTGACGAAGATGGGTGGGTGTATCTAAATCTCCTCTGCAACATGGCGCAACTACACATCATGAATGTCACCCCGGACTTTGTGCGCAAAGCCGTCGCCGACCTGAGTGCCAAATTTCAGCTTTCGCCAGACGGTCGAAAAATTCGATGGCGTGGTGGTACAGACGGCACCAAGTTCAGCAGCGACAGCTCGGGCGACCACTCGCAACGGAGCCCGGAGACGGACGAAACGGAAATCACAAAGAAGGAGCGTCGCAAGAGACAGAAGACGGGTCGCTCAACGGGTGACTCCTGGAGCCCGACAAACCACCTGTCCAACTATGGGCCACAAGTTTCAGCATCAACCGAGAGCTTTCACTACAAGCCCATGTTCCTCCATCAGCAGTCGCCCAACGAGCAATCCTCCATGGAGGATGGCACTCTGTCGTCCTTTGGCCCTATCGAGGAGAGCAATGCTGCAGATTCGCGATGGGGCCAGAGCGGCTCGGGTACGTCCGTCCGCCGCAAACGCCGTCGCGATGGCGCCATCATCTACTACAGCGGCGCTCCGTTTTGCACCGACCTATCGGGTGACCCGGGGGATATATCGCCCACGACGTACATGCTCTCGAGCAGCAGAGACAAGGTCGAATCCCCGCCGCATTTTGACCGCCCGATTCCATTCAGATCCGGATCCGGTTCTTCTATCGCCAGGCTGCCATTGAGTGACGCTGACCTTGATCTTCGCTCCATGTCCGAAATGGAGGTCGATGATGGGAAAGGCGGCGTGCCTGATCTCATGACGGACTCTGGTGATGATTCGAGTGAATTCAACATGGATCTTTGCTGGAGCGATGCGCCCCAGATACTCGAAGTGCGTCCCCTCGAGCCCTGTGGCCTGGGTGGCGTGCTGCCTGAGGATCACTTCATGGTGGTGGTCACGACTAGGCGGTCAAAGCTCGACGCATACGAGAGCCAGCGGAAGAAGCTGTCCGAAGAGGCCACAGAAAACATCATAGGCCGGTTGGCCACAATGTCCACATCGTCACCGCGTCCTTTCGTCCGCCGACTACGGATGCAGGATGAACCACCGAAGCTCCAGATCGAGTACCTGTCGGGTCGTATCAGGCGCCTGGAACCCGTACCGCTCCCTCCGCCTGCCATTTTCTTTCCGCCTTTCAGTTCGGATTCATGGTCCGAGGACGAATCTGGATCGGACGGAGACGATGAGCTTAACTCTTCGGAAGAGTTTATGAGCCGACGAGCAAACCCGCATCTATCGGACGGCTATCCCGACGGCGTCCTCACGAGCGCCGATGAGGATGGAGAAGAACCCGAAGATGATGTTGCTATGCCGAACGACGAGGCAGACAGCAGTGGGCTAGACGACCTTCCACCGCGGAACCTTGGCCGAATTCTGCACTCTCGGGGCAGCACCGAGGCTGTGCCAGGGACTATTGGTGGAAGGAGCACCAGCCCTCATGTGGACGGTATGCTCCCTGCCGGAGGGAGTTCCGCGGCCACTGCAGGAGGAGGCTTTGAGAGCGATTACCACAGCGGCCTCGACCAGAGCAGTTGAAGAAAAGCAGATGCACGTTTGTTGCGTGGTGGAAGTGGATATGAAGAGAGCTACGAAAGCACCAGCAAGCATCTTGTGGGCGGCAGATCTGTCAATGGAGGTTGTGGAGTGCTGACCATTGCCCAAAGATGTTTCATGTCGAAACGATTTCCCTTGACGTTCTTTTCTTGAATACCCCAGTATGTGTCAGGAGGGCATAGTTGACGACTTATTTTTCAAAACGAAAAGGGGAAACAGTACGATTCCCTCGATGCGCGCGATTGTACCACAGCCTTGTTTTAGTATTTACTACCTACCCAGTGTATATCCAGTACAGAGAGGTTGTACTGATGAGTGTTGCATTAATTCCCCCTGCTGCTTGGGTCAAGGGAGTATATAGATGCTAGATATCCTGTATGTTTACGTTTGAAAATCCAATGGAGACATTTGAGTACTAGCACTTGCGCGAGTGGCAGCACTTTCTGGCTATCATTGAATTCAACTACGAGAATTGCGCATTCGGGAGCTGTTGCAGCGATGAAGCTTCATGTTGTGAGACTGGTACGGAACCAGTCTGCGGCCCGTGTGTTCTGCAATCCTTCGGACTGTACGTCATCCATCAACGCCATCAATCCAGTCAAGCGGAGAGCAACAAACAGCAACAGTGGATTAACTGGGGTGACTTGTACGGCAGCTGCTCCAATTGAACATGTTGCAGAAGCAAAACAATTGCAAAGCTGCACGTCTGCATCGTGATGGAGGTACCTATTGTCCAAGAGGTCGGGGAAACACGTGATATGCCGCGTCTCACTGCTTAAGGTAGGTAGGTACTTCTGAGGAGTTGCGCAATCAGACCACTGCAAGCTGCAAGCTGCACGGAGCACCGCCGCCTCTGCTTTCATCATCCGGAAGCTGAGGTTATAAATTAGTGAGCCGAGGGGCTGCGTTCTGCTTTGAATCCTGTCCAACTCTTTACTTTTCCCCTCTTTGAAGGCTCTGAGGGGGATATTGAAGTTAGCAATTTCATTAATCGTCATCGCTCGCTTTCTGAACTGCTGCTCTTGAGCCTTTGGTGTGTTGCTTGTGTAGTAGGGTGCCCAAGGTAGCGATGCGGCTGCAATTGGGCTCGACGTTGGTGGCGTGGTTGGCGCTTGGTGGGGAGGTGGTGGTGGCAGAGGCAGAGGTGAAGACGGAGACCAAGGGAGTCAAGAATGTTGCGATTATCGGTGAGCTGGGACTTGGTTCTGGACTTGATGATGCTCGCTTCAAGCTCCCAGAGAGCATCATGGATGACACACACCTTTGACTGACGCGATAATCACAGGTGCTGGAGCTGCCGGTTCCTCGGCCGCCTACTACCTGCGCCAGTACGCAGACGAGGCCGACGTCAAGGTCAACATTACAATCTTTGAAAAGACGGACCGCATCGGCGGCCGTACGCTGACGGTCAACGCCTACGACGACGCGCGGCACCCCATCGAGCTGGGGGCGTCCATCTTCGTGGCCATCAACCACATCCTGTACAACGGCACGCGCAACTTCAACCTGTCGACGGCGGCCAACTACCGCGAGGCCGGCAGCCCGGATGACGTGACGGCCATCTGGGACGGCAGCGACGGCAGCTTCGTCTACGAGACGACGGACGGCACGGCCTGGTGGTGGGACGCGGGCAAGCTGTGGTGGCGATACGGGATGAGTCCCTATCGCGCGGTGAACCTGGTCAAGGAGGTGGTGGGCAAGTTTCTGAAGCTGTACGAGGGGCCGTATTTTCCGTTTCGGTCGTTGACGGCGAGGGCGTATGAGTTGGAGCTTTTGGGGGTGACGGCCTTGACGGGGGAGCAGTTCCTCAAGCTGCACAAGGTGAGCGAGGATCGTAGCGGAGACGATTTGTGGGAGGGAGGGAGGAAAGCTGACGAGGTGCTCGTGTTTAGATTGATGAAGCCTTTTCGAGGCACATCATCCAGGCTGCTACGAGAGTGAATTACGCTTCGAACCTGGCGTATATTCATGGACTGGAGACCATGGTAAGCCCCCAGATCCTCAGGATCAACTTCATGTGAATAATTCCAGTGTACTAAGATGATAAAATCACTAGGTCTCCTTTGCCACGGACGGCGCCATGTCTGTGGCTGGCGGCAACTGGCAGATATTTGATGAAATGGTCAAAACCAGCGGTGCTGCCATCCTACGCAACGCCACCGTATCCTCCATCCGCTTCGCCAAAGGCAAGGCGTCGTCGTCTTCCGCCCCCAAGTATGAGATTTCTACAAGCTCAGCCTCTGCTGAGCCGGAGCTTGTTGACACCACATTCGACGATGTCATCATCGCCTCTCCCTGGCAATTTAGCAACATTGAAGCCGGCGAGGGCGTCATCAAGCACAACATTGAGGAGATTCCCTACACCAAGCTCCACGTCACGCTCTTTGCCTCCCCCTTCAAGCTACACCCCGGCTTCTTCAAGCTTCCCCCGGGAAGCAAAGCGCCCAGCAACGTCTACACAACGCTCGCCAAGGATGAGGAGCCAAAGGTTGGGGCCGACGGCGTCGGCAAGACAGGCTTCTACTCCATCAGCACGCTCAGGACGGCAGTCAACCCCAAGACCGACAAGGCGGAGTTTGTGTACAAGATCTTCTCGCCCAAGCCCGTGACTCCAGAGTTCCTGTCGGACCTCCTCGGCGTCCAGGTGCCCGATACTTTTACGGGTCCGGCTCCCGAGACGGAAGGGAGCAGGAGCGAGAGCGGAGACGGCAAGACGAGCGACGTTGTGGAACCCATCTCGTGGTACTACCCGCACTGGTTCTACTCGTATCCGGTTGAGCTCCCGCGGGTGACGTTTCAGGATCCCATCCTGGGGCGCGGGCTGTACTACACGTCGGGCATTGAGAGCTTCATCTCGACGATGGAGACGAGCGCCCTGATGGGCATGAACGTGGCGAGGCTCATTGTGGACGATGCGGCGGGCATTTCTCGCGAGACTGTTCCTGGCGCTGTGAGTGAGGAGGACTTGCTGCTGGGTAGGGTCAAGTTGGACATTGTTGTTGAGGAGGCGGGAGAGCTGTGATTGACTTGGATGGCGCCATGATGTTGGAAATTTGGACGATTTACAGGGACTTGGATATGGGAGGGATATTTATTGAGCGAGCGACACTTTCTTTGATATGACTTGATATTCACTGGGCGAAACCATCGCTGTCTACATTTGCGGGCGATCATGTTATGGAAGAGATTGAGGGAGACGTTAGGCTCCCATGCCGCCCAAGCTAAAGCCGTCGAATCCCGGCCTCAACCTCGTCGAATCGACCCCTCGTCTCCCCCTTTCACCACTGCGCACTGAAGTGTTGGGGAAACAGCGGCGTGCGGCGGTTTCGATATCGGAGGTTGACTTTGCATATCGCGAGATCCCATGATCAGCAGGGGACAACGACGAAGTGGAAAGGGCTAAAAGGCGGAGGTCTTGCGTCTCTTTCACTTTCGGTCTAGACGGAGGAGAAGGCAATTCCTTACGGCATGCCAAGTGCTTGTGATGCTACCTTACATACATGTGTGTCTGTGTGTATGTGCATGTCATTGATATATTCCCCGTTGTCTGTGTCATATGGTTGCAATACAGTGATCCTCTATGGGCAGGTAGATATGTATGAAGCATCACTATACTGTACGGCAATTGAAATTCTAGGCCCCCTTCCCCCCTTGCAGGCTTAGACTTTTGACTAAAACTCATGGCTCGAATGCCGTTGTTGGGCTTTTGTCATGGTGGTGTCGGGCGGACGTCTTATTGGTGATGTCCCCTTGTTCAGGGCATATCGTAACCTATGTTGCTCTACTACCTTACTGGGAAAACCTGTAAGGGCACTAGACTTGCAAGACCACGGCTAGGCTTGCAGAATAGCTGCTAGGATTGCGGGAGCCTCTAGACTTATAGAGGTCGCTAAGGTTGCAAGGCAAATGTAGCTTCCTATAGGTTGTGATTTAACTCGCCTACTTCTCTATCTATTGCCTAGCCTGACTGCATAAAAAGGTATACCTTACTTAAATTAGTAAGGATTTACAGTATAATTGCAGTAGAAAATACCTTATTAAGGAGAACCCCTATATATACCCTAGCAGTAATATATTATACTAGTAAGGGCTATATAAACTTTTATAAAAGGTATAGTTACTAAAAGATTAAATATAATTTTACTAAATTAGCTTAATAAACTATATAAAAAAAAACTATTTATATAGCTAGTTAAATAAGGTATAATTTATTTATTTACTTTATTAAAAATTAGCTAAAGCTTTATAATATTATAAATTTAATTACTAATAATATATTAAGTATTAGTTAATTAGTATTAAATATAGTTATTAACTATTAAAAGGCTAAGAATAACTTTAATATAGCTATTTTTTTATTAATATATATTACTTTAATAATTAAAGTTATTAACTTACTTAGTAACTTACTATTTAATAAAGCAGGGTTAATATTAACTATTAATAAAAATAATATTAATATATACTAATATAGTATATTTATAGCCTTAAAGAAATACTATATATAGCTTATAAGCTTATTAAATTTATAATTCCTTATACTTTTTTATATAAAAAAGGCTATATTTCTTAACCTTTACTAATAGCTTAATACTAATATTAATACTTATAAAAACTAGTAATAATTATTAAAGTAAAAAGTAATAGTATTTCTTTAAATTTATATATATAGTAAGCTATAAAAAAATATAATATTAAGATTTTAAATAAGTTAAGCTATTATATTATAAGTTTTTTATAAATTAAAGGATTTTATATAGTAGTTATATATAAATTTTATTTAATAGCTAAAAGTAATATATTTATTACTAGCTATTAAGCTTAATATTAAATTCCTAATATTTAATAATATAGTTAAGGCTATTAATAAAACCTTAATTTTAGTATATATTTTTATTAAAAAGTAATAAAAATTCTAATTAAGAAAAAATAATATTATATAAAATATATTTATTATTATTACTTTTAATAGCCTATTTAATTATATTTTTACTAGTATTAAAGGATTTATTAATAACTTAACTTTTTTATATTATATAATAACTAAATTATTTTTAATATTAAAAGGAAAATACTAGCTTAATAATACTAGCTTTAAGCTATAAAAAAGTATTATTACTTTTTATAACTATAATATATATTATTATTTATAAAACTAAAAAATAATATTTTAATAACTTTAAAATTAATAAAAGCTATTTAACTTATAATATACTTAAAAGAGGATTATTATTAAGTATATTTTTAAAAAATATAAGTAAAAGTAAAAAATTATTTATTATAATATAGCTAAATATAAATTCCTTAATTAGATTTATATTATATATATAATAATAGGTTTATTTAATTTTATTAAGCTTAAGAGAAGGATTTTAAAGCAGTACTATAAGGAAAAGTAACTTACTTTAATAAAATTTAAATAAAATATTATAAATTCTACCTTAAAATATACTAATAAAGTTATTCTACTATTAAATAAAGTAGCTTTAAAAAAGCATATTACTTTATAAGCTTAAAAATATTATTAATAGTATTTAAAAAAGTATAATAAAGATATTAACCTTAGTAATAATAATAATAATAATAAGAAGGAAGATAATAAAATTAATAATAATAATAATAATAATAATAATATAAAAAAAAAAAAAAAAAATATAAAAAAAAAGCTTAAGGCAGGCATTTAATATTAAAGCTAGTTAAATTTAGTATTATAATATAAATATAAGGCTATAGTAAATATAATATAAGAAAATTAATAACTTATTAGCTAAATAGTATATTTTAAAGCTATTTATAATTAAATATAAAAATATTAAGAATTTAATAAAAAATATATTTTTAACTATATATCCTTAGCTTTTTAAAATAATATTAAATTTTATATTAATAAATTTAGCAGATTTTTTTAAATTTAATAAACTAATTAAGTAATTAATAATATCCTTTATTTTTTTATAAAAAAAAAAGTAATTTTTAATTACCTTTTTAAAGTCTTTTACTTTAATAGCTTATTAATTATAAGTAATATAATACTTTATTTATTATAAAGATAAGTTATATATTATTATTATAATAGCTAGCTAATAAAAGCTATTAGCTATTTTAATTAACCTCTCTGCCTTTTTTTTTTCTTAGCTATAATACTATTTACTTAAAAAGCTACTAATAGTATTAATAAGACTTATAATAATTTAGTAAATATTACTTATAGTATTAAAAGCAGTAGTATTAATAGCTTTAGTTATAATAGCCTTAGCTATAATAATTTAATAAAGGCTGCTTATAGTATTAAAAGTAATAGTAATAATAGCCTTAGCTATAATAATAGTAGTATTAATAGCAGTAGTATTAATAATATTAATAATAAAATTAGCTAGCTAGTATTATTATTATTACTGCTTTTTAATAATACTTTAAAATTATTAGCTTTTTTATTATTAATAATAAGCTAAGTTAAATCCTTTACTTTTTTATTAAAATATTTATAAATAATAATACCTTTTAAACTTATATTTAGGCTATTTATAATAAAGGCAGCTTTATTATTTACTTTTATAATATTATTATTAATAGGCAAGTTATTTAAAAATACCTTCTACTAGTTATTTAATAATATCTTACTACTAATTAAAAGGCTATTTATAATAATTTAATACCTTAATAAGCTATACTATTATATAATTATATTTTTATTTTACTTACTTATTAAAAGCTTTTTAATTTTAAAATTATATATAATATTAAAGATCTTTTTAATAGCTATAAATACCCTTTAGTATTTTTTTAAATATTAATACTTATTTTTTATACTTTTATACTTTTAAATATGCTTTAAAAAGCGCTAAATTAAATATAAAAGGAGACTTTAAAGCCCTTTTTATAAGTATACTTTTTTTATTAAATTTATAAGGCTAGCCTAGTAAGCCTTAAAAAGTAAGGAGAGAAAGTAAAAGGTATATTTATTTAACTATTTAACTAGGCTAAATAATAAGCTAATTTATAATAATAAAATAGTTAATATTTAGCTTATAGTAATAAAAAATATAGTAATATTACTTTATAATTTAAGGTATTTATAAATTAAAATATAAAAAACCTATTAATTAAAGTTAAATTTAGTTTAAAAGCAGTAAGATAATAAGATTTAATTATAGTTTAGCCTCTGTTACTAGGATTAATAGGGTATAAGATATAGTAACCTGTAAATTTTACTAGTTTAATATATTAAAAGTAGGCGACTGACTAGAAAAGTAGGCGAGTTAAATTATAACTATAGTAAGACCTATAGTAAGATACATACCCTTTACTAAGCTTATATCGCTCTTGCCCTCTCTCTTACTTTCTGCTTATATCTTTTTAGAGCCTTAGGCACTAGTAGGCCTTATCTTTATATTTTTTTTCCTAATCTCTCTCTTCCTCTTCCTCTTCTTTATTATCTTTATTATTATTATTATCATCTTGCATATAGCATAAGGTCAGTCAATGCCTTATATCCAGCCACTCTGTAATACTAGGTACTAACATTCGCGCCGCTTTACAGGCCCTACTACATACATATATACACACACACACACACACACACACACACACACACACACACACACACACACCTGCTATTAGCGCCGCTGCCATTGGTCAGATTGGCTGCTGGATTAGCTGCTGGATTAGCTGCTGGAGGCGTGGCGTTAGGTAGAATAGATATAAGTAATGTAACAGCTTTTCACTAGTATTTTTAGGTACCTCTTCTCTTTATAAACCAGCCAATCAGAAAGCTGCATTATCTTCTGCAAGCCTAGGCCACTCTGCAAGCCTAGTACAGGCTGCAACCTTTGCACGAGGTTCAAGGCATAGCTTTTTTTGCAAGCCTAGTGTTAGTTAAGTAAGCCTGCTAGGCTTGCAGAGCCCCTACAATTCCCAGTAAGGTAGTGTGCTTTTGTGCATGAGGGGAAACCATCAACACACCGAACTACTATGCCGAGATAATGATGGAATGCCGTGTTATCACCCTCTTGATACAATGGAACTTTCTGCTCTTGATGAAAAGAGACACACAGGATAGAATACTAGAGCTTCTTCCTTTGAGCCTTTGCGGCTCAATGCGGAAAACGGGGCCGAGAAGCGTCCCTCGCTGGCGGCGGCTTCTCCTCCTCCTCCTTGGCTCCCCAAGCTCCTCCTCCTCCTCTTCTTCTTCTTCTTCGATGGGCTCCTTTGATATCCATGGATGGATACTAGTAGTAGTACTACTATGGGACTGATTAGCTGTCAACGTGGGGCCGTGGAAGCGGCGATACTGGGCCGCTAATGGGAGAGTGGTGCCCTTCCTCTGCTGCTGCTTCATCTTCCTTTTGCTTCTGCTGCTCGTCTTATCTCTCTGCTTGGTCCTTGCGTCCCTGGCGGTGCTGAGATGAGGGGTGATAAGTGTGATTACTCCAGCTTCCTCGTCCACGCCTTCGTCCGATGCTTCGATTGGGCCAACTTTAACTGATCTGAAGCCTCTTGTCAGCCCGTATCCCGTGTCCTGTGGCACTGTATTGTAAGCTATCATTGTCCGAACCTCCGTCCGCATCACCAGCATCACTGCAATGCAGATGCAGTCCCCATCACAGTAGTAGCACGCAACAGCCCTAAACAATCCCGCTATCACTAGGTATCACAATAGTACTATCTCCTCTTCTCCTCTTCCTCCTCTATTTTGTGACAGCATCCCGGGATCCCGCTTCCGATGGTCGGGAAGCCTCAATCTGACGGCCGGCCTGCGTCGGCAAACGCCACAGGCGAGCAAACTAAGGTAGTTATGCCGGCGCCGGCGGAGCAGTTGCAGAAAAAAAAAAGGAACCTTGAACCCAGTTGAACTTTTTTTTTTTTCGGGGCTCGACCTTTCGGGGTTTCGTAATGGAATTCGACCTTTTGAGTATGAATTGACTTTGGGGCCATATTTATTTTCTGTTTTTGTGATCATCTGCCTCTTTGTCAGGATAGAATTGCTCTGTTCTTATTAGATAATCTAGAAGGTAGTTGCCCCAGTTTGGTGAAGAAGAGAGGGTACGGAAAGAGTTTCCGTGCTCTCGTCCGTTGTTCCTTCTTGTTCTTCCTCCTTGTAAGACAAAACGGAAGCAGCTCTCCATCTCGCGTTGCTTCTTTCCTCCATTCTCCATTCTCCTCCTTCTGATCTACTACTGTTGCTCCTCAATTGCGGTTTTCTTCTCTTCTAACATCACCGTCGACGATAATTCCAATCCTCACTCGAATTCGCTCCAGCGAGACTCGCCGCCAGATCCTGCCTTCAGCGAAAGCTGCTCCCATCACCTTCCCAACGACATCTCCAGCAATCACTCACTCACACAATGCCTGCCACCGGCGCCGCAACGACGAAGCCAAAGTACAGCTTCACCGACGACTACAGCGAGGGCGCCCACCCCGACGTGCTCAATGCCCTGCTGCTGAGCAACAACACCCAGGAGGTGGGCTACGGCCGCGACACTTACAGCGAGGCGGCCCGCGAGCTGATCCGCCGCCATCTCGGCCGCGACGACGTCGGCGTCTTCTTCGTGCCCAGCGGCACCTCGGCCAATGCAATCTCCATCGCCGCCTGTCTTCGCCCCCATGAGGCCGTCATTGCCTGCAGCTCCGGCCACATCGTCACGCGCGAGACGGGCGCCGTCGAGGCCAGCGGCCACAAGATCATCAACGTCGCCCCCAAGGACGGCAAGATGACGCCGGAAACCCTCACCAAGGCCCTCGACGACAACTGGCATTTCCCTCACATGGCAAAGCCCCGTCTCGTCTACATCTCCAACGCCACCGAGGTCGGCACCATTTACACAAAGGCCGAGCTGACTGCCCTGAAGCGCATCTGCGAAGCCAACGGCCTTTTGCTGTTTGCCGACGGCGCTCGCATCGGCACTGCGCTCACGGCCAGCATCAATGACATGACCCTGCGCGATATGCTTGAGCTTACCGACATCTTCTGGATCGGCGGCACCAAGAACGGCGCTCTCCTGGGCGAGGCCGTAGTGGTCAAGGACACCAAGCTGGCCGAGGACTTTGAGTTCTTCGTCAAGCAGCGTGGCTCCCTCTTGGCCAAGGGCCGCATCATGGGCGTGCAGTTTGCAGAGCTGTTCCGAGAGGAGGACTGCTTGTACTTTAAGCTTGCCCGGCAGGCCAACTTGGCGGCCGAGAAACTCTCCCGGTCCATCACCGGAGCCGGGTACCAGCTCAGCGCCAAGACGGAGACGAACCAGGTCTTTGCCATTCTTCCTCTGGCCCTCGTCCAGGCTCTCCAGCAGGAGTTCTCATTCTATGTATGGGAAAAGTACGGCGAGTTTGCCGTGGTCAGACTGCTGACCACTTGGGCCACGGATCCGGCCCAGCTGGAGAGGTTCAACAAGATCATCTTTAGCTGGCAGCCAGACGTGGAGTAGAGGACGGTTTGCTTGAAGAACGCTTTCATCCGGCGCTTTTTTTTTTTCTTCGATTTGACATTGACGTTTAGTGCTTGGGCTATGATTTGAGCGAGTATGTCGGCGTTGAGGACTGGTTTGCATTCACAATAGAAGACTTGGTTAACAATGCGGTACCTAATAAGACATGGCGTTGCTTTCTTTGATGACTTATCTTTCTTTGCTGGGATGAATGAATGGTCTCAATGCGTGCTTGCTAAGTGAAGTCGGTTTTACCTCAGAATCCTTGTGCATCACATGCCAATGTCTCTTCCAACTGCCTCTTCAAGACTTGAACGGTCCCGACGACCTGGTTCAATCGTCTTCACCGTGCGCGCAGCCGACCCGCTCCACCCCTGGTCTTGATTGCCAAGTCTGAGAGAAGAATGCCATTCGGCAAAGTCGACATTTGGCATGTGAAGATGTACTCTGAGACGAATACTACTACTAGTACATCCAGTTCACTTCACAAGCAAACATTTCCATCAAGAAAAAAAAAAAATTACAACTTCAACGAGTCGCCGATAATTGGATAACGGGGCATGATTGAGCCAGCTTTTTCTTATAAGTTTTTTCTTAGAATGTATTTCCGTTCAGACCATTTCTTTTGCTTGCGCAACTGTTGCCTTGCGCACCTTGTGCTCGGAGTTATTAACGTCAAACAGCGCCACGCCAAGCTGTCACTCTAAAAATCTCAGAAACTCCTGCTGGCGATGCTTCCACGTAACCCATCTCGATACTCATGGTAGCGGTAATAAAAAAAAACAATAGGGCAGAGCCGGCAGTAGACGGGCCTACAGATACGACACATGAATGATCAATTATCCTCCTGTGTGGAGTCAGTTCTCATTGCAGAGAAGCAGCAGCGAGTCGGATGGATAGCAGCCCGGCGGCTACCTTTGGCGACGACAAGAGCGGAGCGGTCTATAATGATCTGCAGGTCTGGACCTCGTGGATTGTCTGGGCTTTTGCTCAATCTTTGTTCTGAAGCGTGGATAAGACTGACTGGGAGTGTCCCGCGACAATGCGTTCTCATCAAGCTTGGCAGCCCCAATCCAACAGGATGAGCTTGATGGCCAATGCGCCTGGCATGATAGGGCTGGCAGGCGTTTGCAGTTGTTCAATCCGAGAAGCACGCCGCCATAATCCTGAACATTTGGTACCAAGCCCACGTCGGTAGGGTCCGTTTTCAAATGCAGGGGAATGCCGTGCTTGGCCCTGGCGGCCTTGGCCGTGTAGAATCGTCTCCAGGGATCCTAGCCCCAGAGTTTTCTCTAATCCTGAGGAGCAAGCATGACGACATATTCCCGTGTGCTGTGCCCAAACTTGATGATGTCCTTGTCTCTAAGCTCGAGATACCTGCTGTCGGGCACCTTTTCATCGTTGAGCATGGTGCCGTTGGCGCTCTCCAGGTCGATGAGGTACGGCTTCACCCTGCCAATCTTGTCGCCAAACTCGTTCCTCTTCTCGGTGTAGCGGAACTGGATGACGGCGTGCTGCTTGCTGATGCTCGGGTGCTCCGCGGCGAGGTCGACAACGGCCAGTTCCCTCCCCACCAGCCAGCAGCTCCGCGCGCTCAGTTCGACCGTGTCGACAATGTCCTTGCCCTTGAACACAAAGAGCTTCCATTGGTCACGGGGCGGTGGTTTCCGCGCCTCGGCCGGCTCGTGGTATTTGAGCACAATGGTCGAGCCGTCCGCCTGGGCGACCGAGTTGGACAGGGCAGCCAACCGGCCTGTGGTTCCGATGTTGGGCTTCTCCTTTGGCTTTTCGGGGTCTTCACCGCCGCCGCCGCCGCCGCCGCCTTGAGTGGTGGTGACCGCAAAGGACTCTTGCTGGGACGGTAGCGGCCCGGACCTCTTCAAGGGGGGGCTATTGCGATGCCGAGCCAGCGCGCGGCTGCCACGCTTCGGATCTTCATCGTCGGACGGGTCTCGGCGTCGGCGGCGCCGGCTATCTGGTTCTTCGGGCGAGCGTCTGTGTCTGCGGTCGCGGTCGCGGTCGCGGTCACGGTCACGGTCACGGTCACGGTCACGATCACGACTTCGGTCACGGTATCGTCTCGCTTCTCGGTCTCTCTCACGGCTGCGAGGTCTTCTGGAGGAATGATCGGGGCTCCGCGAGCGCCGGTCGCGGCGTCTTGTCCGTTCTCGGCTCTCGTCCTGGTCGCGTCGGGAAGCTGAATTGCCGACTGTTAAGACTTGCTATCCTTGCGGGCCCGGCTGGGGGGGATTCCTACCGTCGCCATTGCGGTCTCGATGTTTATGAGAGGCGCCGTGGTCTTCTCTTGACGCCATGGCTGCGAGCGCGAGCGCGGGCGTAATTATGTGAAGTCGCAAAATAACAGAAACTGAAAGGATACCTGCCGAAAGAACTTGGCGAATCTACGTGGAAGGCTGTTGATGTGTCGATGAAAGAGCTGGAAAAGTATGGCAGAGCTATGATGGAGACGGCTGTTGAAAGAGCATGGATTATTACGTCGCGTTTCGATTAAAGCAAGTGCAAGCCAGTGGGGTTTCGAGTTCACACGGTATGGAACTCCCATCGAAGAAGTCAAATCAAAGACAGACATCTTTATTGACAGACTCGTGAACTCGGGCTCAATGGAGGAAATACAGAAAAATCATGTCCGTCCAGCTCAAGAGTCACTTGTTTGCTGCGATTGTATGACCTTGAATGCGGGACAAGTTGCGTAGGTGCTTCAGTTGCGGAGGCATCATCACTTTCGAGGACTGTCCTCCCCTCGGCGCGATCTGAGCCCTATTATTCGCCTTGAACATCAGTCTTGATAATCTCTTCGACTGCCTCGTCCACTCCCTTCACAATCTTCGTCGGCTGCAGCCCAACAGCACCGCTCAAGCCATCGACCCAGCCCACGCTGGCATTCCGGTTCACCCAAACGCTCCTCCACCCCGCCGCTCTCGCACCGACAGCATCAAAAGGGTTCGAAGACACAAGCCATATCTTGTCCGGCCGAGACTCCAAATTCACCACCTTGGCAAAGTGCTCATACGTCCGCCGGTCTGGCTTAAACACCCTCAAGGGATCAACGCTGACGATGCGCGACGCCGGGAAGATGGATCCAGAAGACCTGGCCAGCGACGGCGAGGTCTTCAGCGACGAAGTAATCATGGGCTCGGTGCCGTTGGAAAACACGTAGGCTTCGATTGCTGGCGTCTTTGCGACGAGGCTGAGCGCTGCTTCGACCTCTGGAAACGCGTCTAGGCCGTCGTAGGCACTCATGACGGAATCCTCTTGCTCCGGTGACAGCTTCTCGCCAATCTCTGCGGCAGCATGCCGGAATGACCACCGGGTCAACTCGTTGAACGGCTGATACATGCCTTTTTTTTGTTTGACATCAGATGGTAAGTAAGTATCACTTCAATATTGGAGATGGCGCTGCCAGGTCATGCATGTCTCGGACAAAGACTCACCCATGCTGTTTATGCGCCATGAGTACTCCAGCTGGTACCGCCGTGCTTGCGTCGCAATTGTCTTGGCTTTTTCATCTCCGAATATGCCGGCCAGGGTTTTGACGATGGAGTCGGTGGATAGAATCGTTCCGTAGAGATCGAATGCAATGACGGTGGGAGCCATGGCCTCAGCTGTTCAGGCGGCCAGGATGTTGATGCGCACTAGATGAACGCCGGTGAGTCAGGCGGCAGCAGGATCATATACAGGATGCAAACTGAGCTCCAGCTTGTGGTTTTCGGCTGGTGAGCGCAACAACAGCACGCAGAATGCGAATAGTGACGGGAATTTCTGTAGGTAGGGAGAGATGGCTTCAGGTCTTCCTCATCCGATAATTCACGCTCATGTTATATAATCCCCAGTCTCTCTCTACCCCACGATTACACATGAAGTCATCCATCCAGTCTCATCTGTAGAACAATTACCCGCCTCCCCCCCCCTCAGACCAGCATTTCCTTAATCCGGCAGCCAGCGACCGAGCACCCAATCACGTCAGTATCCTGTCAATCATCCCAGCATCAGCTGCATAATTGAACGGCTCCCGAGTAGATTGATCACGGAGGAAAAACACATCCCAGCAAAGAATCCACAAAACCCCAAAAAAATGTCAGACGAGGCAAAACAAACCGAAAGCCTCAACTACCCGCTCTTCCGCGACTGTCTCTCCGCAACGATCCTCCAGCCGCCGCCCGCCGCGGAGCCGAAGCGCCGGCGACGAGCCAAGGCGGGGCGGGTACCGTCACCATCATCATCACCATCATCATCCTCTCCCGTCCCGGCCTCGGCCTCGGCCCCGGATCCGGATCCGCACCAGGACGCCGAGGAGCTCGCCGACTTCATCGACTACCTCGCCGACGGCATCTTCCAAAACCTCCCCAACGAGCTGCAGGAGCTAGACTACCGCTCGTGGAGGGACTCGGAGGCGCTGCAGGCGCAGTATTCTCTGCCCCTGACCCATGACAGCCTGTCCCAGCTCGATCTGCCACCTTCCATCTGCGAGACGCTCGTCACGTATAACCTCATCGCCGCGGACCCAACTGCGTCTTCTCATCTGCCCAGTACGCCAGCAGCTTTCCTTGTCCCCATTCTCACAGGCTATCTCACTACCCTCATCGAGCCGCCGCCAGCCACGGCGTCCACTCGCACAGACGCCTGCGAGCTCTGTGACCGGTCCTGGATCCCCTTGTCCTATCATCACCTCATTCCGCGGTTTGTGCATGACAAGGCTGTGAAGCGCGGGTGGCACCGCAAGGAGGATCTGCAAAACGTGGCGTGGCTTTGCGGTGCGTGTCACAGATTTGTGCACCGCTTTAGAAATCATGAGGATCTGGCAAGATATTACTACACGGTCGAGCTGTTACTGGAGGAGGAGGAGGTTCGAAAATTCGCCGAGTGGGTTGGTAAGCTGCGCTGGAAAGGCGGCAATACGAGGAGTAGAAAACATTGAGGCAGGCTTGGGGGAGGGTATGATACGGTAGAGGCTAAGAGTCTGTATCTGTTGAACTCTTTCGTGAAGACATTCTTGTCTGTGCACAAAATACCATTCAGCAGTCTTATTTATCGTTTGCGGGGAGCTTATACGTGATTTCATGTCATTCAGCCGTTAAATCCAGCCCTATAGTACTTAGAGACGCGCAAATATGAAGTGAAAATACAGCCCAGAAATACATCCTCCCAAAACCCTCCTTCTATCCGCCAGAGTTTTGCGACGTATGATCTCTCTCATCAGCCAATTTGATATACTCACCGCTATGCCTGTATTCAGACACAATGACCTCCTTCGTCTGCAATATCCCTCCACTTGGCTTCCGCTTCCCACCCCCGGTACCAGAAAAGGTACTGCCGCCTATCGTCTCCAGAACAATGCCATCTTTTGCCTTGTCTGAAGCGCCCTGCTCCTGCTCTCGGGGCGTTGACTTGTTCCGCCGGCTCGTATTCCAAAAGGAGTAGAGAGTCGGCGCGTTGACGACGATGGCGGCCGTCAGGAGCTCGGTGCTTGCCCAGGTGGTGCGGTTCACCTGGCTGTATGGGTGCGAGGAGTTGATCGGTAGGCGGATGATGGTGATGATGATGATAAAGATACCAAGTGTGAAGAGCGCTACCAGCTGGGCTTTACGTCCCGTGGGTGCTTTGAGCTTGAAGATGACGGGGAGTGGCATGATGAGCAGCATGAAGTCGGTTATGATGTTGAGGACGCCGAGTACAATGAGCTGCATCTGAGCTTGTGCGCATGGGCCTTGACGAAAGTCAGATCACATGTTACTAAATACTGAGAGCAGAAATTGACATACCAGGGTCAGGGAGAACCTGCCAGTAGAGATGAAAAGGCTTGCACTCGCTAAATGTAAAGACCTGGACAATCGTGTACGTGGCGAAGAAGACGAGGAGATAGGTTCGGATCAGCCACTTTTCATAGGGCATGTCTCGAATAAGGCGTCGATAGAGATCCAGTAGCACGAGCTTCTGCAACCAAAGGCTGTTTGTGTACAGACAGCTGTTAGCTAGGCACTCTGCTCCCTCGCTTAAGGTAGGCCGCGGGTCGGATGTATGTATGTATACTGACTAGGAATTGTAGAAGACCCGGTTGGCGATGGATAGCTTGCTGCCGATCTCCCGCTGATAGATCTCGTTGGGGGTAAAGTGATGATCCTGGCGCTGCGCGGCCGTCATATTGCTCGTGCCCCAGGTCAGGACGACATGAATCATGCCGAGGCGAATAAGGGCGCAGGCGCAGGCCGCCATAGTGAGGTAGTCGCCTGTGTTGAAGGTCTGGCGGACGTATTTCCTCCCCCAAAGCCTCACGCCCATGATGAGGAGGGCCAGCCAGCTGAAGAGCCAATGGATGATGAGTGTGGAATCCATGGCTACGTGGGTGAAGTTGCGAAAAGCATCCTACTTCGTCGACCAGCGATCAAGGGCGGTGATGCGATGGAATGAAAAGGAAATACAAACACCCAAAAGAACACGAGAAAGGACGTAGATCTGAATGGTATAAGAGAATAAAGCCCATCGACTCGATCAACAACTGGCAGCGGGCTCGGAGGGTTAAGAGAGTGGAGTGGTTGGTGATCAGCAAGGCTCTGCGCAGCATAAGACGAGAAATTGCCATTGCTAAGAATGATACCCTTTGGCAGTAGCATTGACAGGGATCTCGGTTGTCTGAAGCAGGGAAACATGGGGAAACGTCTTAACATGGAAGCTCACGTAATTGTAGGAATAGTCGGGGGGGCCATTCGTCGTACTCCGTAGCTGAGCATGACTCTCATCGAGGGCGGGACTCCAACAGAGAGTGTCGACATGATGCCCCCCGTAACTTGTGCTGCTAGGATACGCCTAAAGAAGTGTTTCTCGGAAACTGGCATCAGCTTCCCCGCGAGAACCGGACCCCATTAGGACACTATCCGTACCAGCACTTGGCCAATACGGAGCAGGGCAGAGTCAAGCATCAAGAGCCCAACCAAGCTACTACGGGCCGTAGCCGTTGATGAATGGTCCGAGACTGCGTGGTTCCCACCGCTGCTTGAGCAGACTTCTTCCTTTCTCCATCTCGACGAATAGGTATTACTCCCTATGATGTATGGAGCCAGCGAAGGATCTTCATGGTGTTTTGGCAGCTTTCAAGAGGGGATGTTGAACCTTTGCCTTGACAGCTTGATGCAAGTAATGGCCAGGTTTCTTTGCATGTTTCGAATTAACAGGATCCATCCCATTGGATGCCCCGTGTAAGTGGACTCATGTGCGTCTCAAGCAGGGTAGCATTCATGTGGGATACCGTGATAGGGGATGGTCTGGCACCAGCCCCAAACAGCTAGCACCGCCAGCCATTGGCGACCAAAAACAAGTCTGCATCCATGGGGCTTGAAGATTTATGCCGTCGGCTGCAGTGACAGAAATCTGACAGGGAGAGAGGTATGCAGCTGTCAGGGGATCGATCCAGGAGCCTGGAAAAAGCGGCAGGACGGCAGCACTCGAGGAAACCGGGAAGACTGCAGCTGGCGCCTTGGGCCGTGGAGGCTTTTTTGTGTGCTTGAAATTGTCGTCGTGCTTACCTCTCGCAGCAAGAAGTGGCATCCTTTCGCAGCGTCGATGACCTGTAGTTCTCCATTCGCAAAGTGTGGTGCGTTTTGGCAGTGTTCGTGCGCTTGCGAGAGATAGATCCGACTTGTGCTTCTCCTAGGAAAGCTACTAAGTAGTACTAGTATATCAGCAAGGGTTCTCAGCTACTAACAACAGCTCGACCAGGCAGCATCTTGACGCCAGGGATAGTCGGTGCTACTGGCTTAGGCTTTGCATCAAGTGGCTTGCTTTTCGCATGATTTGGCTCATCTTAGGCGGCTTGCGCAGGTCTGGACGGTCGATAGTACTGTGAGCCTAGTAAGGCGCTCCTGAAGCCGGTGTCATGAATGCCAGCCCCTGCCACTTGCACGGAGAAGAGTTTCTGTCCCTTGTGTCACTGGGCCGTGCGATCTCTCGGTGGTGAAGAGAAAAGGAGATGGTCATTTTTTCTTTTCAGGCGATCGAGGACTTGCTTCTAAGTTTCATACAAGGTATGTGCGAGTATGAAGCCATACAAAGAGGAAGGTAAGCAGCGGGCCGGCGGCAACACCACAATTTCTATCAAGGATACCCAAGCAGGTAATACTGTAAGTGTTATTGGCCTCCGCTTCGTCCTTCCGTCAAAACCCGGCACTCTTTGTGGGGACGTGGAGCCGGATCTTCCACCAACAGCCGTGTCAACACCGCCCTCTTTAGGAACACTAGGAAGGCTCCCCCCCTGGCAACTACCTACTCAACCTCTAGACAAGCTTGACAAGCTTGACAACGGCTCAGGTAGCCGGTATGAAGCCCCCAGCCAGGGAAAGAGAGAGCGCCAGGGATGCAGAGAACAACCAGGTCCATAATGACATTCACGCAAGTGCAGCTCTCCTTCCCTCTCGCGCGTTCTTCTTGGCTGGACGGGCTCGCCTCTTTCCTCCTCCTGCCGCGCTCCTTCCTGCTTTCAAAGGCTTGCCACTCGCCTCGCCTCGCCTTGGTCTTTCCACGTGGATTCCCTCGCACCTGCATCCTTCGATCGTGAAACATCACATGCAGACCGAGTAGGTGATACAGAGCAATATCTCGTTAGACACCTCTACCTACCTACCTACCTAAGGTACCTTACGCAGCACCTGCTACGGCCTCGTTTATACCTCCATGCGCTCCTGATCTGTGCATCTACGAAGTACCTCGACACAGCCTCCCGCAACTTCTCGTGGCTGCTTCACCGACAGACGCCAATCAAACCAGCCGCCAGACACCGACAGCCTGGTTTTACCGTTCCATCCCAACTGGAGCATCCGAGGCACATCGAATCAACCAACCGACCAACCACCATGCGCCTCATCACGACTGCCACCCTCTTGGCTTCCTTCCTGGGCCGTGCTTATGCCGCCGACATCTCCAGCGCCGACGGCGTGTCGCCGGCTTCGTCCGAGGTTGCGGCTATCCGCACCTTTTTCTACACGGGCGGCGGCTATGCTGACGACGGCGCTGGCGGCCACATCTATCGCGAGCAGATGTATGTCGAGAGGCTCCAGCCGGCCAAGGGGGTCAGCAAGCCCACGCCTCTTGTCTTCATCCACGGCCAGGCCCAGACCGGCACCGTAAGCTCCTGACGTTTCCTTGCTCTCTTCATCCGCACATAACCTCAGCCGCATGTATCCCTGATGCATTAATGAGTTTGTCTCTTGTGTGATCTGGGCCGAGGCGTATATGCGGGCCAGGTCGTATCTGTGTGTGTGTGCGATTCGTGTTGCTGGCTCTGACAGACAGATCCCTGAACCGCCCCTTGACTACTTTGCGCCAACTGAGGAAAAAAAAACCGACTCGCTAATGTGATACTTCGTCTGGATCTAGAACTTCTTGAACAAGCCTGACGGTAGCCGAGGCTGGGCTTCTCTGTTCCTGGACCAGGGATATGAAATCTACATCGTAGATCAGACGCTGCGAGCCCGATCCCCATGGCAGCCTGCCTACATGGCGGCCTTGCCGTCTACCTACTCAGCTGAGATCATCCAGCAACGGTTCACCGCTGTCCAGGACTACAATCTCTGGCCGCAAGCTGGCCTGCACACGCAGTGGCCTGGTAACGGCTCCATGGGCGACCCCATCTTCGACACGTTCTACAGCTCCAATGTCCAGTTCATCAGCAACGCCGCCTACCAGCAGACTACGGTCCAGAACGCCGGCGCGGCGCTGCTGGACAAGATTGGCAAGCCCGTCATCCTGGTCGGCCACAGCCAGGGCGGCATCATGCCCATTGTCATTGCCGATGCCCGCCCCAAGCTCACCAAGGCCCTCGTCTTGCTTGAGCCCACAGGCCCTCCTTTTCGAGAGGCCATCTTCAGCACGACTCCCGCTCGCGCCTGGGGCTTGGCGGACATTAAGCTTACCTACACGCCCCCTGTCAATGTTCCTTCTGTGGACCTTGTGCAGCAGGTCTATCCTGCTCCTGATGCGAACCATACCGACTGTGTGCTCCAGGCCTCTTCTCCGGCGCCGAAACAGCTCACGAACCTGGCTAGCAAGCCGATTCTTGTTGTCACCTCGGAGTCGTCGTATCACGCGCCGTATGACTACTGCACTGTAAAGTACCTGAAGCAAGCGGGCTGCTCTCTGACGAGTCACCTTGAGCTTGCAAAGGCGGGATTCCACGGCAATGGCCACCTGTTCTTCATGGAAAAGAACAGTGACCAGATTCAGCAGACGCTTCAGAGTTGGATCGCCAAGCTGGGGTGAGGAATTTCTTCAATAGGTGGCCGCTATAGAGATTACTGTTCTGGTTATGAGTGTTAGGGGTCACATAATACTTGCAACCCATTTTGCATACCTGAATGCATTTCTTAATACTAGTCCTTGTGCTGTCGCTGTTGGTGATGGTGGTGTCACTTACAAACGAGCTCACGTGTATCCATCTCACGCTTGTGTCTCTTGATCTGCATTGACTTGATGTTATACTTACGTATCATGAAGGAAACTCTGCGCCAAGGCCACTGATCTGAAAGCGATATGAATAACGTCAAAGCACATGCCGACAAGGTAGAGATATAGCAGCAACACACAACAGGAGGATAACAGCCGTACAGTGTCAAAGTGTGTTGGAAATGGCATGCAATAAAGTTTAGTAAATTTCTTTAGCTCCCGCGCTCTTGTGCTTTCTGCCCCTCTCTCCCCCTCTCACCCCCCAACAGCTAACACGCCCCTATCTAGTCCACCAGAAAATACCTGACCCCGATCCCACGCTCAGCTAGCCAACTCATCGATTATATAATACCACCTATCCGCTCATCTCACCTTCACTCCTTTGCCCCCGATTCCCACCATTTGTCTGCTCGTCTTGCCCCGCGTGTGTATGGTTGGGTGTTGTAGTTTGTGGACTTAGGCTTGTCGTTTTCATGACGCCTTGGGCAATGCCACTTGGACTGGTTCGTCATCACCCCCTTTCACTTCCCTCCACTGTATATAGTGTGTCCTCGGCTTTCTCCTGCCCATTCCCTCCGCCTCCTCCTTAGTTTGCCCATATCTTGACTGTCATGTCGACACTGCCCGTCGCAATAACACAACGGATCTGCGCATCTGATATATCCAACGCGGCCGCCGCCCTCCTGGGGGTGCCCTCGCCTTCGTTCGCCGTGCCGTTGCCTGTAGGGGTATCTTTGGGCTTCGCCGGAGCCCACCTCAGCGAGGTAATGAAGTGCTCGTGGGCGTTGGACAGCGTCCTTACGCACTTTCCGTCCTGGCTGAGGTCCCAGCATCGCAGCGACTTGTCGTCGGCCACGGAGAGCAGATACTTGCCTCCCGGGTGGAACATGACGCCTGAGACCCAGTTGTCGTGGCCGACGAGGGTCTTGATGCAGTTGCCTCGGGCGTCCCACAGCTTGATCGTCTTGTCTCGTGAGCCAGTTGCCATGAATTCCGCTGTGCTGCTCGCAGGCGGGGGCTTCTTTAAACCTGCTAAAGCAGCAAGATGCTCGTATGCGGCAGGCGGGGCGAAAGCACAGCAGCCGACGACGTGCTCGTGGCCAATCAGCGTGACTTTTGTTTCGGGGTTTGCGACTGTGAGCTCCCACAGCCTGCCGGTGTGGTCGCCGCCCGTCGACAGCAGATAGTTCCCGTCGAGGGACGGGCAGACGTCTCGCACCCAGCCCGCGTGACCGTTGAGCGTCTTCACGCAGTATCCCGTGTTGGCATCCCATATCTTGAGCGTCTTGTCACCGCATCCGCTGACGAGCATGTTGCCCGAGGAGAAGAAACCGGTGCCGCCAGAAGGAATAAAGCGCACGGCGCTGACGCTGTGCTCGTGGCCCGACAGCGTGCGTATGTTCTTGTACCCATCTGCCGGGTCCCACAGCTTAATCGTCGTGTCGGAGCTGCACGAGGCCAGCAGGATGCCGGTCTTGGGGCCGCCGTAGTCGAGGTCCAGGACCGGTCTTGTGTGTCCCTTGATGGTCTGCTCGAGGTCGCCGAGCTCCCAGTCCCAGATCTTGATTGTGCAGTCCTCGGAGCCCGAGGCTATCGACGTGAACCGCGGATGGAAGGCGACGCAGGTGACAGACGCGCGGTGCGACTCGAGAGTATGTCGTGAGGGGGCTTTCGGCAGCCAGGAAACGGGGTCCTTGTTCTTCTGTGAGAGCGACGAGGGCGTCGCGTTGTCGACCTCGGACTGCAGCTCCGCGTTCCGGGTCTCGAGGTCCATGATCTGAGGGGGTCGCAAAAAAACATTACGCCTGTTAGACAAGCCGTCGGGTAAGCGCTGGGCAGCCAAGGTTCAACGGACATGCCTTTTTCTGTAGCCGGACGATGCTCGTCCATTTCTTCTCTAGCAGACCCTCGTACTTCTTGGTCGTCGCCGCATCGAAGACATCCTCTCCAAGGCCCAGCTCCTGCCTGAGCACCGTGGCGGATTCGGCCAGGTTGTTCGCCGCGAGATATGCTATGATGGACTTGTGCCTACCGCCGCCGCGCCATGGGTTAGCAAATATGAGAAAAGAGCTTCTTGCGATCCGGGGGGTTGTTTGATGTTGTCGTTGGCCCTCTTCCTCCTCCTGCTCCTCCTCCTCCTCCTCTTCTTCTTCTTATTCTTCCTCCTCCTCATCGTCCATTCAGTCCCTCACGCCCTCGATCCATCAGACGCCACATGCCCCTCCGCCCCAGCAAGTAAACAGTGGCCATATTACCTACAGCTCCTCGGCCTGCCGCACGGGCAGTGTTCGACTCATGGTGACGGTGTTTGGGATGCGCCTCTGGCCACGCGTCAGCCTTGCGCAGCTCTAGACAATGAGGCTAGAAGCCGCACTCGACGCTCGACATGAATTGGTTGGGGCGCGTTTCGAAGCAGCTGGCCAGGTAGGCGGTCTGGGCGAAAAGGTGGGATGGAGGTGGTTTTAGCGGGTTGGGGTGGGAACTTTGGCTCTGGCTCTCGGGCTGGAGGCACCAGAGGCTTGTGGTCTGGTCTGGTGCTATATAGCTCAGTTCTATGTATAGAGAAAGCCACTGGACTCGAATAGCCGAGCCGAGCAGAAGTGCAGATCCAGCAAAGCTCGAATCTCCAGAATCCGGACCACAGGCAGTCGTCGCCAATGAGGACCCGCGGATATTATGACCAGCTCGACCAGCTCCTTGGAGAGCATTGTCGAGGTCATGGCCTTGGATGCACGTGACCCGCGGTGCAGCCCAATCACTGACTGCTCTTCTGGTGGTGCCCGGGTATCTTGGAGATCTCAGTGGGCTCTTCCTCCCATGTATCTTGATTTGGCACGCCAACGTCACTGTAAGTTCGGCTGCATTAATCATTGAACACACGAACGGGGGGCCTTCTTCTATGCATTTATACAAAAAATGGACTTCTTTCTTATTCGATTTCTTTCATCCGTTTGCGGACTCGCCAGACAACTTCTCGACAGTATCGGCTCGATACCGCTTATCTCTCTCTATATGATCATATCCGTTTCCGTTAACTCTAAACTCATAACATCGCATATCTCCGCAGATTAGTACGGAGTGATTCCATCCATTTCATGCATAACGCCAGAGACCATGTGCCATCACCATCCTCGAGGGAGTCGAACTCCCATATTGACCGGGTATAATTCGTTTATCGCTTATTCAGCTCCGCGTGTGTTCGCCTCGGGTTGCCTGAGCTCGTTGCTCCGCCAGTTCTGATACCTGGGCATTCCGCAGCACCTCTCATCCTGTGGAATCGATGGTCCCTGGCTTCACGAGGATGGGGCGTGTCCCAGCAGAGCCTCCCGATCCCGTTTCTGATCAGCCTCTGCGTCAACCATTTCAGCCTCCTCTTCCGGCACCGAAACCAAGACGTGGTCGCTGTTGTAGCTCATTGCCTGCGACACACTCGACCCTCTTGAGCGAGAATGCCCCGGTGTGCTGACCGCGGTCAACGAATCACCCAAAGGCGATTCTCCAGGAGACTTTGGCAAAGTAATATCTGGCTTGTAGCTGATGGACGTCTTGCGCACCATGTATTCGTCAAACTGCGTGTCTCTCTCATGGCTGTAGCGTCTCGGCCTTTGCTCTGCTGGCTGCACCACGGACGGGTTCGTGTACGATCCGACGCTAAGGCGCTCTGATCCGAGGGAACTTCGCTTCTCCATGGACTTGAGCATTCCTGTTCGGCTCGAGTACGAAGAGTAGGGCGTATCGGTCTCCAGCCCATCACTGAAGCCATAGGGCTTGACGTTGACGGGGCGAGCATAGTCGTCATACTTGGACAGCCGACGATATGCGATGATGGCATAGATGGCGAGCGAAATGGCAACAGCCCTATGCGTCTGTCAGTTTTGCGAACCCCAACGACCCCCATCACCACAAGATACGAGGCGCCTTACATCAACAGGGCGTCCATGCCAAGGCCAATCAGAGAATAATGGGAGTCGCTTCGTTGCACATAGATGACCACGTCGAGAGCGAGGATGGCGGATGCGCAAGCTAGCTTGACAACATGGGTAAACAGCATGGTCCATGGCGTCAACGATTCGGCAAAGTATCTGGCAATCTCAAAGATGGTACAGAATGCCACGACGGCCGACAGTGCTATATTTGTCGCCTCCCAGCTTCGAAACATCAGCGTCGTTGCTCGACTGGTCCAGCTTCTGGGCACGAGAGGGCTGAGACTCACACATATTCGATGACAGGAGCCTTACCGGCCGTGTCTCTGTCGTCGAAGTAACGGATTGTGTCACCTAGTCTCCATGAGAAGAGCCCCAGCATTCCCAGCGCCAGCGTCAGCTGCACCGACCAGGCTGGGGCAAGAAGCAGCAGCCGCCATTTTGCACGCTCAAACTGTGCCTGTGCCCTGTGGCTGCCCATGGTTCGACGTGTGGCTATGAGCTCCTGAACGGATATACGGAACGCTCTTTTGGCCTATGGCTGGCGAGCGCAGGAAAGCAGCACAAAGGTCCGATGCCAGCTGCTGTTCGTCAGGGCTCTTGGATAGTTTGCATGTCCAAGTGTTGAGTGCTTTGGGTAGGTCTGCTCGGGTGCGGTAGGGCTGTTTAGGCTCGCAGGTAAGCACCTTTGGGTCCTCCCCCTCAAGCCTCATGCAGCAGGCGGGCCGGCACAGAATTATATTTACTCATTTATCGATGGAATCCATATTGATCAACTAATCATCTCCAGCCTCATCGAGTCTGCCCTGCGGCCAAGCCCTGGCCTCGTCTCATTTAAGCCATACATGGCGTGGAACTCTCCACCCTCCTCAACACCAGAGACCGCTTGTCTGAATACGCTATGTAGACTTGGGCTAGCCGAGCCGCCCTCGGCGCCTCATCCGCCCATGAGTGATCAGACAACTTGCACCGCCGTCTCACGAACCAGGGGAGGGCTTCGGGCTCGTCTCTGGAGTGAGCAGCCTATTGTGTGGACACCTACTCCGTAGACGCGCGGGGAATTGGGGGGGCTTGTTGCGGCTGAAGGAGCTGAGCTTGCACTCTCTATTGGCGACACTAGGGACGATCCTGTGCCACGACCAGTGAAATCATGCAGCCCAAGCTCGAATGGCTCATCCTGTCTAGACAAGCAGATGCCCAAACTGGAGCCTGAGTCTAGTTTGCAACGGACGGATCAATGCTCGGCTGCCTGGCGGACTTTCAAGACGACATGGTGCCATTGGTGAGCAGGCGTAAGCGCGGGTCTCTCTTGAATGTTCTCTTCCTCCTCTTCCTTCACTTCCTCTCCGTTGCTCAACTATTCTGCAGGATGTGTTCCCTCTTCACCCCCCAAATCTCGATGCTGCCCATTTTGAAAAAGAACCGCCTCTGGTGAGATTCTATTTTTGCCCGACGACAGGCGACCCCAAGGGCGGAAACGATCATCCCCATCTGGTCCTAACCGTCGAGAGGATTTGTCTTTTGGTGCTGGATCCCAAGCAACGGACACCCATGTCTGTCAGCATTTAAGATGCGCGTCTTGCAGAGTCGCAGCGGAGCCAAAGCTCGCCAGATCGAACCCGCCAGCTGGCTCCGGCATCCCAGGCTGACAATGACGGTAGGGTTGTACTATTTTGGGCGCCCAATGTGGAGTCGTGCTCAGCTCATGGTTGAGTCTTGATTGGCGAAAGGATTTCAAGAGAGAAGCGGTGGAGGAGCTCATGCTTGAGCCTCCAGTTTCTCACACGATGGAAGCACTACCTGGTAAATGCTACTAGGTATCTAGTTGAGCACATACTGGATGCATCGCTGCGAGCAAAGCGTATTACCTCATGTGCCCTCTCTCAAGGCCATCATGGCATCGGCAACGGTGAGAGAAGCTTGTGAGGTTGTGTATGAAGTACGTGATGCCTGGAAGCGAACTACCAAGCAGCATCAACATTGCCACGTAGGATTTTCCCTGGGTATATCATATTGTAGACTCATCTCTGGATTGAGACGCCTTAGGAGGCCACTACCCATGGTCCCCTCAGGATCGAGAGGCGGTGCAAGCTGCTAAGTCCGACATGCATCCGATCGTCAATATTCTCCGTGGAAAGCTTGTTGGTAGAGGCTCGTCCGGATACAAGACGCTTGATCGAATCAAGTGTGCTCGCTGGGAAGCGGGCCTTGTCACGAGGCAGTTCTGTTCCTGATGCTATTAGCACCTCTCTTCCTCAGGTACCTATTCTTTAACAGCACGCCCACCGAAGAAGCAAGGTTCCAGTCGACAATACGCTCTTCCGCGCTTAGAGATGCTCAGCCACGCCACGTTGCCGCGATACTGGCAGCCATGCGAGCCGCTCTACATTACCATTTGGCTGCTTTATTCCCGCTGCATCGACAAATACTAATCATGAATTACTACTTGTTCTCGAACTGACAACAGTGGACACTGACAGCGGCTCTAGTTGCTTGAATTAACCTGAATTAGTAGTGAGCAGACGGAGAAGCTCTAGGTTCTTGATCCTCCGTTTCGGCATGTCGCTCTTCCGTACCCTATTTTGCACATACAATTTGTCTTCCCATCACAGGGATGTCACGATTATTGTCGTTCAAAGCACAAAGCACCATACGAGGGAATCATGGTAGAAAGAAGGACGACGCACCCCTTGCGAGATGCGCCGCCATATTGAAGAATCACACCCTGCGAATAACTAATTCACTCTCCCCAAGTGCTTCCATACCATCTGGTTCTCCTTGCACATTCCCCCTTCTTCTTTCCCCTCTCTTTTTGATCACCCTTCAATAAAAGAAGTAGAGCCATAACCGCATCTTCCTTAAATGCACTGCATGCGATTATACATTTCCCATTCCTGATTGTTGTTTTTTCGTGATATTGACAAGTTTGCTGCTGCAAAGAAACCATAAAGCGCCGTGGAAGCCGTGTAAGTTGTTTTACTTGGCCTTGGATCCGACGGGGTGGACGTAGACGTCCTTGGCGACGAAGGGGATCACGTTGCCGTTGGCGTCTGTCATGGCCGGGGCGTTGGCGGGGATGGCGTCGCTGACGATCTGGCGCTTGGCGACTGTGTTGTGCTTGGCTGTTGATGAGAGTTAGCATCGTTGAGAGTAGGGGTATATATGAGGTAAGCAGAGATGTGGTTTTCGTGGTGTTGTTGAAGGGAGAGGGGGACGTACCGGTGGGCATGGCGATGGCAACAGCAGCCAGGGCGAAAACGGTCATGATGGAGAACTGCATCTTGAATGATGTGGATACGTGTGACTTTTTTCCTTTTCGGCAAAAGGGTGAACTTGAAAAAGAAAAGAGATTGAATTGAAGAAGAATGAAGCGATTGATTGGAAAAAAAGTCGACCGGCGACAAGAGTCAAGAAGATAGAACCAAGAAGGAAAACACGAGGAGTGAGTGAAGGATGCTTGAAAGGAATGAAGAAAGAAAGAAAAAAAAAGAGAAACCCCAAGAAGAGAGGAGGGAAGAAAGCAGTTTGTTTATATGTTCGGATGGGAGAGCCGCCTGCCCTGGCTGGTTTCGAAACTTACGACGAATGGGATGGACATGTCAAACACACTACGTTCTCTCCTGGTCACTATCGGCAAGTCGGAAGCGATCTCAAACACGGCGTCTTGAGGCCCCGAAACAACAAAGAGGCAGGGAATACCTAATAAGAGGCCCAGAGGCGAGCGGCCTCCATCCTTGCGAATTCCATCAATTGGGACCCTTGGCCACGTTTCGAGGGGGTCATATCAAGTCGAAACCAAACCAAACCAGGCACGGAGGAGGGGGAAAAGCCTTTTGATGAACAAGCGATTTAGCGCTCTGAGCAACGGCGGCGTAGGGGGAAACGCGAGACAAGACAACGCTTCCGAATTGAATGCTACGGAGTGCTGCTACAGAGTGGGTGAAATCCAGTTGCTGGAAATGGCATAAAAGATGATTCATGGCGGTTCCGGTTTCGTTTCGATCGGGAGACGGTTACGGAGAAAGGGGGGGAGGGCAGCGGACCTGAAACGCAGGCGTGCTTCAGAAGCCTCCCTCGGGCCTGGGGTCAGCTAGATAGGACAAGTACCTTTTTGGGCGCTGACAAGGACGAGAAGAACCTTGAGACTGGTTTAATACACGGCGCGTATGGATGTGTAGCATGGTTACGAAAGAGCGTCAATTTCGGGAAGAGAGTGAATTGCGTGGTGTTGGGGTCTGCGGGTGAGAGATACCTCTAGCATGGAGGTGGAGGGGCTGCTTGGTTTGGTGTAAGTCGCAGCAGATGGAATTTTGTCAACAAAACAAATCAAGGCCCAGTGATTGCTCAAAGTATATTATTGCGATATTTGATCAAAAGGGACTATCTGAAAGGACTGGTAGTTGAACGTTTGGCAGGACGCTGCTACAGAGCTTGAAAATTGAACAACAGGTCTCATTCGGGATCTCTCACTGACTTCTATTGGTAGCCCTTGTTGAGAGCCGGACAGCTTATCGAGATGGCAGATAAGCAAGGCTAATGTGTATCTCAAGCTTACTTACCACACCAAAGGGCACCTTCTTAATGAGACAGGTAATACATCCCCAGCAGCAGGTGAAATGAAATCCCCAGCATCACCAACGTCTGATGAACGCCGGTTGAAACACCAGTCGAAACAAAAAAAGCATCCCGGCGAACCATCCTTCTCCCCGCAAATCAAAGTTCGTTATAGCTGATTACATCATCCAACCTACATCGCAAGAACCGTAGAGAAAAAAAAACCCAGCATCCGCCACACCGCCACCTCCTGCGCCACCGTGGCTTGCTTCTAGGATCGATCTCGTCATCAATCAATGTCCCGAGGAGCGAATTCTTTCTGATTCCCTCTTCCTTTTTCTCTCCAGCCTCTCTCCCAGCCACCGCAGTCCCGAGCCCAGCAAAAGGTACTACCTCACGCATCGAATCGCGGGGTCGCCCGGGTCCCCTCCAGTCACAGGTGGGGGCGCTGGACTCGGGAAGAAGGCATGCAATGAATCACGGACGTTGGCCCTTCTTGCATGTGCTTCCACTCCTCTTCCTCCTCTTCCTCCCCTCTCTTGCTCGCTATTTCGTGGAAAATTCTTGCCTTGCCGTAAAGTTGAAAAACTTTTTCTTTCTATCCGGTTGCCTCTAATACTCTCCTCTAGTCGCTCAAAGTGGCGTTGAAACAAGAAACAAAACCAATCTCTTCCCACTTTCTCGCCATCTCTTCGCTCCTCCGTGACAACATACTACTTCCTCTCCTCTCTCGTGCTTTGCTCTATCCTCTCATTTTCCGTGTCTCTCCGCTGCAAGCACCCTCCGCGATGGCAACCGTTGAGCATTGTCTCCTTTGTTTCGAGGCTCTCGACGCCGAGCTCAACAACAGAAAGCCGCTCTCCCTTGAGGAGATCCAGTCCTCGTGGGCCGAATACAAGGCCAGCAGCTCCGCTTCCGCTTCGGCTGCCGCGTCCGGCCCCTCTGACGCTGCTCCCTTGAATCCCGCCCTCCGGCGTCTCGCTGCCGAAACCGCCTCGTCTTCCTCTTCATCGTCGTCTTCCTCCTCGACATCGCTCTCGGCAGCAGCGGCTTCTACTGCGGCGACATCCACATCCTCTCTGCCCGACGCCCCGCCAACAGCGGCTCCCCTCTTCGTCACCTGGAACACCGTCGACCCGGTGGACGGCGAGGTCTCCTTGCGCGGCTGCATCGGCACCTTTGAATCCCAGCCGCTGGCCGAAGGCATCCCCGAGTACGCCCTCATCTCCGCCCTGCAGGACACGCGGTTCCGCCCCATCTCCAAGCGCGAGCTGCCGACGCTCCAGGCCGCCGTGACGCTGCTCACGGACTTTGAGGAGGCCGACGACGTGCACGACTGGGAGGTTGGCAAGCACGGCATCCGCATCTCGTTTTCCGATCGCGGTCGCCGCTACGGCGCGACGTATTTGCCAGATGTGGCGCTGGAGCAGGGCTGGACAAAGGACGAGGCGCTCTTCAGCTTGATTCGCAAGGCCGGGTGGATGGGCAGTCGCTCCAAGTGGCAGGATCTGGACATCAAGTTGACGCGGTATCAAGGCAGGAAAGTCAGCCTCAACTATCCCGAGTATAAGAAGTGGAGGGACTGGGTCGACAGCAGGCAGTAATGGAATGGCCCCCGTCTGCGGTGATGCAGCTTGGCCGGGCGTTGTTATAGACAAGGGAAAGACGACGTCAGTTTTTCTTTTTATTTTTTGGTGTTTTATTGGGCATGGGCAATATTCTGGGATCTATCAGGGACGGTAATGGATGATATACACCAAACCTTGCGGCGCTTATAGACGTGTGTCTTGCAAAGCAGAGTGGTGGAAGGTTTTGCAACTGGGAATTTGTTTCTTTCTCATCTTGAAACCAACTGAGTGTTTGACTCGGTGCTCGCACGATCAAGGTTCCAGTGATTCAGGTCTGATGTTTCTATTCGACAGAAAGCATAGGTATCTAAACGTTGCTTTCCAGAGATTAGGTATGGTAGGCCTGCGAGGAAGCAGTTGTGCTGGTAGATATACATGACTCTTGTTTATACATGACGCTTTCAATAACACAAGAAACTACATAAAAGAAAAAAACAGACCTGCTTGTCCCTCCGCTGACGATGCTTTTTGTTCCAAAGATCATACTCTCAACCCTGACGCCCGCCATACGTATCCATGTGGTATCTGTGAACAAGGACCGAACTTGAGAAACACGGGGGGAAATGACAAATAACATAAGAAAAGATGTGCTCCCGGCTGATCAGCAAGCATTGAAACAAGACATGAAGCAAACACAAAGAAAAAGAAAAAGAAAAAAAAAAAAAAAACACAGAAAATTTGTGTGCAAGGGAAATGAAAGGCTTTGATCTCGTCTGTCTCGGCCGCTCTGCTCTTCCTCCCTTGTGGTTTCATCGGCATTCCAAGCGCGTTGGTCTGTGTTTGTTCTAGTATCACCAACACCGCAACTTCTTCCAGAAGCCGCCCTGCCCGCGGCCGACCTTGTCCCCGTTGATCATGGGCCCTCGGACGCCGGGCCCGCGCTTCTCGTCGTCGTCGGCGCCGGCGGGCAGGGGCGTGAGGGGCTTTGTCATGCCGCGGGAGCTCATCTCGGTGTTGTCGAGGACGCCCTCCTCGGCGAGGCGGCGGCGCTCGACGACGCGCTTGACGATGAGGGCAAACGTCTCCTCGATGTTGACCTCGAGGCGGGCGCTCGTCTCCATGAAGCCGGCGCCGTGCTTGCGGGCCCAGTCGAGCCCCTGGGCGGCGGGCACGGCGCGGCTCTCCTGCAGGTCGCACTTGTTGCCGGCGACGATCTTGACGGGCGGGACGGTCCTGGCGCCGGCGCCGGAGCCGGTGTAGGCCGGGGAGATGCCGGCGGCGCGGGCGCGCTCGGCGTTGTCGAGGCGCACCTCGGCCTCCATGTCGATGAGCTCGTCAAAGTGCTGCAGGGCGTCGAGCGAGTCGCGCGACGTGATGTCGTAGACCATGAGGAAGGCGTCGGCACCCAGGTTGGACGACGCCCACATGCCGCGGTACTCCTCCTGGCCGGCCGTGTCCGTCAGGCACAGGTGGTACGTGACGCCGTCGATGACGCGCGTGACGCTGTAGTTGTCCTCGATGGTCGGGTCGTAGTCGGACGTCCAGGCGGAGCGCACGAGGCGCAGCGTGATGGACGACTTGCCGCAGCCGCCGTCGCCGCAGATGGTGATGGAGATGGGCACGGGGCTTTGTGTTTGTGATGCCATGGCGGAAAGATGGGTATGTGTGTGTGTGTGAGTGGTTGTGGTGTTTTTTTTTTTTGCCGTGTGTTTTGCGCCGGAGGATGAGGAGAGTTGGACGGTTTGAGCTGTTGTGCTGCCCGTACAGAGCTGAGATGTGGCGATATATGCAGGCGCAAAAGAGTTGGAGGGAGAGAGTCAGAGGACAACGGAGGACGGTCGATGATGGTGACAATGTCTGTCAAAGGACAGTGTTTTCGTTCGTTGCAAGCGGGCAGAGAGCAGAAGCCCGGGTCAAGGCAAGGTTGAAGGTAGGGTAGTATTCGCAAAGGAGTGGTTTGTATGCAAGGTACGAGCGAGGTGAGCTCCGCTTACTCAATTCGGCTGTTGAACTCGAACTTGCTGGCTGAAGGAATAATAAGACGGCGGGGGAAAAAAAAAGACACTGGCAAAACAAGTGAAAGAAAGAAAATAAAGAACAGGGGAGAATGAGAATTAGAGTAGTCAAGACAGAATAAGGTAAGTATGGATAGCAAAGAGGGGGGGGGAGGGAGGAGAAAAAAAGGAAAGAAGAAGAAAAGCAAGGAAAAGCGATGGGATTTTCAACCGCCAACACGAGAAACAAGAACGGCTGTGCCTCCCGTACGACCCGCGCTTTGGATCGTGAGCAACACCAACTTGGCAGAAGTACTACTGCTATGTATTATTACTAGCACCAACCGCCAGCTGCAGGTTGGAATCGTTATTATTGGCAAAGGCTACTGCTGCAACTTTGATGAATGAATGGGCCTGGAAATCTGGGGCTCGGGGATCCCTTTGCGAATCCACTCACCGGCAGATAACTGCTAGCACTACATACATACCTTACTGGGTATGCATGTTGGACTAGGTAGGTATTAACAATTTGACAGATGAGGAGAGAGAGAAAGGTCAGTCTCTTTCGGTTCCTCCTGGTAAGAATACATCCGAGGTCCTCACTTGATGATACCTCAACAGCTCAACAGCAGGGCAGCTTGTCCATCACAGCGGAAACAGAAAAGCAGAAGAAGAGAGAGGAAAAGGGCACACACACACACACACAATGCAGGGATTCCCGGAGAGCTGGCGGGCCTGTGGAGGCGAAATTTTGCATGGCCCAGAGAGGACAAGGAGCGTCAAGGGGTCCGGGGCAAGCGACGCCAAGGGCCGGGATCAGGGGATGCTCGTGGCAGGATTCGTTGATATTGGATGGATGGGCTCGGGTCCGGGATTTTTTTTTTTTTTTTTTTTTTTTTCCTTTTTTGGGAGGATTTCAGAGGCTTGATGGTGAGATACAATATGCCCCAGAGAGAGAGGTACAGTAAGGTAGGAGGAGGCCGTAGGCATAGAGCTGTTATTAGGGGGGGGTTTGGTTGGCAGCTAAAGGGGGGGGATGATGAGAGACCAGCTGAGGAGAGCACAAGCAAGGTCTCACCTGTAATACGCGGCCAGACTCTTCTTATCTGTACAGAGGCTACATAATGACAGACCAACAAGAGAGACAGCAAAAGGGCATGCAGATGCAGCCTGAGCACCCGTGAAGAGCGGAGTGGACACACGGGCCAGGGGTTTCCGCTGGCATTTTGACGTCTGTCGATTTCCGTCAAGAGCCGCAAGAGGACCATTTCATGCAGATTCCAGCAAGAAGCAGCAGCAGCAGCAGCAGCAGCAGAAGCTGGGCATTAATCCAACTTGGGCGCTGTGCATCGCGGGCAATTTCGCTCGTCGCCGACAACGACAAGGGTTCGGGGGCTGCTGCTACTTAGGCGAGAGACACTCGGGGCAGGCCCCCCGCCAATTTTTGTCCCCGTTGCAACTGAAGCTTAGTTTCTCAGTGACGGGGATGAAGCCTGTAGGGGGACGTGAGAGGTCTTATGGGTGGTTTTGAGTGATTGAATGATGGGAAAATGCTCCGGGATGGGGGGTTGCTTGATGGTTTGCATGTAGATGAGTTAGTACTAACAAAGGGAGACGGGCGCAGCGGACAGAGCATGATTGCGTCCTGACACACAGAGGCAGAGTGGCAGACAACAGCATTAGTACAGAGAGTATCTTTGCAGTTTAGGTATGCATTGAGTTGCTTCTCTCATCATACCTCTATTTGATCCTGTGGCTGTGTTCGAAGAATAGTACCAGGTCGGCGATTTGAGGCTGTGAGGCTGTGATACCTCGCACCCCTGCCTGCATACCTAGGTACATACACATACAGGTGCCTCCATCACAAGCACAAGCACCAGCACTGGCTGTTGTAACTGCACTTGCATTCCCTCGACTGATGCTTGTCGGTTGTTTAATCACGGCGCGTTGGCCTGTGTGGAGCTCCAGGGAAGCCTGCAAGTCATGGGCTCCCCTGGAGCCTCTGCATCATCGGCTAGATGCCGCATCAACCTTGGCAGTATCAGAATCTCAAGGCTTGCAATTTGGTAGCCAATGCGAACCATGTCTACCTCTTTTTGACTGATCCAGGGACAGCTATACTTTGATACTATCATTCCTCATTCAGAGACGGTCGAAAGAGACGGATGACATGGGCATTCCCGTGGTAAGCATCGTAATTGGCAGACAGCCTCTTTTTTGACGTTTACCAGCACTTGAACCACATTGTATATCCATCGTGGCGGCAGGGAACAATGCTCTCGGTTCTTAGCCAGGCAAGACTCCAATGCGTTTTATAGCCGACTCCCAAAAAAGCTGCCTCCTTTCACACTACATCATAGTACCGAGTAGGTACAGAAATCAGGATCCCCTTGAGCCGTCGCTGCATAACAAGTACAAGATCAAGATCACCATCACACGCCCAATGCTCATGACTCCCTACCCTGCACCGCGCCGCTACACTCGCTCAACGCGCGCTGCCGCTTCCCTTGCGTTCCTCGGACACAGAATCATCTCGCCAAACAGCAGATGGATGGTCTTGCAGATGCTGCCCCATGCATCACGGTAACGGTTCATTCTATGTACTACTACTTTCGCTATTAACGCCCTACCTCCACGCGGGATATACCGACGTTGTGACAGGGTTTCCTGCCTGAGATGGCAGTGCCGCTCGATCCAGACATGCCATTGAGATGCATTGCAGGTCTTGCTCTGCCGTCTTGTCTGAGACGGACTCATTTATTGCGCCCTGGAACACCGGAAACTGACCCTAGAACAACGGCTCTGTGACGGCTGAAAGGAATATTTTTGAACTTTGCCTAGGTAGGTAGGTAGCTTATTGCCTGGAGCTCAGTTGACGGCGGCTTGAGATTTCAGCTGTCTTGGTCATTATGAGTGCGGCAGCCATATAGCCAACGCGTTTGTGTCGTACTGATAGTCGTCATCGATGCAATATCAGCAAGGCTGGCCGGGAATCTCCGCCGTCTTGTTGCCACGCCAGGCTGATGCATGGAAGATGCAGAATGCATATGGAAACCGATTCTGCGTCTATAGCGTGATGCAGCCTGCTCTTGGCCAGGACGGAAAATATAGTAGGTATGTATCACGATTTGGTGATTCCAAGGCTGGCGCTATCGAAAGATAGATGCGTTTCTCTTTTGGGCATCGAGCCGCGATATCACTGGTCGCCTATTCCACAGTTTCGTCATGTCTTTAATGTTGTCTCACTGAGTGGCCTAAATGATGGCAAGTTTTGCCATAATCGTCATACTCGCAAGTGGATTTTGTAAGCATAAGGTAACCAGTATGACAGCACCTTTGTCAATCCAGCGATCTCAAACAAGATGAGACTGTTATCGTCAATGATGCTGTATGATGAAGCCATCGTCACTCCATAAGCAGAATCTGTATGAGATTCGGAACGTCGCTTTTCAACTTTGAGCGGCATGACGCCAGAGCCTAGCGGCGGCATCTTTAGCCGCCAACTGTCAAAAGTTGTTGATTCATTCGCGCGAAATATCCCCGACAGGCCGAGGCTGCAAAACGACAGAAGGCCGCTCAATGGCGCAATTGCAACAAGAGGTCGCAGAGTGGCTAAAAGTGACTATGCGAAACGCCTCTCTCTTGGGCTTTTTTGGTGTCTGGTTGGTGGATGCAGCAGCAGCAGCAAAGTCTCAATCGACTTTTCGCTTTTCCCAAAGCCTCTATTTCTGCTGTAGTGCTGATATACCTTTATGCAGGATGATTGAGATTTGAGCAATCAAGATGCTCCTCCATCTGCAATCCATCTGGCCGAGATTCGGAACCCTTGGATTTTGCCTCGTCAGCTCCATGGAATCGTGTCAGGCTGGCTCAGGACTAGCATTGTTGTTGTTGTTGTTGTTGTTGCTCCCCGTGCTCCCTTTTACCTGGTAGATTCTGTCATCCTCGCTGCCTCTTTGCATTTGCAAGTCGAGGCTGAGCGAATTAGTAAATAAAGAGACCGGTGGCACTCCTGCTATCTTTTAGTGTGCGATTCTCATCTGCAATTTTTCTCCCCCTTTCTCTTTCAACAACAACAGCAAACACCATTCTCTTCTCTCTCTTTGCTTTGCTCTAAAAATAAATAATCGCCAGCCATGACTGCGACAAGCAATAGCCTCACCAGCAACGGCGAGCCTCAACTCCAGCTGAACAGGGCTGTGGAGACTGCCGATGTACGAGCCCATTTCCCTGACCGTTCTTGGTCCCTTTTCAGCTCTACCCTTTTGGCTGGAGACTAATCTCGCTTTTTTATAGCTCCTAGAGTCTGTTCAGCAGCTCATCATTCCGTTTATCAAGGCTGCCGACGATGCCGCGGCTGACAAGCCCACGGGGAACCTGGGCGTCGATGCCAACGGAGAGCCTCACAACGTCCTGATTGACTCACAAAAGCCTTCGGATCTGGTCGCCAGGTTAAAGTTTCTGCTGCCAGAGGAAGGGCTGGGGAAAGATGGCCTTTTAGAGAGCATAGAGAGGCTGCTCAAGTACAGCGTCAATACCTGGGATCAAGGCTTCTTGGACAAGCTCTACTCGAGTAATACTCCCGTAAGTGCCGACAATAACAACCTCCCCCCGCGCTGAATGCTTGTGAACCAGATGCTGATGGACACTTTCAGGTGGGAGTCATTGCCGATCTCTTGTTGTCTGTTCTCAACACCAATGTGAGTCGTAGTCCTGACTCATGCACACTCAACTGCCTGGTTCATCCGTCTAACCCGCTTCCTCTAGCTGCACGTTTACAGCGTCTCTCCGGCATTGACTGTCATCGAAAAGACAACAACCAGGGCATTTGCCAACCTATTCAACTTTGACGGGCAGTTTGCCGGCGGCGTGTCATGTCCCGGCGGCAGCGGATCCAACCTCACCTCTCTCATCGTAGCTCGCAACACGCTGTACCCGCAAAGCAAGAAGAACGGCAACGGCAAGCATGACTTTGTCGTCTTCACCAGCAAACACGGCCACTATTCGGTGGAAAAGGCGGCCATGACAGCCGGCATGGGCTCCTCCGCCGTGTGGGCAGTCCCCGTCGACGGCGAGGGCCGGATGAGGCCGCAAGCTCTCCGGGAGCTCATCCTGCTCGCCAAGAAGCAAGGCAAGACGCCCCTTTACGTCAACACGACGGCCGGCACGACGGTCAAGGGCTCCTTTGACCCGTTTGAGCAGATTTCCAAGATCTGCAAGGAGTTTGGCCTGTGGATGCACATCGACGCCAGCTGGGGCGGCAGCGTCATCTTCTCCAAGGCGCAGCGCTGGAAGATGAAGGGCTCGCACCTGGCCGACTCGCTGACGGTGAACCCGCACAAGATGCTCAACGCCCCCTGCACGTGTTCCTTGCTGCTGGGCCCGGACGTGCGCATCTTCCAGCGCGCCAACAGCACATCGGCGGGATATCTCTTCCACGACGGCGGCGACGTCGACGAGGAGATTTGGGACCTGGCGGACTTGACGCTGCAGTGCGGTCGGCGAGGAGACGCCCTCAA
Organism: Trichoderma reesei QM6a; assembly: GCF_000167675.1. Classification (NCBI taxonomy): domain Eukaryota; kingdom Fungi; phylum Ascomycota; class Sordariomycetes; order Hypocreales; family Hypocreaceae; genus Trichoderma; species Trichoderma reesei. Next base: position 915,535 of record NW_006711155.1, on the reverse strand, counting down.
GGTTGCGCTGGCCTGGATCTATTACGGCGCCAAGGGGTTCGAGCGGCAGATTGACCATGCCTTCGACATGGCAAGCTACCTGTACAAGCTGCTCGAGGAGACTGGCGACTATGTCATGGTGTCGACGAACCCCCCTCCCTGTCTCCAGGTGTGCTTCTACTCGGCCCCTGGAGGCCGGTTGCCTTCTGATAGCAAGGCGAACACGCGGAGAACGCAGCAGATTGCCCAGGCGCTGATTGGGAGAGGCTTCATGGTCGATTACGCTCCCGGCGACCACGGCAGCTTTCTGCGTGTCGTGGTAAATGTACAGACGCTGGAGGGAACGGTTGAGGGCCTGGTTAAGGCCATGAATGAGATCAGCCAGGCCATTCCCTTGTGAAAAAGGAACTGGTCTTTTGATCGAGAGGGAGGCGGCTGACGGATAGACTTGAGCCATGTCTTCATTTTCTTCTTCTTTTCATTCTGTTTGACTTGCAATTGGATTACTACGCTCCACTTATTGAAATCTGTAAAGACTTGGATATAGATTTCGCATAGGATACTTACAAACACTTGCTCTGTATCTTATAGATCAGTCCCATATGAGGTACACTCGACGGTAGCCAAGTCAGAAATTCGAATAGCCGCTCTCACCCTTATACCGCATAATTTACATCCATATCATCTGCTCGATCGTTTCTGACAGATTCTTGGAATATTCCCACCACCAGTTTATGTGAGAGCTCAACCTTCACTGACGCATCACCACCATCGCCTTCTGAAGAATCGACACCCCAGCTCCCCACTCTGCTGCATGAGTGACCCCTGTCAAGTGCGCTAGCTGCGATAAGATCTTATCAACGGCAATCTTCCGTCTAACAAAAAAAAAAAGTTCCCAAACTTCATCTCCAGCTCTTCTTCTGTCCGTCTCCCTCTCCCGATTCCCACACGCAATTTCTGCCGAATTGCCTGTCAGATCAGCAATGCCCAAGCCGCGAACAAAAAGAGGCGCCGCGCGCGAGGAGCGCAAGCGCAAGCATTCCGACACTGCCAAATCAAACTCCCACGAACACAAGCGCCAGCGCCGAGATGACGAAGGCGACTACACCAACACCAACGACTACTACTACAACAACAACAACAACAGCACCAACAATGACGCCCCATACGGTGAAGAAGACACCTACGAATCATCGCACAATCATCATCATCAGGGCGGCGGCCCCGGCGAACGCGAGTTCTTTGGCATGCTGGCCGACGACGAGCAGGAGTACTTCCGCCGAGCCGACGAGATGCTCGAGCTGAACCAGTTCCCGACCCCCGAGGACCGCGACATCTTTTTGCAGAGCGTCTACCGCGAGGCCAAGGGCAAGGAGCTCAAGATCGCCAGCAGCCAGTCCTGCTCGCGGCTGATGGAGCGCCTGATACAGCTGGCCAGCACCTCGCAGAAGAAGCAGCTCTTCGAGGCCTTTGGCGGCCACTTCCTGTCGCTGGTGCAGCACCGCTTCGCCAGCCACTGCTGCGAGGCGCTCTTCCTCCGCTCCGCCGGCGTCGTCACGCAGGAGCTTGCCGACGGCTTCACCGGCTTCGTCATGGACACAAAGGGCGCGGATGTCGAGGGCCAGCAGCCGGAGGCGTCCATGGAGCACCTGTTCCTCGCGACGCTGGATGAGCTGGAGGGCAGCCTGGGGTACCTCATCACCGACCGATTCGCCTCACATACGCTGCGGGTCCTGCTGCTCGTCCTGTCCGGGATGCCCCTGGAAGAACAGTCATCGCGGACGCTGCTCAAGAGCAAGAGGAAGGAGAAGATTACAGTTGTCGGGTCGTCAGAGGCGGATGCGCAGAACCGCGGCAAGCGAGCGGTGCCGGCGTCCTTCATCATGGCGGCCAACAAGATCATGCAGGATTCGGTGGAAGGGATGGATGCCACGGCGATCCAGGTCCTGGCCAAGCACCCCATCGGCAACCCGATTCTGCAGCTCATCTTGGAGCTGGACTTGACTCTCAACAAGGGCGAAGCCAAGGGCGCGGCAAAGGGTGAGGAGGGCAAGACTGACGATGCCTCGCCTTCTCTCCTCCAGAAGCTCCTCCCTGGTGCCCCCAAGTCCCTGTCCGATGGCTCCTCTGCGGCCTCCGAGTTCGTCAACGGCATGATCTACGACCAGATCGGTTCGCGGCTCATTGAGACCCTCGTCACGCACGCGCCGGGAAAGATCTTCAAGGCGCTCAACCAGAACATTTTCCTACCTAGGATACAAGGCTACGTCCGCAACGACATCTCGTGCTACCCTGCCATCCGGGTACTACAGCGGCTCGGCAAAGACGATCTCGCCAAGGCCGTCGATCAGATTGCGCCGACCGTTCCACAGCTAGTCTCCAAAGCCAGATATAACGTCCTGTCGACCCTCTTCGAGCGATGCGCGGCCAGAAACATCAATGACGAGATCAAGAAGTTGATGAAGGGCCTGAAAGAGGGCTGTGGCAGTCAGCCCGCCGATCTAGTCATGACATTGTGCTCCCTTTCAGGCAGCGAGGAGGAGGAGCAGAAGAAGAAAAAGGACGTGCAGCAGCTAACCAAGAACCAATATGCCGTCCAATCTCACGGCGCCAAGCTACTGACTACTCTCCTATCCATCCCCGGCCCATCCAAGGCCGTCCACGAATCCATCCTCGCTCTGCCATCCGACCTCGTCCTCCGCCTCGCAGACACATCGCTGCCCACCGTCACCGTCCTCACCACCGCCATCAACACGCCGTCCTCCAACTCCCTATTCCAAAAGGGCCTCGTCAACACGCTCTTGCCGCACATACCCGAGCTGGCCACGTCACAGTACGGCCACAACCTCGTCAACGCCATCGCCGAGATCCCCAGCAAGGGCAAGGACTGGAGCATACCCCAGCACATCAAGGACAAGGTCATGACCGCCCTCGCCTCGCACGAGTCCCAGCTGCGAGAGTCGTGGATGGGGCGCAGCGTCTGGCGGACGTGGAAGGGAGACATGTGGAAGACGCGGCGCTTCGACTGGAAGAACTGGATGAAGGAGCTCGACGAGATGAAGGCGCCGGCCGCGGCCGCGCCCAAGAACAAGGGCGACGTGAAAGCCAACGACGAGAGAAAGACGGCGGCAAAGGACGAGGAGGATGCTGAGAAAAAAGACGAACAGCCGGTTGTTGAAGCTGCGGAAGAGGTAAACGGAAACGGAAACGGCGCCGACGAAGATGCCAGCGCCCGAAAAGAGAAGAAGAAGGATAAGAAAGACAAGAAAGACAAGAAGGATAAGGAGTCTAAAAAGGAAAAGAAGGAGAAGAAGCGGGAAGAAGCGGAAGAAAGCGGCGAACCGCAGGAAAAGAAGAAAAAGAAGAAGAGCAAAGAGAAGAAGAAATCCAAGGACGGGGACGTTGAGATGGCTGATGTCGAGGAATGAATACCCGCCATCTCACCCTGTTTGCTTACTAGGTTACCGTATAGTTAGGCCTGGAGACGCGCAGTTGCCTACCACTACCCGATCTCTCCCTCTTCTCTCGGCCAGAGGCATGAGATGAGCTCGCTTGAGAGCAGCTTGGCATGTCTCGTTTGGCGAGACCTTCTTTCTCATGCATGGAATGTTCCTTAAATGGTGGTAGAGGGTGCCTGCCTGCCTCCCTCCCTCTAGTAGTGTTTGTGTAGCTTTATGTAGAGACGACTCGAAGATAATCCATGTATATCAGACAGCCACTATTTGAATATACTGTTACTCTATTGTCACTGTTCCAAGTCTACCAGTGTTCTGAATCCATCCTCTTGACTCGAGAACAATCAGAAGAGACTATGAAGCCCTCGTGATATCGTAGACCAGGAGAGTCTCCTCGCCGGCTGCTTTCTTCCGACTCTTATTGTTATCAGTGCATGATTCCTCCCATTGAGCTTTCCATTGCCACCAAACAGGCAAGCACCCGCCTGGCCCTTCTGGAAAAGAAGAAGAGTGACGTTCGGTTCAGCTCCAGCTCGGTTCGGCCGGCTGACGACCTCTCAAGCTGAGCCAGAAGTGAGCGGCCTTCCCTCTTTGCGCAATGAATCCGCGCATATTTCCTCGCCGCAGTTTTCGAGGGCACGGCAACTCTTCAACCTCTCGCTCCTTCACTCAAGTTCAACGAACGCACTTGATTCACCGTTTCATTCGCCTTTCAGTAACAGTTACTGCCACATCCATAACATAACTTCAGTGAGCCTCATCCCAAACCAGCCTGGCTTTTCAAGTTCACAACCTGCTCCTGGCTATTGTTTCTCTTCATCCGCAGCTAATCTTCCATCAGATATTCCTTTCCTGTATCCTTAACGAACCCCAGGACAAGATGCCTCGAAAGGGATATGATGTTACCGGAACCGCCCCAGGCTCGGCCGCCTACGACGCGGCAGCTCGAGCCAAGCAGAGGAGTGCGCCTGGAAACCGCACTCCTCGCGCTGGAACTCCTGCCGATCCATCCCAGCCCAGTGGAGATGACCAGGAGACTCCTCGAGCTTCTCGGGTCGGCATGTTCACTGGAAGCGCGCCTGTTGGCCCTTCCATGCATTCGCAGATGAACGCCCTTCAAGGCAACATCAGTTTCTCAACTCAACAACGGTTTCCTGGAGAGCAGCTGTATCAGAACCCTTTGAACGCCAGTTCAATGCAGGCTGCTGGCCAAGCCGCGGCGCCGCTCATGGGCGCTCCGTACGGTCATGGCTCTTTTCTCGGCGCACAGTCGTCGATATTCCCCGGAGCTGCGGCCCCAGCCTTCACGGGCCAGTTCGTAAACGTCCCTGAACGATTCAGGGATGCCACCTTTGGAACCGTGGGCTCTGGAGCACAGCAGCAGCTTTGGAGCAGCAACCAGTTCCATGCTTTGCCCGCCAGCCAGCATGGAGCTCAGAGCCGTCCCATCGCTTATCCCAACCACGAGTCCCTCGGTCACGGTCAAGCAGCCATGGGAACCGCCTATCATCCGGCACCCACGAGCGCCAACGCGGGCTCCTTTACCTCCCAGGCGGCCCAAGAAGACACGGAGATGACGGATGCCGAAGACTGAGCGAGCGAACGAGAGAGAGCACACCAACTATCGAAGACACGGTATTGTTGGTATTATGATGATAGGTATGCCATTGCTTCCGCACGATTCAAGGCTCTAGGCACTAACGGCTGTTAGGCATGGATCAAGTATGTTGTTTGAAGGAATCATACCGCGTTCGAGACACCCAGAGGGAGACTCCATTCATTAAGCGATGGTGACTTGATGCAGACTGTGCGTGTTGCCCTTTTCCATCTGCTCTTTCGTTGTCTAACTCTGAATAGATTGATACGGCAGGAAAGCCAAGAGGAACAGCATTATAGAGGATATCTTTAAAGAAGTTCCACGAACGTGTATAGTTAGGCATTGTGAGGAAGATAATCAAATGAAGAGGCTTGAACTTGAAAATCTGTGATTGAGGATGTTGTCTGTAGGTGCAAGCAGAGTGCAGGTAAGGAGGCAGCTTGAGGTATCGCTTGTGGGTAAATGTGCATGCCTGAGGTACAAAATTGATCCAAGCCTGCCTGGATTGAGGCAGGAGCTATCGTCATCTGTTGGGCATGGAGACAAGGGGAAGGTGCTGTCCAATAGCCGGTCTTACCTCGTTGACTCAGCTGTCTAGATCCCGATCTTTGCGTGTGACCACTGACGATGAGGAAGCTGGGATTACCTACCTAGGTAGATACCTTCACCTATTGTACCTAGGTACCTACTAAGGTACCTACCTGGGTAGGTATACAGAGTCAACCTGTACTGCCATGGCTGCACAACGAGGGGGCAAAGTTGTGATGCAACTACCTATGAGACTATCGCCAATATATGAGCCATGAGATATGGGCACTCTGTCACTGTAGGCAGTAATAGGGGACTCTGCCTCACTGGCAAGTCTTTTCTTATCTTTTCAGACGTGTTCATATTATAAAAGGCGTAACAAAGGGGGTATCTAACGCCGACGACTTGCAAGGCGAGGCAACTCAAGAATTAAAGCCTTCCAAAATCCCAGACAGATCGTTCTATCAAACCCAAACCGAAACCAAAACCAATATCGCCATTCCGATCAAACGAAAAGACTCTTGAGCTGGAGCAACAGCCGACCCTTCATCCCATGACTGAATAGCGCCCCATTCGCGAGGTTGTGGTGTGGCGCGAAGAGATGAGCTGGCGTCCAAAGGCCAGGAAGGTTCTGAAAGTCCCCGTCCGGCCTGCGGCCTGAGGGGCTTTTCCCTTGGGAGGCTTGTTCGCCCCCGGAGCCTCTTCTTCTTTCTGTGGAGGCTTCTCCTCCAGGACAACAGCCCGTTTGTTTGCCGTGGGCTTGGCGTCAGGAGACTGGTGCTTTTCTCATTCGTTAGATATCAAGACATTCTTTTAACGTCTTCCATAAACGTACCTTCTCTGTCTCTACCAGACAGGCCTGACCCCCGAGCAGCTCCTCGAGCTCCGCCAAGCTCTCGCGTAACCTCTTCCTCCGCTGCCTCTCAAGAGGCCCGTCGGGACACGGCGGCTGGCAGATGTCGCCGAGTGGCCTCGCGTCGCTGCCGCCCGGAGACACCACGCGGATCTCGGGGATCCTTGGTCGGCGCGTCGTACAATCCGGGAAGATGTACGCGTCGGCGATTTCGTCGCCGAGGGTGCGCTTGCGGCCGGAACGCATCTTTTTTTTTTTTTTTTTTTTAATTATATATAATATATATATATATATTTTCCGAAAAGGGAAAAAGGCGAGGTGTTTTCGGAGGGAGGTTGTGGTTGACGTTGTGTCTGTTGGGGAAGTCAGGGACAACGAGATGGATTTTTGTTTGTTGCCTTGACTTGGAAATTGAATCGTGTGAAGGATGTGTGTATGAGAGAAGAGAAGAGAAGAGAAGAGAGAGTAGTAATAGTAAAAGATTGGATTGGGCGTGCCGGCCTTCTTTATATACCCTTCCTGCTGCGCCATGTTGGGGGGGTTGTACAGCCTTACTCTCTGACAGGGTGGATGGTCAGAGCTCTGGGATGGTCAAAGCCCCTCTGCGTTTCGGCCAGATCCTGCGAAGCCTCATACTGTAAATGCGCCACAATACGCTTGTTAAAGGCCTGGCACCCGAGAAGAACTTCTTAGTCGTTGTGATACAGTTTGGTGCTGCGTTAAGGTTTGGCCTTATACAAGCAAAGCTCCTAATGGAAACTATTCCATGGCGTGGGACTGTTATGTAGAACCAGGTAGGCATGTGACAGTGATTGCTACCTAGGTGGACGAATGGATCAACAGAACATTGGAAAGTTATTTCTTTTTTCGGACAGAATTCCTCATACTTTGTCTATGACCTCGTTCTCCCAAATCCCGTAGGCCGCTTACCTCCGTTCTGCAGCTGGGGGATGTTGGGCATCTGAAACGGCTTCTTCTGCGGAATGTCGATTTCCGTATTCACCGCCCGCCACATCTCCCACACGGTCGCCCTCCTCGCCGGCAACATGCTGTACTGCAGACTATACAGATTCTTTCTGTTGATGGGCGGCACAAACTGCCCAGTCACCAGGCAGAGCAGCACGCGCGGCGACAGATAGTGTTTTCGGATGCGATGGGCCATTTGGAAGTATTGGTGGAACATGTCGCGGAAGGGAAGGGGGATGTTCTGCCGAGAACAAGTCAGTTCGGCACTGCCTGTTGTTGCTGAGTTTAAGGCGTGAAAACTCACCTTGAGATAGATGATGGAGGTGGGGGGTTCATTAAGGAGGTTATCATTAGCGTCGGGGGTTGTGGGATAATGGGTATCTCGAAGCTCGAAGTGGATGCCGCCTAGGAAGTTCAAGTTAGCCCCCCTTGAGTGTTGTTATATGGTATGTAGTGGGATTTGGTACTCACCAGGTAATCTGCTCGGATCCTTCAACCGTAACATCAAGGCAAACAGGGGAAAGTGATTCAAACATGACAGTAGCGTATCAAAGCCCGCCTTGAGTGATATGATGATCATCCGAGCAATGGCAAAGTTGAGGTAAAACACCATGACGGTGGGCAGAAGGAAGAAGAGCAAGGTGAAGAGGATCGTGCCCACGAGCAGCTGGTCGAGGTCGTAGTCGCACGAATCGATACGATTGCGGAGGACGTTGTGCTTCTTTCCTCGAAACAGGTGGAACAGAGACCGCAGAATGGTGAGCTGCCAGTGGTATATCCTGGCTGACGCGAGGTAGAACGAGTAGATGTGCAGAGTGAGGACCGACAACAGGTCGGAGAACATGGCAATGGGCATGCTTGCCCCGGCAAAGGACGAAAACCCTATGAACCAGATAATGTGCGGCAGCATGGGGCTGAGCGTCTCGATGCAGCCTATATCATGCGAGGTCGTGTCAGCTTGCAGACGTTCCACAGCGGTCAGCGGATGTGGCAGGACTTACTCGACCAATAGTCAATGACCCAGAGAAACAAATCGCCCAGAAAGGCAGCCAGTTCACCATTCAGCTTCAAGCCCGCAGGCCAACCCATGAGCCACGAGATGCCGCGCTGGAGAGCCTCCACCGTGTAGGTGCGCAGGAGATCTCGGATCTGGTCCGCAACCCAGTCCTTGTGCTCAATGATGTACGAGCCCACAGCCATGCCGATGATGACGTCGTTGGCAACGAGCCACAGACTGTTGTAGAAGCGGATATAGTCTGGATGGCTGGTCGTGACGCTCGCCCAGTTGGCCTTTCGCTGGCGGAGAGTGACGTACTGCATGGGCCAGTAGCAGAACTGCTGGAGGCGGATCTCAATCTGCTGGGCCGTTGCCGAGATGTCTTTGAGGGCGGCATAGCCCGGCTTGGCCCGAAACTCTAGGATGATGAGGAAAATCTCCGCCACCATCCTGTGGAAGAGCAGCACGAGGACAAAGGCCTTTTGCACGATTGGGAAGAGGTATACCGAGAACAGGGTCCACAGCTGCACGAGCACATAGTTCCGCATTGTCGTGGCCGATTCCACCACCCTCTCCGAGACGCTCAGGCCGCGCTTCGGCCTCGGGCCCAGCCGTCCCACGTTCTGCTGCAGCGCCTGCTCCAGTTCCCAGGACCAGTTGACTTGATTGACGATCTTGGGAAGCGCCTTGTCTCTGGCTGACGCAACTCGCCTGACGATGCTGTGCTGCTTGAGCTTCTCGACGAGCATGCGCCGGTTCTCCTTGATTGCCTTTTCGTGCTTGGCCTCTTCGCTGTCGTCTTCACTGCTGGCGACATCTTCGGGCAATGTCCCCTTGTCCCCCAAGGCCAATGCTATCGGGTTCAGGGATATGTATTGCATGCCCTTGGGGCGAGGCCTATCGTACAGGATGAGCTGAATGCTGGAAGCTTTGGCGCAGGAAATCCGAGGATAGCGGCTGGAGGTGCTGGCCTTGGCGCAGACCCAGGAAGGGTCAATCGCGTCTTGCGTTGCCGCATTGGAAACGCCCAGGACATGCATCGACGAGTGGCCACAGAGCTCGTAGATCCGGCTTGGGGAGTGGGGGCTACTCCTGAAGAAGGTGCCGGACCTGAGATGGAACTCGACATTGTGCGCCTACAGATGACGAATGGACCTATTAGCCGAGGGTTCATCTTGATACAAGGCGAGGGATGGGGGCGGAAGGGAGAAGTAGGAAATGAAAGGACGAACATCGACATCTTCGAGAATGGTGACGACGAATACATCGAGCGTCGAGTTCCTCCAACCAACGACGACGCCAGTGCGGTCGGATTTGCGAATGTCTGTCGGCCAAAACACTCTCATCAACCCATCATGCTCTACCATGACAAAGGATGGCTATCGGCAGGACGAGGCCCAGCACTCAGATTGAGCCTCGTCGCTTGAGCTGCTCTCGCGCAGATATTCCAGCTCCAGGGTCTCGTGGGTGCTAGTCGTCGGCATGTTAGCTTCGGCAACTTATTTCGCAGAACGTTCGTCTGGCAGCGCTTGGGTGGTGTGTTTGGGTGGTGTGTAGACGGGAGACATACAAGTGTTGTTTCTCTCCTCGCGAGGAGGGCCACCGGCACGAAGATGGCAAGGAAAAAGGCAGTCAGAACCACAATGCCGCGGGCTACACGCAACTAGAAGCGGGCAAGAACGAGCAACGCCAACGTCAGATAAGCGCCCCCCAAGAAAAGCTCAAAATGGCGATTTGCGACTGGCGCAAAAAGCTGGCGGCGACTTACGACGACTCCGTATTCCACGGCAAAGATGGCCAGCTCATAGAGGCGAGTAACGAGGTCCCAGCGCGCGGTGATGTAGCCAGCGACGAAGATGCCGAGGGTCAAGGTCGAGAAGGGGTGCATAGAGCGTTACTGCGGTCGGTAGGACATGCCGCTGGCCACAAGGGGGGGAGCTGAAGACGGAGGCGCTGGGCGCAGCAATTGCTCCTTGTAGATGTCAAAGGCCGCAGGTGGTTGCAGTGGGATGCTGGCTGTTGGCTCCTTGTCTGCGTCTATGTCTCTCGCGCGCGTCAATCGTTGGGTGGGATCAATATCAATGGGTGGTGGCCTGGACAAGCTCCGCAGTCGCAACTTGACGCCTCTGTGACGGTCGACAGGTCCAGCAGAAAGCCCGAAGCCGCAAGCTCGGGGGGATTATTTATGTTCGTCGTGTGCGGGCGGCGCAATCGATCGCAGGGGAGGAGATTCGCGAGGTTTGTCGAGCTGCGGTGCTTTTGCTGTCCCGTCCAGGTCCAGGTCCAGGTCCGAGTCCGAGTCCGGTTCCAAGTTGCGGTTGCAGTTGCAGCTCCAGTTGCAGGTCCCTGATGGCACGTAGCCACAACCTGGACAGCTGCCGGCCGCTGCAGGGCGACCAGCTCGTCCACTAAAAAGCCCGCCGCCCGCCAGAGAGTGGAGGCTCTTGGAGGCGTTTGGCGCCCGCCAGCGAATCACGTGGCGCGCAGTTGACGACGATGCTGCTGCTCATCCATGACCTCTGCTTGCGTACTCACTTCACGATTGATGACTGCGGGCCAGAGGGCTGCATGAGTGACAACATGACGCTGCAGCTGGCGAGTACGTAGACGGTTGACCTTACAAATCGGTGCGGAAAAAACGACGTTGTGATATTTATATGTACACGTTTATGAGCTGTAAATACGAGGTCCCAGGTCTAAGCCTCTCTCCGCAAAAGCCAACACCGCATCGTTTAAGGTATGGAAGGTATGCAATATGGATGGACAAGTCTCTTCCCCGCAAAACGAGTCCACGTCAAAGTATTGTTCCGTCTACTCTGTAATATCTGTTAGATACGGGAAACACGCGTCTTCTGTTGCTTGATTCGTGGACTTACTCTTCGGCGCTGTCAACCTTACGTCGTTGTCCTTGTTGTCCTCCCTGGCCTCGTCAAGAAGCTTATCGATGCCTCGGGACTTTAGTGCAACCTAAATGCAACCGTCAGCACGTCTCCCAAGTTTTCCTCATTCTCCAGTCCTTGCTCGAACGGATGGGTTCGTACACCTAGGCATTTCTGGTATTCGTTGAACAAGTCGGCGCATTCCTTGTTGTCCTTTTCGGCTCCACGGAGGTACTCTGAGAATGTGTAAGTCAAGTCGAACAGCTGTCGATGTTGGGTCAAGCGAGGACGTCTCTCACTTTCACTATACCACTTCAAAAAGCATGTATCATAGCGCCTTGATGTCAAATATGAGCTTATGCACATTATGATCAGAGATCGTGGGCACACTTACTCCTTCACCTCGTTACACTCTGGCGCAAGTGATGCCGACATGTCCGTCCAAAATCGGGCGTCTTTGTGTCTTGACTACCGTACAGGCCAAGATGATGGGTTATGTAGAGATGATATGAATAACCTTGAGTTTGTCAAAGACCTTGATAACAGGCAGATGCTGAATGAATCAAGCGGCTCTTGGTATTTTCGTCAAGTTGAAGATCAAAATGTCTAGCTCTCTATTACTGTGCACAGTACGAAGAATGGCGGCGATATACAAGTCATGGCAAGCCTACCTAGGCTAAATCTCCACTAAAAAGTTGATTGTGCTCCGTCATTGGCCGCATCCATCATGTGTCTGGTCCCCAGTCTGATTGGCGGGCTGATCCTTGTTCGCCCAAGCCTGAAGCCCCATAGTCGACTTGCAGCTCCAGCCCAGCAACAGCTTCAATTGAATCTCTCCAATCACAATCCGATCGCGTCCCAGACGCGCCTCTGGGGGAAAGCTCAACAGCAGCGAGCGCATCATTTTTCAACATTGTATGCATCGCCTGCCACTGTTGCTACTGAAGCGCAAAGAGTCGCGGAATCGTCGCAATTTAAATCATCTCCTTCAATCACCATGGCGCCTTCAGCCGCCAAGCTAAAAGAAGCGCTGATCGAGGGAACTCGGGAGGTGTACCAAGCAGAGCCCGATGCCACGTCCGTCAACAAAGTGCGACGGCACGTTGAGGAAAAGCTAGGGCTGGAAAATGGCTTCTTCACGAGCGAAACTTGGAAGCAGAAGAGCAAGACCATTATCAAGGAACAAGTCGTAAGTCTACCAGAATCCAAACAAGCTGCTGCTGCCCTTGCCCTTCTCACCCGACCCCGCTAATGCCATGCTTCGTAGGACAAACTGCTCGAGGAAGACGCTTCCGAACCGAAGTCTGAGCCAGACACCAAAGCCGGCATCAAGCGGCAATCGTCCGAAGTCGAGTCTCCTGAACCCAAACGACGAAAGAAAGTATCGGGAGGCGCGAAGAAGAAGGAAGAGTCCGATGTTGACGAGAACCCCAAAAAAGATTCAAAAGCCAAGGCCAAGAAGCTCGTATCACGTCGCAAGGTCAAGGCGGACGACTCCGACGATGAAGATGCCAAGCTGGAAGAGAGCCCATCGCCTGTTGCAAAGCGGAGACGAAGCCTGAAACAAGAATCAGAAGATGGGGCGAAAGACGATATCAAGCCTGGTGAAGGCGCAAGCGTCAAAAAGGGGGAGCTTTCGGATGACGAGACCAAGCCGTCAGTGAAGGCTCAGTCCGACTCAGGAGTTGAGGATTCAAAGGCCGATGTCAAAGACGAGTCCAAGCCCGAGGTTAATGAGGAGGACGAGTATTCCGACGTCATCGACGAACCGCCGCCCCCCAAGCGCAAGAGGGGCGAGAAGAAGGAGGCTTCATCAAAGCGAAAGGCATCCAAGTCAACAGCCAAAAAGGAGGCTGTCCCAGACGACCCCAAGGAAGCAGAAATCAAGAAGCTGCAATCACACCTCACCAAATGCGGGGTTCGAAAACTGTGGCACAACGAGCTGAAGCAGTATGGAGACGATGCCAACGCAAAGATCCGCCATCTGAAGAAGATGCTGGCGGACGTTGGCATGGATGGGCGGTTCTCCGAGGCCAAGGCCCGTGAGATCCGGGAGATGCGAGAGCTGCAAGCAGATGTCGAGGCTGCTCAGGAGATGGATCGACTCTGGGGAACAAGCTCTGGCGGAAGGGCCAGCAGAAGCGGTACCAAGGCCGCTACGAAGCAAGCGAAGCCGGAAAGCGGAGAGAATAACGACGACAATGATGATGATGATGAGGAGGACGAGCCGACCTCTTTTGCTGCGAGACGCAGAAAGGCCCATGCAGATCTGGCCTTTTTGGGAGACGACAGCGATTCCGACTGAGGTGACTGACTCCTGGTCATTTCTTTATGTGTTTGATTTCTTTAGGGAGCAGGCGGAATATTCATTGTACGAATCATGTGGCATGGCGTTGAGTTTACGACCAGGAGGGCTACACGGCACCAATTACTGCAGAATTATTTGTTTCATTCTGTCATGTCTTCCATGTACAAATTTATGTAGTAGCAACCCAATGAGTCGGCAAATGGCATACAGAAAGGAAAGAGTATCTTTGAAAAAGAAAAAGAAAAAAGGTCGTCCCGTCATTATATACTAAACGCTAACCGCTAGCAATCATGTTGGCTCTACTCTGTCCACGCCCTGTACACGATTCTCGCGCCATACGTCTCGCCCTTCTTCAAGAGGACCATGTTCCTCCACTCAGGAACGTTGCAGGCGTTGATCCAGCGGCCCGGCTCGCAGCAGAAGGCGCTCCGCGCGCCCCTCGCGGGCAGACCCTCGGCAGCGGGCACATTGGTCAGGTCGCCGGTGTAGAACTGGAAGGACGGCTCCGTGCTGAGGACCTCGAGGTGGATGCCGGACTTGGGGTGGAAGGCGGAGAGGTTGAGGGCGAGGGGCTGGGAGCGGGTATCGATGGGGACGGAGGACGGGTCGGTGGTGGTTGTGAAGCAGCGGTCGAACTTGGGCTCCTCGGGGCCGAGGACGAAGGGCTTGGAGGTGTCGAGGCCGGGGAAGGGCACGGGGTTGCCGAGGGGGATGGAGTCGTCCTCGGCGGGGAGGTGGTTGTTGGTGGCGAGGGTGACGGTGGTGCCGGCGATGTTGTCGTCGCCGGTGAGGTTGAAGTAGGAGTGGTTGGTCATGTTGATGACGGTCTCGTCGGCGCCGCCGACCAGCCGCGCCTCGTACTCGATGCCGAGGACGAGGGCCTCCTTTTTGCCGTCGACGACCTGGTTGCCGGCGGTGTAGACGACCTTTGCCTCGACGGTGCCGGGGTAGCCCTCGTCGCCGTCCTCGCTGCGCAGGGCGAACTCGACGCTCTCGCCGCCGCGCAGGCCGTCGACGCCGGGGATCTGCCTGGTGCCCACGGGCGTCGGGCCCTTCCAGATGCGCTTGCCCCAGCCCTCGTTGCCGCCGTGCAGGTGGTTGGGCCCGTCGTTGGCGGCGAGCGCGTACGACTTGCCGCCGTTGAGGCTGTCGATGCGCGCGTCCTTGATGCGGTTGGCGATGCGGCCGATGGTCTCGCCAAAGTAGGCCGTGTTGTACTTTACGTAGTGCTCCTGCTCGGGGAAGCCGAGGACGATGTTGGTGTCCTTGACCTTGAAGGACTGGATGATGGCCCCGAGGGGCAGGAACTTGAAGGCGGCGTCGGTCATGGTGGTGAAGATGAGAAGGTGAAGATGACGATGAGGATAAGGATGTGGCGAGTTGGTGGTTGGTGGTTGAGCGGGATAGTACCTATTATAAGGGAGCTCGGCGATGTTTATATTTCACATGTAAAGGGAGTCTACAGCAAGGTGCCTGTCGGAAGAAGAAATAAGAATATGATGGCGTCAATTTATGGAGAAGCTATGCGCATTATATGGCGATTATCTCGGATATATTGAGCATCGCCAAGATCGCCTTGGTATCCCGCCCCCCCCATATGCCTCATTCAGGCTGTTTTGCGACGTTGGAAGCTCCGTCATCTTAGCACGCTTGAGCGGATATGCGACGCCTTGGGACGATCCACCGCGTCGGTCGCACAGGGACATGCCATGAACGGCGGGGCAGATGGCGGGGTAAATTTTGGAGACTTGTGAGTGCTTTTTTTGTTGGAGAATTTTCGGCTGTTGGAAATTTGGAGCTTTTGCAGATTCTCCAAGCTGGGGGGGGGCCTGAACCAGTCTTGCCAGTCAATATAGCCGGAATGCCTCCCATTAGCACCGAGGCTTGTATCATGTTAGTAGCGGTGATTTGATCCATCACGGGCATGTAGCTCATGTTTTACTACGTTATCATACTGTGGTAGTACATAGTATATCGAAAAGGGTATCTTTTTGCCATTCTGAAAAGATGATGTCAGGTTACACAGCAGCCGCTTCCTGGCTCATCTTCCATGCCGTGACGTACAAAGGCTGCACTGCACCTGTGACTACCTTAGGTAGGTATCCGCCTAGACACGTCGTTTTTACAGGAGGCAAACTGCATCCAAGTGATTAGATGAGCGACAAACACAAGACGGACAATTCGCAAAGTTGTCCATTTTCACATAAACTGTACACATTCAGTGCTCTTTGTATTTGCTATATATGAGGTACTCTTGATCGGGTATTTTTGGATGTGTATCCTTTGAAGCAAACACGGGCAAATGGTTGGTGGCAATTGGAACTCAAGCTCAGCTCAGCGTGATACACATGGATACATGAGGTAAGGTACCTTACATGTGCGAGACCCCTGTGGAGCTCGGGCAAACGGCGCTGGGAAGCGTCCAGTAGAAATCTCATGCTGTTACCCTGCTATTATTATTGATGCCCTCCTACGTTTTGAATGTAAGCCTCGCAGTTATTCTTCACCAAATGGTGCCTTGTACCTGCACCTGCACCTGCACCTGCACCTGTACCTGTACAGAGGTACCTTACAGCGGGCTTAAGTTGCTCTGTCTGGTCCCTTTGAAGTTCCCCACAGCTGTCGCTTGTACCTTGGGTAGTAAGTAAGGTACTATTACCTTACTGTACCCGTGCAGACGCCGACTGTCCGCCAGAAGTGCCCAGTGGTTCCTTTTACCATCCATCAATCACATCAAATCGCCGTCGCTCCCCACGTGGCGCTCCAGCGGGATCCAAGTCGCAAGAGGCGCCGCTGGTCTTGTGACGCTGCTCCTGCAACGTTGGCCAGAGCCAGTCAGAGGGCTGAGGCTGAGGCAGAGTCGCAGTCGCAGTCGCAGTTACAGTTGCAGTTGCAGGCACAGTCAGCTCACCCTGCAGCAGAGCAGAGCGACAAATCTGAGTCTGAACTGACCTGAACTGAACCGAACTCTCAACTGACCTCGCTTCTCACTGGACGCCGCTCATGTCGCCGATGTGGCAGCTGCAGCGTTCCACCAGGCCGTCTGCGCGTCTCTCACTTTGCTCTCAGAACAACAAACTCACATTTCTCTGCTCGCCGGCAGCGCAGATTGCTTGACCGCCCTGCGCAGCCCCCCGTTGAATGACAATCTGCCGGCTCGCCTCGCGCTCTCTCTCGCTCCTACTCTCACGGCGTTTCTTCATCAACGCTCCTCACCAGCTCCAAGTCGCCCTCCATCCTCCACATCTCGATCTGCTCAGTAAACGATCAAGCCAACACCTGGAAACATGACAGAGGTCGTAAACGCCACGCCCAAGCGGAAGAGAGGAGCACACGCCTCTGTATCGCCCTTGGCATTCTCCTTTGATCTCTCCGCTGCTGGCCCATCGGAGGAAGCAGGCAGCCCTCGCTCGTCAACCGTGGTCCACAGGTTTCGCGGCCTTGCGCTTGGAAACGGCGGCTCGGTCGTCGAGCCTGCTGATGAGATGGACGTGGAATCGGATGGCGCTGCGAGAAAGCGCCATAAACCAGACCCTGAAGCACACATGATCACATCGATACAGCCACAGGCTGAGATGCAGCCCAAGTCGCCACTGGAGATGGAAACCCGCTCAGTGGAAATGGTCGATCGTTGCGTGCTGCCGCCGCAAACACTGCCCTCGCCCGAAGGCTTGCTACAGACCGACACCGCATCGACTTCGGTTGATGGCACGCCTGAGCCTCAGCCTAGAAAGAAAAGGGCCGGCACTCCGCCTCTCCGATTCAAGAAAGGGAACCCTCAAGACGGACAATCGGACGCCGATGACGAAGCAGAGGTCGCAGACCCTTTGCGCGCCTCGCTGACCTGGCACGAGGACGAAATCACAATCTACGACCCTGATGACAAAGACGACGATGGCACGGGCATCAACGGTGTGGGATTCAAGCCAACCCCAGCTCTTGCACATGCGCGGATCATGAAGAGACGACAGCAGATGGCGGAATATCGAAAACGGGAGGAGAACGAAGCCAGAAACAGGAGAATGCAGAGACGCCGGGGAGAATTAACTCTTTCGGCAAGGCGGGATCGCAAGTCGCCGCCTTCGAGGAGAGTCAGGTTCATGGATGGAGAGAGCAGGAACCTGACCATGAAGGCCTGATCATGGGCACCTGCGATCCGCGATGGCGATTTCAGCACAGGTATATCGGGCATACATATGGTTCGGCATCGAGACGGACACGGATTTTGGGGGATATTGAATCAATGACGGCGTTTGAGGGCAGATTATTGACGACATGAACGATTTCCGGCTTCTGGGGGCGGACAAGGGACATAGGATAAGAGGACGGCATCTACAAAGGTAGACCGTCTGGCGTTGAGATCTTTTTCTTTTTCTTTCTACTCTCCACTGCTTTTTGTCTCTTCTTTTCTTTTCTTTTTAGCTCAAAGAGTCCATAGCAGTCCTGCTTCTGATTGGCATTCGATATACCACAGTTGGGCCAATCAGTTCGTTGGCGCCTCAATCTCCAGCATATACCCATTAAGCTCCTCGTGTACAACGGATCGTGCTGAAGAATGCCGTGATATTATTCAAGCATAGTCTATATCTTTACACGTTATAGTACATGGCAGCCCGTCTGCCTACCCTTCACCAGAACTTATACCAAGCTCTGTTTCGTGCTTTTTGCTCTTCTTCTATCCTCAACTGTTCACGTCTCTCTTCGGCGAGTTTTCTTGCCTGCTCTTTCCGGTTCTGCGTAACCACCTCGATGTGCCGCTTCATCTGGATCTTCTCGGCACGTCGTCGGTACTGGCAGTATTCGTATGAGGCTATGCTGCCCAGCATGAAGAAGCCAACTGCCCAATTCGCCGATTTGGCGGCATTGCCTGTCGTATCGCAAACCGTCAGCTACCCCAGATCCTATCCACCCCAAAGGCATTCGGGTGTCGACAGGCGTTATACCTTGAATCACAAACTTCAGGCCGCCCAAGCCGGCGCCCGCCCCAATCCCCGTCAGCAATCCTTGCCGCGCGCAGGGCGTGTTGGCGACGTTTGCAAAGTCCTCCTTCTTGATCATCGACACGGCCTCTGAAAAGGCCGACCTGGACTCTCTCGGAGTCCCATCCGGGTTCTTGGCCGGCACTTGAGGCCCGGGAACCTGGTCGCCCTCCGCTATCGGCTTGGACCACACATGCAGCACCTTTTCGTTTGCATTGGGCCGCTCGTCGTCGTTGTTGGTCGGGGCCATTGCTGGCTACCTTGCTTGTCGAGTTGCTGGCATGGACGGCACTCGCCTTTCGTGCGAGCAGATTCGCTCTATGACGCTGGAACGATTTATACTTAGTACCTACTCGAATTGCTGTTGTTGGTGGGGGGTGTGGCTGTTGCGAAGCTGCGGCTGTGGCTGGAATCAATTAAAGATGTGGCGCGTACTGCCCAGAGCCGTTCGCGTTTTCACGCGTATAGACGCGTCTCACTGGACACACATACACACATCTTTGCCGAACAGCCTGTGCGGGCCACTACCATTTTGTTGCTGGGGCTCTGAGCTCTGTTGGACATTTGTTTGCCCGCGTCGACAAAAGCCTCTGAGCAACCTGCATTGCACTAACATAGAGGGCAACAACAGCTGCTTCACGCGAATCTCGGTCCCTTTTTGTTAGCAGTATTGTGCGGAACGCCCATAATCCATGACGGACCCATCGACCGATTAAGTTCGATTTCCTTCAATTGCCAGCTCGGCAGCGGCAGCTTGACCATTGAGTGCCTCCGACGATGCCAAACACATCTCTTCGGCGCCCGACAAAGGGCTATAAGCGAGGGGGCAAAGCTGCATATCATGGCGTCAAAACCCGGACATTCGCTGCGTCCTCGAGGGCCGAAGGCACCTCTGCCGACGAGAAGTGGGAGCGCACCCGCCTGGCCCAGAGCATCGACGACAGAATGGGCTTTGCCCGGTACGAGAGCGGCAAGAAGAAGGAAGGGTGGCTGGTCAACGTTCAGCCCACCTCTGTCGAAGACGAGAGGATACCGGGCGGCCGAGCGGCGCTGGACTGCTACTTCATCGAGCTCGACGGAAGCACCTTCAAAGCTACGGTTGAATATGACCCCTACTTCATCATTGCGGTGAAAAAGGGCCGCGAGTCTGAAGTCGAAGAGTGGGTGAAGAGGGTACCCGGCGGAGGCGTTGTGAAAGCAATCAGGAGGATAGAGAAGGAAGATCTCAGCATGCCGAATCACCTGATGGGCTACCGACGCACATTCATTGAGCTCAGATTTGCCAATGTCAACGACCTGATGGCCGCGAGAAGAGACATCTTGCCGATTGCGGAGAAGAACAAGAAGAACATGAATGCCATGGACGCCTATGCCGAGGTTGCCACGTGAGTATCCTTCTCCCCCTCCCCCCCCTTCCGTTGAGATCTTCTTGCGAGCTGTGGCGGGGACTAACACGCAAGTATGATTACAGGAACAATGGCAACTTTGATCTTTTCGATAACGATTTACGAGATGACGAGCGAAACACGAGTACTTCCATTTCTGAAGCGAGCGACTTCATCGTCGACATTCGCGAATACGATGTTCCATACCACGTTAGAGTAATGATAGACCTAGGTACATGTCCTCATCTACGGCATGGCTTGGGCTTGGCTAATTGGCTTCCCAGACATAAGAGTGGGCAAGTGGTATTTTGTCGAAGCAAAGCATGGCGTTACGAAAGTCACAGTAAACGAGGGCCGATCTTTGCCAGCCGACCCGGTGGTCATGGCGTACGATATCGAGACATCAAAGCTGCCCTTGAAGTTCCCCGATGCCGCAACCGATCAGATTATGATGATCTCATACATGATTGACGGCCAAGGATTCCTAATCACCAACCGAGAAATCATTTCCGAAGACATTGGCGACTTTGACTATACACCAAAGCCCGAGTACCCCGGCCCCTTTATGATCTTCAACGAGCCAGACGAAAAGTCTGTCATTGAGAGATTCTTTCTCCACATCAAGGAGGCTCGCCCGACTGTCATTGCGACGTACAACGGTGACTTCTTCGATTGGCCCTTTGTCGAGGCGAGGGCGAGCGTCAACGGCATCGACATGTACCATGAGATTGGCTGGAAAAAGGACAGCGAAGACCAGTACAAGTGCAGCTACAGTGTTCACATGGACTGCTTTCATTGGGTCAACCGAGACTCCTATCTGCCGCAAGGATCTCGAGGCTTGAAGGCCGTCACAGTCGCCAAGCTGGGATACGACCCCGATGAACTCGACCCGGAATTGATGACTCCATATGCATCAGAAAGACCACAAACGCTCGCAGAATACTCAGTCTCCGATGCCGTGGCAACCTACTACCTGTACATGAAATATGTGCACCCCTTCATCTTCTCACTCTGTACGATTCTGCCTCTAGGAGCAGATGACGTCCTCAGAAAGGGTACGGGTACGCTCTGTGAAATGCTTCTGATGGTGCAGGCGTACCAGCAGGAGATTGTGCTGCCGAATAAGCACATCACCCCGAAAGAAGCATTCTGGGACGGCCATCTCCTCGATTCCGAGACATATGTCGGCGGCCACGTCGAGAGTATCGAAGCCGGCGTTTTTCGGTCTGACATCCCCGTCAACTTTGCGGTTGACCCCGGCGCAGTGGACGAGCTTTTGCGAGATCTGGACAATGCGCTCAAGTTTGTCATTACAGTGGAAGAGAAGAAGTCTCTCGACGACGTCACCAACTATGATGAAGTCAAGCAGCAGATCATGAGCAAGCTTTTGAATCTCAAAGAGACGCCCAATCGCAACGAGAGACCACTCATTTACCATTTGGATGTCGCCTCCATGTATCCGAATATCATGACGACAAACAGATTGCAGCCGGACTCGATGATTTCAGAATCAGATTGCGCTGCCTGTGATTTCAACCGTCCAGGCAAGACTTGTGATCGACGATTGCCTTGGGCTTGGAGAGGAGAGTACATACCGGCGAAGAGAGACGAGTACAACATGATCAGGCATGCTCTGGAGAACGAAAAGTTCCCTGGCAAAACACCAAAGGCACCCCCTAGGACATTTCAGCAGCTGAGTGCTGATGAACAGGCGAGCCTGGTAAGGAAACGTCTCCAGCTCTACTCCCAGAAGGTATATCACAAGATCCACGACTCTACTACAATCATCCGGGAGGCAATCATTTGTCAGCGAGAAAACCCTTTCTACATCAACACTGTCCGCGACTTCCGTGATCGTCGATACGACTACAAGGGTAAGGCAAAGGTCTGGAAAGGCAAGACGGATGCGCTGAAGGCATCTGGTGCCCCCAGCAGTGAGATTGAGGATGCGAAGAAGATGAGTATTGTGTACGACTCTCTGCAGCTTGCGCACAAGGTCATCTTGAATTCTTTTTACGGATACGTCATGAGGAAAGGCTCTCGCTGGTATTCCATGGAGATGGCGGGTGTTACCTGCTTAACGGGAGCCACGATCATTCAGCTTGCTCGTCAGCTTGTCGAACGCCTCGGCCGTCCTCTTGAGCTGGACACCGACGGAATTTGGTGTATGCTTCCGGCGACCTTCCCGGAGAACTTTGCCTTTAAGCTCAAGAACGGGAAGAAGATGAACATTTCCTACCCCTGCGTCATGCTCAACCATCTCGTGCATGACAAATTTACCAACCACCAGTATCAGACATTGGTCGACCCCAAAACCTTCAGATACGAAACTCACAGCGACAACTCCATCTTCTTTGAAGTCGATGGGCCGTACAAGGCCATGATCTTGCCCACGTCAAAAGAAGAAGACAAGAACTTGAAGAAGAGATATGCCGTGTTCAACGACGATGGCAGTCTGGCAGAGCTGAAGGGCTTTGAAGTGAAGCGTCGTGGTGAGCTCAAGCTAATCAAGATCTTCCAGCAACAGATCTTCAAGTTCTTCCTCGAAGGAGAAGACTTGACGCAATGCTACACTGCTGTGGCAAAAGTTGCAAACCAGTGGCTCGATGTACTGCACAACAAGGGATCTACGCTTGCAGACGAAGAGCTGATGGAGCTAATTTCCGAAAATCGAAGCATGTCCAAGACCCTCGAGGAGTACGGCAGTCAAAAGTCGACCAGTATCACAACAGCACGTCGTCTTGCCGACTTCTTGGGCGAGCAGATGGTCAAGGACAAGGGATTGAACTGCAAGTTCATCATTTGCTCTCGACCTCGAAATGCACCCGTCACGGAGCGTGCCGTTCCTGTCGCCATCTTCTCTGCAGAAGAGACTGTGAAGCGCGCCTATCTCAAGAAGTGGCTCAAGGAGGAGCCTGCAGATACGGACCCCCGGGCTTTGCTGGACTGGGATTACTACCTGGAGCGTCTTGGCTCCGTCATTCAGAAACTCATCACCATCCCTGCCGCCCTGCAGAAAGTGCGCAATCCCGTACCTCGAGTGCCTCATCCCGACTGGCTCCAGCGAAGAATCAACATCAAGGATGACAAGATGAAGCAGAAGAAACTCACGGATCTCTTTAGCAGCAAAGAGCCGCTGGCAGATATTACGAATATTAACGGGCCCCGCGCGGAGGACATGGAGGACTTTGGCTCCAAGCTGCTGAAACCCAAGCAGCTCGGGGCACTCATCGCGTCTTCGCAGGTACAGGCCCCCTCCTCCCAGAAACGCAAGTCTCCCGAGCCGGCAGAGGAGCCAAACCCCATTGCCACTTTGCCAGACGCCATGCCCGATCCATCGGACGACTATGTTGGATTTCTGCAGTATCAGAAGAAGAAGTGGAAGCTGCAGAAACAGGCACGTATTCGCAGAAGGCAGCTGTTTGGTGAAAGGAGAGGCAACGTCAGCAGCAACATCCAGCAGACGTTCATGAAGCAAGCTCACTTGACGTTTATGAATACGTGGCAGCTGCTTCATCTCAAAGCCACTGATACTCCCGGCATCGTGACGGCGCACGTCTTGATTGACGCAAAGATCCACACGCTGAAAATCAACGTCCCCCGCCAGGTCTTCCTCAATCTCAAGAAAGAAGAGCTGCCAGACGTTGAAATTGCGGGGTGCGAGGTCGAACAAGTCAACTATACTCTCCCCAACGGCCACGAGTCTAAGCATCTCTTCAAGCTCACCGTCCCCGAAGACGTGTACTTTAACGAAGCAGAAAAGTTTTCGCTCTTGTTCAACCATCCTAGTGTAGAGGGTGTGTATGAGAAGCAAGTGCCCCTGAACATCCGTGCAGTGCTACGGCTGGGTAACCTCTGTACCATTGACGAGGAACAAGAGGCAGTGCTTGGCAAAGGTCTCGAGCAAGGCTTCGACCTGATGGGTCTGAAACGCCCTGCAAAACCGAAGGCTTATTTGGAGTCGTCTCCCTTGGCTTACATCTACATCTCGCACATTACTGCAGGAGATCGTCAAATCTTTGGTCTGTTCTCGACGACAAACGACCAAGCTTACGTCGTGATACTGCAGAAAGGACGGGATTCGGGATCAGATCTGCCAAACATAACCAAGTTGTACTCGGAACTGCTGGCAAAGAGAGCAGAGGAGGCCGCGGGAACGAACTGGCAGGACTGCTTCAAGTATCAGGAGAAAATCACCTTCAAAGTCACACAGGTGACGATACGGCGCAAGGCTCATTTAGAGGTTGCCGATGTGGTCCGAAAGCTCCGCAAAGACGAGTCACGGCCGCAAATGATGGTTATCCAGTCGTCTCAGCGAAACCTTCTTGTCCACGACATTCCGATTCTGGGCGAGTTCCCGGTGTTGCCGCTGAGATACGATGCCTCTGACAGCTCATTACCGCCTCTTGGCTGGCAGGCGGTTGTTGCACGGCGCTTGGTCGGGCATTATCTGGGGCTGGGATCCTGGATCTTGCACCTCACGGCCCTGGCGCGCTACGGCGATGTGCCCCTGTGCAACTTGGAGCGTGACGATCCCCGGTTCCTCATCGACATTGCATACGCCAGACGGCTACAGGCAAACGGGGTCGTGCTGTGGTGGTCTCCTGATCCCCGGCCTGACCATGCTGGCTATGAGAAGGACGATATCACCGGGTCTCTTGACACTGTCAAGATGCCTAGCATCAATAACCCCGGGACGTTTTCGTCTGTCTGCATTGACCTAGATGTTCGCAACCTCGCCATCAACACGATACTGACCTCATCCCTAATCAACGAGCTCGAAGGGGCTGAATCCATTTCGTTCAACCCTACTGCCGACGGATCGGAGATTCTGGCCTCAGAGAACGGATTCGCCAATGCCGGAGTGCTGGTCCTTCGCGAGATGGTCAAAGCATGGTGGGCAGAAGCTTGCAAGGGCAGTACAATGGCCGATGTGCTCGTTCAGCATCTCGTCCGCTGGGTCGAAAACCCGGATTCGTTCATGTACGACCGAGCACTGCACTACTATGTGCAGATGATGTCGCGGAAGGCGTTCCAGCAGCTCATGGCGGACTTTAGGCGTGTCGGCTCGCAGGTCATCTTTGCGAGTGCAAACCGATTGATTCTGCAGACGACCAAGGCAGAGGTCGGCAACGCCTTTGCTTACAGCCAGTACATTATCAAGTCCATCAAGAGCAAGTCGCTATTCCACTTCATCGACCTGGAAATCAAGGAGTACTGGGATTATCTGGTGTGGTACGACGAGTTCAACTACGGTGGAAAAGCCTGCCAGCAGGTTGCCGACTCCGACGAGCAGAATCTGGAGACGATTATGCACTGGCAAATGGCCACGTTCTTGCCTCTTCGGCTGCAGCCCATCTTCCAGGATTGGGTGATTGAGTTCATCCAGCTCATGCATAAGCTCAAACGCCCAGAGAACAATGATCCCGACTCAACTCCGCGCCTCACTCAGCTACCGAACAGGAATCAAGATCTCGACGGCGACACGCAAATCATCCTGGGCAAGGCCTTTGAAAAGCCGTTCAAAAAGGTCATTGTCGGCCTGATCAACCAGCAGAAGCGCGAGCTCCTGCATCCGGAGCTGGCGGAAGACTATAGCTTCCCCTCGTTGCCCGGTTCGCACCTCCAGCTGCGCAATCCGATCCTCGAGCTCGTCAAGTCCATCATGCAGGTCCTCTCCCTGGACAAGAACATTACGCTCGAAGCAAGACTGCTGCGCAAAGAACTGCTCGCGCTGTTTGAGATACGCGAGTTCTCCAAGGAGGGCACCTTTACGAATCCTTCGGAGAGTTTGAAGCTGCTGCAGGTCTCCTGCGACAGCTGCACCATGGCGCGAGACCTCGACTTCTGCCGCGACGAGGACCTGATTGGCGCTCCCGGCGACAACAACAACAACGGCGGCGGCGGCGGCGGCGGCCAGAGCTGGCAGTGCGGCTTCTGCGGCAGCGAGTTCGACAGGGTGGGCCTCGAGGAGCGGCTGCTGGCCATGGTGGAGGGCTGGGCGACGGAATGGGCCGTGCAGGACCTCAAGTGCGAGCGGTGCGGCGCGCTGAGGGTCAACGACTTCATGGAGCACTGCACCTGCAGCGGGGGGTGGAAGGAGGTGTTGTCGAGGGAGGAGGTGGTGCGGAAGCTGGGTGTGATGAGGAGGGTGGCGAGGTATTATGGGCTGAAGATGCTTGGGAATGTGGTCGAGGGGCTTTACGAGGGGTTGTGAAGGGGGACGGACATATGTATGGGTCATTGAGGAGGAGGCGTTATGATGGGCTGCTATTGCATTCTGGGTTGTTTGAAGTTGATGGACATAAGGTATTCATCGGATTATAAGATCGTTTTTTTGGCAGACTGAATATAGTATGGTTTGATGCACTACTGAGGCTCATCTCGAGCATAGATTGTCTCCTCGACTCCTTATCTTTGTCTAAACCTGATGTATGCTTTGAGTGTTCTATCTCTCGTCCAGTACCCATCACGTTTACCCGTATGCCCATGACCTTCTAGTACCTAGCTGATCCAGTTCAAAGTAAAAGATAGAAAAAACGCCTCTCTTCCTGTATACCATGAAGCGCTCATCCTGCAAACCCTCCGCGAGCCATCTTCTTCGCCCTCGCATCTCGCCTGTTGTGATTCGCCCGCGCCCCCTTATGCGCCTCCTTATTCCTCTTCGCCGCCTCCGTCTCCTTCTCCCCTGTCGGCCCGGCGACATTGCCGCCTCCCCTGCCGCGACCTCCACCTCCACCTCCACCTCCACCTCCTCGACCACGCCCTCCTCCTCCTCCTCCTCCTCCTCCTCCTCCTCTTGCGCGGCCACCTCTGCTGCCGCCTCTGCCGGCACTGCCTCCGTCCGGATCCGAGCTCTCCTCGGCGCCTGAACCGGCGGCAGCAGCAGCAGCAGCAGCAGCAGCAGCAGTAGCAGCCCTCCACGACGTGCGCTCGAGCTGCGCCTGCTGGCCGCTCCACGCGTACTTTGCCTCGAGGCGCTTCATCTGCGCGGGATTCCGCTGCAGCATGAGAGCCCACCCCTCGATGGCCTCGTCGGCCATGCCCGTCTCGTCGCGCAGCTTGGCCCTCGCGCCGCTCCTCCTCGTCTCGGCGTCGCGGCCAAAGACGCCGCCGTGCCCCTGGAACGCGCGGAAGAGCAGCTCCTCGTTGGCGTCGGCCGCCTCATCCTGGCCGCTGCTGCCCGCGTCGACGGTGCCTCCGACGTCGGCGGCGTCGTAGGTGTCGTCGCGCTCGTCGTCGTCCGGGTCGAGCGCCGCGAGGGCGGAGAGGATGGCGGCCTTGTTGGGGGCGGTGGACTTGTCTCTGAGGACGTCGTCGGCCGTCTTGTCTGGGTTCTTCTTGCCAAAGGAGAGCTTGGACGTGTCGATTGCCAGGCGGTCGAATTCGTCGTCGTCGAAGACGTTGCGCCTTGTGGGTAGTTGGGGGGGTGTTGAGCGAGGGGCTAGGTCTTTGTGTGGTTTGATGTCTGGTTGTGTATGTGATCTTTTTTTTTTAAAGAACATGGTTAGCTTGATTATAGGTAGGTACGAATTACACACCTCTCATATATGAGAGACATGAAGGATCGGGACTTACAATGGCTCGCTCCTGTCCGCAGTAGCGAGATGAGGCGGTAGTGTCTCATCTATGAGGTTCGCAATAACTTGCTCAACGTCGTCGTGATACTCATCCAGACACTTGACTATGAAGCCAGCGCCCAGGTCCGGGAAAAGGTCTTGCACATGAGCTATCCGGCTCATCTGGTGGACATGCATCTCGGCATGCACGTCCTCGGGTGCTTCTCTCCCCTTGCCCTTGTCCAACTTTCTCTTGACCAGCTTCTTCTTCGGCCGGACGATGATGCCCGTTTTGAAGGATTCCAATGCTGTGATGCGATTCTTGATGTTGGACGGTGCCGATGTTGATGATTCAACTTTTCGGAGCAGCGTCTTCAGTATAGGAGTATTCGTCACAAGATCCGCTCCCAGAGAGTCGTTGGCATTCAGGGGCCCCTTCCTGTGCGCCTCGGCAGCCACCTGAATGGCATACAGCTGATCGCTAATCATGGACCATTTCGGGGGCTCCACCTCCGTCAACCCAACGAGACACAGATACACGGTGGTGATGATGGCCTTGCGCAGGGGCGGGTTGACGACGCGGAAGCACGTCACCAGGCCGTCG
Organism: Trichoderma reesei QM6a; assembly: GCF_000167675.1. Taxonomy (NCBI): domain Eukaryota; kingdom Fungi; phylum Ascomycota; class Sordariomycetes; order Hypocreales; family Hypocreaceae; genus Trichoderma; species Trichoderma reesei. Next base: position 887,446 of record NW_006711155.1, on the reverse strand, counting down.
AAGAAGTCGGAACCCGCGAGCAGCAGCATGCACGCGTCGGGCGAGGCGTGCAGCAGCGGGTTCAGCTGCGTGAGCTCCCGCTCGACGAGCTTGAGATCCCCCTTGCTGCCGGCGTCGAGGTGCGGGATGAGGAGCTTCTTGAGGGAGAGCAGAGAGGATTCGACAGCGGCGGCGGCGTGGCTGCTGGAGAAGAGCCGCGCCAGCAGAGGCGCTGTGTGATTCTTTGGGAATATCCGGCATAGTCCGGCGAGGAAGCGGGCGTCTAGGAGACGAGGAGGGGGCGAGGCTGTGAGGATGCGCGATGCGAGGCGGAATATCGTCTTGAGGAGCCGGGGGGATGATGACGCTATTGTTGTTGTCTTTGCATCGGACTCTGCTGCTGCCGCCTCCTCTGCAAAGGTCGATACAAATGTCGTTAGAGAGCTGTCGTCTGTGGCCTCCTTTTTGAATGCGGCATCGTCCAGGTCGAGATAGGCTTGTGAGAGGGCGATCCAAGCTTCTGATAGAGCTTCCCACTCATCTGGGGAGATGTGCTGCCGCCACGAAGCCTTTGGGAACGGCGCAAAGGGCGGTAGAGAGGAGCTCATGACGGTGTTCTTTTCTTCGAGTCGAGTGTGTGAGTATGTTGAAGAAGACAATATGAGCAGTTCAATGTCCAGAAGAGGGAAAATAACAGCTGTTCCGTCTCACTTATAAGCAATCCTCCGCCCTTGAAGCTTCTCTCTTGCACACCCTCTCTCAACTCACTCAAAGCATCTGCATCATCGCCGGATGATTCACCTGGACCCAAGCTTCCTCTCTATCCGGTTAGTCAAGATCAGACCCACCCTTGACCACCAAGTTTCGACCCCCCAGCCAGCGTCATCCAATCGCAACACTGCAATACACTCAGAACTGGCCATCTCCTAAACAGGACTAGCGCAGCGCACAGCGAAAGCCCTACAATTTGCAACCCCACCAAAAAAAGAAGTTCCGCGACAATTGGCCTAGTTTTTTCCTGAACTTGCTCTCAAACAACAAACAGCTGCAATTCAACAATCGCCAACGGCCTCATCACTTTGCCGCAACGCAGATCGCGCCATCTTCAATCCCATTCAAACCGATCCGTTCGAGTCGTGAAGCCGTTCAAAATGTCTTACCAGAAGAACGAGAAGGACGTCCAGGAGCCGGCTGTTCGTCATCACCACCCATCATCTCCTCCTCTTCTGCCGTCTTCCCCTGCCGAAGCACGGGAGAAGACAACAACAACATCCAGCACAAATCGCTAATACGTATCCCATCTTTTTTTTTGCAGAAGAGCCACAAGATCCGCATCACCCTGTCTTCCCGCAAGGTCCAGGTTCTCGAGAAGGTCTGCTCCGAGATCATCGACCGCGCAAAGACCAAGGACCTCCGCGCCAAGGGCCCCGTCCGCCTGCCTACCAAGTGCCTGACCGTCACTCCCCGCAAGACCCCTTGCGGTGAGGGTTCCAAGACCTGGGACCGCTTCGAGATGCGCATCCACAAGCGTCTCATTGAGTGCGTCTTTCACCCGCCCCCCCTTTTGCATTTCCCTGTTTCTGTTCCGCTCTGTTCAGCTTTCTATGGCATTTCATTCATCTGGGGAGGGGATAACAGCTAATCTTGTGTTTGTTATACAGCCTCCACGCCCCTACCGAGGTCGTCAAGCAGATCATTGTCAACATCGACGCTGGTGTCGAGGTTGAGGTCACCATTGCTGCTTAAGCGAAGCTCCAATCTCGTAAAGATGTTGGAGTGGCTTTGAGCGCAGTTGGGACTGCTCTCGAAGTAGATAGGCACTCAATAAACTGGTTCAAGACATATATCCTTGGTCTCCTTCCGTATCGACAGTGACCTTGGTCTTTCCTTGCCTCTCTTTGCCCAAAAACGTTATCTGACGACTTGAAGAGCCAATGGGAGGAGCCCACAACCCCTTCCAATCCCAACCATCGTCTCAACATGTTCAAAAAAGATCTTGCTTGTCCGCTGATTGACCAGTCACCGAATGTTGCAGCCTGAAAACGCCATAGATTGTCCACCATAATCGTAGAAACATGTTATTCGTATTGGAACGCCATATTGATCCCTTCATTAAACTCCATCTCATGCCCGGTCGAGCCCCTAGTCCATTATTGGACGTCCGTAAATATCAAGGCTAATTTAAAAATCCCACTGTGTACATTCTCGCGGCGGTGGTAGCTCTGGCATCAGCCCATCGGCGAATACTCCTGTCTGAGCAAAGGCAGCCCACTGCTTCTTCACCACGTCGCTATAGTCTTCAAGAGGCAGTTCTGTATCCTTGTTGTAGCCTGGAGGACCATTAGGGAACCAGATCCGCGTCCAAGTACCGTCAAAGGCACGGATACCAGGCTGTCCGCCCTGATACGTCACCGGCTTTCCCTTGAACGTGGCGAGCCGCCCATCCATTGTTCTTGTGCTATAGCTTTCGATAGGAGGATGCTGTTTTGAGCTGTTAGGAGGGTATGGGTTATTGCTGTTCGCCGCACCTCCCGTCTGAGCAGATTGCTGGCCCGCTGCAAAAGGGTTCTGGCCGGCCTGTTGCTGCTGTCCAAACGGGCTCGCGTTAGCTTGCCCAAAGCTTGGTCTTGAAGCTTGATTCGCCGCCGCCCCAAATGGTGACGGCTGAGAAGGTTGTTGCGGCTGTTGGCCGAATGGATTGGCGGCAGGGGCTGTCGGGCCTTGGTTTGCGGACGCAAATGGATTGGCAGCGGGTGCGGGTGGCTGTCCAAAGGGAGAGGCAGATGCAGGTTGGGTCGGCTGAGCAAATGCACTGGGAGCATTGTTGGGTTGGTTCGAGATGTTTGAGCCAAAGGGATTCGGTGCATTGGGCCCTTGTGAGCTGGCAAAAGGATTGGCAGCAGGAGAGGGGCCGGCGTTTGTTGCGCCAAAAGGACCTGCGGCAGCGCCAGTTGCAGAACCAAACGGATTCGGCTTCTGACCAAGCTGACTAGGCTGGCCAAAAGCACTTCCTTGCGCCTGCGGTTGCCCAAATGCACTGGGCTGAGCGTTTGGCTGAGGGGCCTGGCCAAAAGCCGGGGCACCAAACGGACTAGGTTTGGCCCCGAGAGCAGACGGCTGGCCAAAGGCCGACGTCGCTTGTGGTTGACCAAAGGCAGAGGCCGTTTGAGTCGGTTGTCCGAACGCTGATGATGGCTGCGTTGGCTGTCCGAACGCTGGCTGTGAGGGTTGGCCGAAAGGGTTCGGCCGTTGTCCAAGAGCGGTCGGTTGGCCAAAGGCACTCGCTGTTGTCTGTGTCGCCATCGCCGTGTTCCCGCCAAATGGGCTTGCGGCTGCGTTTGACCGTTTTCCTACGGCGAAGACCCCAAACGGCGCGCCCTGGGTTCCCTCTCTGCATATATCATGTCTGTTCGGGTGTCGGTTCTCTCCCTCGACAATGAATCGTGCCGCCTCCATTGGATTTCGCGCCGCGCTTTCCATTTGCTGCTTCGCATTTTGGTATAGTTGTTGTGCTTCGTTCAGCTGCGCGCGCCTCTGTTAGAATAGCAATGGGCGGGGGGACGAGAGAGAAAGGTGAGATTCCTACGGCCTGCTGTTCGTTTCCCGAGGCTTTGCCCATGAGATAGTGGAGTCTGAGTTCCTCGAAGCTCTGTTCGCGCGGATAGCCTCCAAAGAGCTGGTCCGGAGCGTCTCGCCCCGGGGCATACGCCGACAGGATCCATTGGGGCGCGTCAGACGTCAGGTCCTTCTCAATGACCTCGGGGGTTATGCTATATTTCGCTGTTTGCAACGGTCAGCTCCGTCGAGGGCGGGTTCGGATCCGTGCCATCTCTCACATAACGCGCTGTCACTGGTGCCCGTGTTGGTTCCTCCCAGAGAGCCGAAGCGGTTCGAGGACTGATTGCGGTTGCCTCCGGCGTTAGGGTGCTCGTAGCGACAGCTGTCTGAGGGACGGGAAATGATTAGCATGTCGTGTTGCAAGGGAGCATTCTGGCATGGACAGCTTCGGATGGAGCGTGAACGTACTGCCGAACTTGCAGTAGCCTTGCTGGTAGAATCTGCACACCGCCATGATGGGCAGCAGAGGGTGGTTCCAGTATGTTCGCAGCAATTATGCCATGGCGAAATATCAAATGTCTGAAGGCGTCTCGCGATGGTGGTGACAAAAGAGGAAGAGAAGCAACAAAGATGTCGGCGCAGTTAAAGGTTGGCGATTAGATAAGGTACCAGGCAGGAAAGACGAAGGCGAAGTTGTTCGCAGAGACAGCCTCGCGCAGCCCTGGACAATGATTGGCTGTTGGGCGCCATCGCAGACATGGTAAACCAATCACATCATGCCTAGCATTGCGGCGTCTGTAATGGCTGATTTGCACGCTTTTTGTCATTTTACATTCTCAGCGAATCAAGATCATATTTTCAATTTGACATTTTCCTTGTTTTTTCTTCTTGTTTTTTTTTTTCTTAATTTTACTTATGATGGCTAACTATTTCCTTGTCATGAGTATCCAGATGCTTCCAGATGTCGTTGCTTCATGCAATCCTTCTTACACCTGTGCAGCCACGGTGAGAGTTTCCAAGTCCAAAGTCACAGCTTAAGCTTTCTCGGCCAATCTAAACTCAACAATGGGCCCCTTCTTAGCACTGGTAAAGATGTCGGCCAGCTGAAACTCATCAGGACGGTGTCGGCCCCATTCCAGGTCGGCACGGCCTTCGCTAGGATCCTGAACGCCAACCGCTCTCCTCACATCGTAGAGATACAAGGCCCGGGCAAGCGTCAGGGTCATCTCGACATAAGCCAATCCCTTGCCAATGCAGCCACGGGGTCCAATGCTGAAAGGGCAGAAGGCGCTCTGGGCCACGGCGACGTCGTCCGCGGTCGTGGTCCTCTGGGTGGCAGGGTTGACGGCGCCGTTGATCCAGCGCTCGGGGGCATACATGAAAGGCTGGGGGTAGTAGGCTTCGTTGTGGTGGATGTTGTAGTGAGGGGTTCCGACGACCATTCCGGCGGGGATGACCTCGCCGTCAATGGTGATGCCACCGGGCAGGACTTCACGAGGGAGGATGCCGCCGACAGAGGGAGACATGCGCATGGCTTCGTCGATGCAGGCACGCAGATAGGTGCATGATGCGAGGGTGGGGCCCTGGACAATTTCCTCGACGTCGTTGAACTTGCCTCGGATTTCATCGGTGACCTTCTTCAGTGCGTGGGAGTTGCGGGTGAGGTAGAACAGGGTGGAAGCCATGGCAGTCGAGGTTGTGTCGGATCCGGCAATGATGCTATTGCCACGTTAGCTGGCGTTCACAACATGTTTGGCATTGACAGATCATCATGGAACCACTTACAGCAGGTTGGACTCTCCCCACAGCTCGGGGGTGGAAAAGCCCTGGCCGGTTTCGGGATCGCGAGCCTTGAGGAGGTAGTAGAAGAAGTCGCGGCGGTCCGTCTCTTCACCCAGCTTGGTTCTCTCGGTCAGCTGAGCCTTGCTGTAGGCCATGTAGCGGGCACGTCCGGCGGCCAGCTTGGGGAACATGATCTTGTCAAACTTGAGCTTGTCGACGATGGGCATGGTGCCGCACTGCGATGCGACATGTCAGCATCCTTCACTAAGTATTAAAGTAGCATCAGTATAACTTACAAGGAGATGCCTGGTAGTGGCGGCCTCAACCAAATCCAGGGCAAAGCGGTTATCTGGGCTCTCCAGCATGTGAAACGCCTTGCCGTAGCTCAAATCACCGAGAATATCCATAGCAAGGTAGTTGCACCAGTTGGCCATGTTTCGCGGCTGTGTCCATCCCTTGGAGTCGCTGGTGCCGTCCTGGATACCAATCTGCTCGCAAAAGGTGCGGATGTTGTTGAGGATGTACCGCTGCATCTCCTTCATGGCGCTCTCGGAAAAGGCGTGAGACAGCACGCGGCGCTTGCGGGCGTGGACGTCCTTGTCGCGCGTGTTGTGGGTGTTGGCAACGGGGTGGGCAAAGGAGTTGTAGAACTCGGCCTTGCGGACGTTGGACTTGAAGCCGTAGATGTCCTTGAGGGACTGGTTGGTGCTGAAGGAGAGAGAGTTGGGGCCGTAGCGGACAACCTTGCCTGTGCGTTGTTCAGGCGTGTTAGATGACTGGTGCTGATATCTGCCTTGAATAGCTTGGGGAATAGCCTTACCGTATTTCTGGTGCAGTCGCCAAAATTGCAGGTGACGATCGCCCTTCCAGGCGTGGTACAGCTGGTAGCCATCCGTGAGCTTGGCGATGAGAGGGCCGGGATACTTGGCGAGAGGGTGGAAGAAGATGCGGTAGATGGCGACGGAGAAGAGCTGGAGTCTGCGTTAGCACAACAACAACATGAATGTTATTGACGAGCCTCATGCGCTTCGTAACTTACATAGAAGGCTCCCGCCCCCAATAGGAGCCCCAGCCAGGTGACGGCGTGTTGTACGCTGAAGGACAGCATCTTTGCTGCAGCAACTTCAGAAACGAGCCGAGATTGCGTTTTGGACCCAGCCCAGCAGCAGAATTGCCGGATGGTGAAGAAGAAGGGGGAATAAATAGAACAAAGAAGAAGAGAAGAGAGAAGCGAAACAACACCTACAAATAAGAAAGACATGAGATCAACTATCTATTCCACCAAACAGAAAGCGTCCTTCCCCGTCCGCCGCACCCGTCCATCCCGCTTGATCCAGTCCGCCTCCCCCCTAAGGAAGCTCAGGCCCTCCCCCCTTGTCCAACAGCGCTGTGTGCTTTGACTCGTCGATTTGGGGCTGTTCGCTGCAAGGTTGGCGTTTGCTCAGTCTCCAAGTCCAAGGATTCGGCTTTCCACGGCACACTGCGCGCAGAGGCTTATCGATTACACCCGTCCAAGCAGGGCTCAGCGCTCGATTCGCAGCAAAAGTTGATGACATCGGTGGCCCAAGTCAGCCCTACTGGCGCTTAGATTCGGCGGGGAAAGCTGTTCGTTTCCAGCATGGACGTTCTCTTGTTTCTTCCCCCCCCCTCAACCTCCCCCTTCTCCAACCCCCGAGACTCCGGGGTCTGTGCGGGGACTTTTTTTTGGGGGTGGTTCTTTTTTCGGGCTGTGCTTGGAATTTCTCGGTTTGCTATTGGGAGAGAGCGAAAGGAGATCCAGATTCCGTCGGCGTCACTTCTCTTGCCGGGTTTGTTCTGATTTGTGTCTTATCGGCTCGGCGGGTGCTGCTGGGGCTGCTGGGGTGCGTCTTGGTCACGGGGACGTGCATCGTCTGTTTTGTCTGTATCGATGCATGTCCTTTAATCGGTGAGAAGAAATGCGCCGAGGGAGAGAAGAACTGTTGGACATTATGAAAGAATTGCAATTGATTATTCAGCTGTGGACTCTATGCTACCTACCTAGGTAGTATGCTCACATCAAGTGCAGAAGCAAGCAAGACATGGCCTTCGCCTTTCACACCTCATCAGTAATCTTTTCAGGCAGAGGGGACAAGACCCTCATCGCTCATAAACTCCGTACCCAAGGTAGCCCTCTCCCGTCACAACTGAATACAAGAGAAAAAAAGTCAAAAGCGCCATGATAAGCAGCATGGCAGCTTAGTTCAACTCGACTACTAGTAGTAGCGAGAAAAGCGATCCAAGCCGCTCCTTGGAACCAATTCCGCCCCCGTTCCGCCATCGCTGGATCAAGCCAAAGGGGGCGGGAGCCGAGAGACAAGACCTGACAAGCTTCGGATGCCGCCGGCAGATGCAAGATGCGAAACTACAGGAGGTGGGTTTTGCTTTAGTATTCTGCCTCTCCACTTTTTCCGAGGTCCGGGACAGTTGTGGGCCCTTCCTTTTGCGGCGCCTCCATGCCTTCGTCCGTCCCAGGCGCAGTTATGAGGTGCTAGAGAGAGTATACTAGGTATCTATGTGCGGAGTAGTACTCAAGTCAGATGTGAGACTGATGACGATAGTTTCATCATTTGTACAACTGGGGTACTATTGGGTAGCCCGTAACGAGATGCCGAGGAAGAAGCCCCGGAAGAGGTGCGTCAACCAGGGACCTGGCGCGGTATCCAAGATCTCAGCTTGAATATCCAGCATGCCAAGTTTATGCTCTCAAGCGCTGCTAGAATCAAATTTCTCTACAACCTCTATCATCTACTAGGTACCCAGGACATTGATAGAAGCTGATACTCAAGAGGAATAGAATATGATATTAGCAGCAGAGAGTAGAGTATATCTGGTTGTGGCAGGACCAGCAGTGATCAAGATATCACCTGCTATACCGCTACCTATTAGGCGACATGCGGTATGACACAAATCTATTCCGACGCTTCATGAAGCCATCGGAACCATGCGAAACAAGCTACCTAATAGAACACATACAGTCAAGTAAGGGTCTGTTATTATTCTACAACCACACACGTGATATGCCACAGTCATGCCCTCCCCCAGTCATTAATCAATAAAAGCCGTAGCCGGTTCCCTATCGAATCCCTTATTTTTCACCACTTTCCCGCCCCAACAAGGCCGGGAAACAAGCCAAAAGAACAGAAAAAGAAGCCAAAATTAACCCGCCTGATTCACCGCCCAAATAACTCCGCCCAGACAAGCTTTACAATCCCGCCGGTGCCGAAATTACATCAGTTGTAATACCGTGGCTCGTCAAACACGTGGTATCGATGATCTCTCACGCCCTCTCCCCTGAACATGGCGGGATAGCGCCAGCCTTCGGGCACGTCCTGCTCCTCCACGCGGCGATCCCGCTCTTCGGGTGACTGGGCCTCCAGCGCTTCAATCTCAGCTTCCGACGACGGAATCACAAACTTGGCCGTTTGGAGCTCTGTGTCGGTGATTGTGCTGCGGCTAACGCGTGCGTATCCGACGCGCTTGATGTTCTTGAACAGGATGTACTCGCACCATCGGTCCCAGTCGGTTGGGTCAACGTCGTGCATGCCTGACGTCTCGCTCACGTAGGTGTTATAGTTCCCCTCGAGGGGCTCGGTTACGAGATAACTCAGAAGGAACGCCGGCCGGTTCGTGGAGCCCATCAGCTTCGCGAGATATTCGGACTGGAGGCGGCGATCCTCAGGGTCTTCCTCTTGGCCAGAGTGGAAAACGAACACATCGACCAGCTGGCCATAGACGTCCAGAGTAGCATGGATTGCCGGTGCCAGCTCACCGACTGGGCTGGGCAGGAGATGGTGCTTGGATTCCACAATGGGGAACTTGGACAGGAGGGCAGCGCCCCAGGTGTGCTTGTTGGGGCCCGGGCCATAGTCGACATACATGCCCAGATCTTCGGCCAGGAACTGGGTGGTGTCCCGGTTGCCCATGATGATGCGCTGCAGGTCCGACTCCAGGAGGCCGATCACGTCGACCTCCATCTCCTTGATCAGATCGCGCATGCGATACTCTGACGACCACATGTCATTGTCCAGGGAAAAGTGAATAGTCCAGATACCCGCCGTCAAAATTCGATCTTCAGGGTGGTAAGGCTTGTAGTCATTGGTGGGGAACCTTCTGAAGGCCGCACACATGAACAAGACGTTGATGATGATGGTGGACAGTCCGAAGTACTTCTTGTGCTGCGAGGGGGACGAGCGGCGAGCGGTGTGGTGCCGTCCTTGCGATACTTGGTAGTCGTACACGCCGGCACCGATCATCAACATGGTGGTAAGCATGACCCAGTCGGTATGCTCACGCACCAGCGGACCGCCGGGCACAAATGCATAGGCGACAACCCATACGTGGAACAGCACCAGGAAGTTGTAAAACAGGAAGCCCAGGCCAAATGTCACCGCGGGCTCCTTCTTCGCGGCGTTGGAGATGAGCGGCACAGACACCGCCATGAGGTAAACCGCCAGTCCGAGCCCGCCATAGTAGCCAAACCAATGGCTGAAGAAGGTCAGAATGGTGGCGCTGATGGCTCCCACGGCGTACTGGGGCCAGCTTCCAGCAAGGCCGGGTCTGTTGATGCCGAGGAAAATGCCAACAGACATGGCAGCGACGGTGAACCAGCCATGCGTGGAAAAGTACGGTCCGCGAATCGGATAGCCCTCCCAGACCCAGAGGATCATGGTGCTCGTGTCGGAGAGCAACGAATGCAGGCCAAAGAACAGGCCGCCAACGCCGAGGGCGGCAAGCACATTTGAGCCCTGCTGCTTTGGCTCATCGGTCAAGGAGCCGCCGGTGAGAGGACCCTTCCTGGTAAAACGGAGAGCGGCCAGAATGCCCAACACCAGGCCGGTGCCGTTCCACCCACCATTGGCGGCATGCATAATCGGCCAGATAGGGTTGTTTGTTGTCCAGGCAAACTTCATCGTAGACGACAGAATCAGTCCTATCATCCACCCGAGCAGCTTAGTCTCAAGTCGGACATTGTGAACTGAGTCTGCATGCAGAGAGCTGGCCCAGCCGAGACATGAAAGTCCGACACCGAGGCCAACCGCGCACAGACGAAGCACCGGGTCGACGACCAGATATGCAGCAACACCGCAGAGCGACAGAACGTGAATCAGTCGCAAGTTGTTCACTACAAAGGAGCGGAAGACTCCAATGCCCAGCAGCGATGGTGCGACAGTCACCATGACGAAGGCTTCGAAGCCTGAAATGCCCATGTGCCATAGTGGGAAGTCTGGCTGCATGTCAGCGCCTGAATCGAAACGTAAGGGCTCTCAGGTGGAAGGAATCTTACACCACACAACAAGGCCGAGGCTGGTAAGCATGGACCAAAAGACAAACTGCAACAGGTCAGCATCCGTAGGATCGAGTATAAGAACAACGCGCTTAGGCGGCTAACCCCATGGTAAACGCTGGCGGCAGTGTCCAGAGCTTCGGCGGAAGTGAACCGGATGGAGAAGAAGCCGCCGGTAATCTGTTCCTTTCTAGATGACCCCTCTGGTAAGCAACTGCGGAGATAGGTACATCACCCAGGCGTGGAGGAACTTACTCCTTCTCCAGAACTGCAGAGGGGACCGAAGAGTAATTTTCACTGTCGAAGAAAGACGACTTATTAGAGGGTCTTGTTCTTGTAGAATAGTTACATTGGACACGGCTCGGCGAGACAAGACTCTATTATCTGGGAAGCCATTGCACGTACCCCTTGCTGGTTCCCTTGACGTCCTTTACCAAAATCTCAAACGTGTCAAAATCGAGGGCAGTGACGGCATCGAAAGCCACGTCAAAGAGGATCAAGGACCATTCGAAGAAGGCGTATGTCGTGTAAGCTAGAATCGCGTCAGTTCCGACTCTCTGCGTCCAACCAATTCACGGCGAAAGGATAGTTACCTCCAGCGACACGGTGGACTTTGTGTTGTATGAAGAAATAGATCAATGGCACCAGAGTTCCAAAGAAGAGGCCTGCCAAGCGCTTGCGCCACTTGATTGCGGAGGGATTCGGTGGGCTCAAGGCAATGCAGCCGGTCGTCCACGGCAAGGTGCAGACAATGTAGGATATCATGAGGATGTCGTGCCAATCGTGATCGTCCGTCGATGTAATGTATGTCCATCCGCCGCACGTCAATGTCCGCAAGAGGCCCATGGAAGCGATGAAGCCCGGGAGCCTAGAGTCAGGCCTGCGCGTCAAGATGTACCACAGGCCGACCAGCGCAAATCGAGGCCCTAGATGGGGTCGATTCAGGTCAGCTTCGGCTTCGTCTCGCGCAATGCCATTTGGGCGCCTCTACCTGATGTGATGGCAATGAAGATCATGAAGAACGAGCGCTCCGGGTATCGATCGCCGATCGTCGCAGAGACAGACGGGAACCACTCGTCGGGGTATCCATAGAACTCATTCTGCACGATCTTGTGGTAATGCAGAGAGACGCCGACGATCAATGCACTGATGAAGGCGGCTGCGCTTGGTTAGCAACAGCAACAAGAGGCGACAATGCACCACCACCACCAGCCTCTGGTCGCGCAACTGTCGATGATCCAAGGCTAGCGAGCACACGGGTCACTCACTGTAAGCCACAGCCGTATGCGCCCAGCTAACCCATTGGCCGTTGAAGCTGAGGACAACGCCGCCGTCCTTGTCCTTGTATCTCGACGCCATCGCGACAAAAGAGAGAGGCACAGGTCGCGATCAAACGGGCGTCCGGAGCATCCGAAGAGAGGGGACTGCGAGAGGTGAACGAGCGGAGTTCTGAATCATGAGAGATTGGCTTTTAAGCTGCCCGAGCCGAGGGCCTTTTTTTTCGCGATCGTGTCAACAGGCGACTTGACCCCCCCGGCAGCCCGCTGTCTGTGGGGATGGCAAGGATTGGATGGTGGAAACACGTCGTTTGCGCGAGCTTTAATGGCGTTGAGCGAGGATTACGAGTGAATCCGTCGGTTCGCGGGTGGGTTTGCACGCCCTTCTAGGCCGCTTTCGGCTGTGACGACAGACTACCTTAAGTGCCTTAGGTAAGTAGTACCTCAATCTACGTACCTACCTAGGTACTTTACCGATCCTGGACCGGCTGCTGTGACGACCGACATTTGCACATGCACGTCAGCAGAGCCGAGCCGCAGCTCATTGCAATGACGGGCATGATCGGCTCAGTTCGTTGATTCGTAATTAAACAATGGCATTGAACATAGCATCCAGGAGCTTGCATAATCACAATTTGCACAGCTGAGCGATTGAGCTCCCAGTCTTACCTCCGAGTCCGAAGTAAGACAGTATCGACTGGTAGGTACGAGCCGGTACTCAAGGCACACAGTTTGGTACCTGAGTAAACGGCTGGAGTTATAACGGTTCCTGTAAAGGGACTAGTCGCGGTGTCTTGATCTATTCCGAAGAAACATGTGTCAAAGCTCGATAACGGAAAAGGCGCGCACTAGCTGAGAGCTCCACTAAAATTTTCTGGCAGCCTCATGAAAACTTCGGCCAGCGTCTGCCTCAACTTTCACCACACCAATCCGCAGAAGAAACCTCCAGACTTCATCCGTCTCAACCATGGCCGGAGTAGCTGACAAGGCGAGATTCTATCTCGAGCGCTCAGTCAACCAATTGCGGGAGTGGGAGACCAAGTCGATCTTCACAAAGGTAAGACCTGTCCCACAATTTTGCACCTGCAAAGCCTGCCATCACGATGAAAGCGAGCGTTTCAACAGGTGACTAACACGGCGAGTATAGGATGAGATACGCGCAATTGTCCAGAAACGAAACGACTTCGAACACAGAGTGCTCTCTCCGGGCAGCACGCCGTCCGAATGGTCCTCCTACGCCCGGTGGGAGCAGTCCCTCCAGACGCTCTGCTCCAAGCGCTGCCAGAGGCTAAAACTTCGCAATCTCAACTCCGCCCATGCCAGCCAGACTCGTGTGCTCACCATTTATAACCGCGGTGTGAACAAGCACTCTGGATCTGGGCCGCTCTGGCGCGAATACCTTGCGTACCTGGCCAAGATCAAGGCGGCGAAGCGCTGGCGCAAGACCATGACGAGGGCCATCCGAATGATGCCCAAGGACCCTGAGCTGTGGACGCTGGCAGCCAATCGGTTCGCGAGCGACGGTGACATGGCGTCTGCCAGAAATTGTTTCATGAGGGGTTGCCGGTTCTGTACTTCGGACTGCGGGCTGTGGCTCGAGTACGCGAGGTGCGAGATGAAATGGCTGGAGAAGATGGAGAAGAAGAAGGCCAAGGGAGAAACGGTGTTGCCGCCGCGCCCGGCAAATGACGACGACGAGCTCCTGTTGCTGGGCAGTGATGAGGAGGACGAGGGCGAGGATCTGTCGCTTCCGGAGCCATCAGCAAAGCAAACAAAGATCTTCAACGAAGAGGCGACGCAGGAGCTTGCGTCCAATCCCGCCATGGATGGCGCTATTCCGATGGCCATATTCGACATCTCGCAGAGGCAGTCCTTCTTCAACGCCGAGGTTGCGGAGCAGTTTTACTTCATGATCTGTTCATTTCACAAGCTCTCGGTCCAGCCAAGGATATCCCAGCATGTCCTGGATGTCCTCGATAAGCAGTTCCCCAACGATCCGTCTACTTGCAATTGCCACATCAGACAGCCCCTCTTGGGCGTTTCGCCTTACACGGTCGAGTTCCCCCGACAGCTTGCGGTGGCCCTGCAGCGGTTGGGACCATACCTGGAGAGCACTACGGATAGGGCTTTGCTGGAGAAGAAAACCGCGGCATGGATAGACGCATACCTGCAGCTGGAGGATTTGGATCCTGCTCTTAGGACGGTGTTGGAGCGTACTAGAGAAAGAGTCAGTGGGACTGCGGCTGCTTAGAACGAGAGATACATACATACATACCCTTTTGCTTTCTCAAGCAAGCTTCCAGAATTACATTATACGTTTGAATAGGCACCCCAGCAATATCTGTCAGGCATGGAGTTTAAGGCTCACGACAATGTGACCTCAGTTGTGATGCTCAAACGGCCAATAGTCTGGAATACCTTACACACGAGGACTAGGCTTTGTCACCAAGTGAGCCGAGAGTGCCTATGGATTTTGGAGCTCGTCTCTCTCTTCTCCACTGACCCAAGCTCCCTTTACTCTCATTTCTTAATTAATGTTTGTCCAGTTCCTTCTTTGCCATCTCATCGTATAACGTAGCCTGGGTGTTTTACATACGAGTCGAGATCCTTCTCACATGAGTCGACTTTGCCTATCAATTCTAAAGGTTCTTCCAAATCTCCTCTCCCTTCTTGTCCTTCTCCTTCATCGATGCTCTCAAAGTGCCTTTGGTTTCCTTTTGTTGCGACCTCGGATCCAAGGCAGCCTGAATGCCTTACGCATAAGGAGTCAAGTTCTTCACGTGAGCCAGCATCGTCTATAACTTTCGAAGCTCATCCCCCGCGTCCTTCTCTTCTTGTTCACTTTCTTCCTCCATCCATCCCAGGCCACATCATCCGGCCTGGCCTCCCGCCACCATGGAGGACAATATCGAAACCTTCGACCTGACGCCTTCGGAGACCCACGAATCGAGTGAGAGCCAGGACCTCCCACTACAGGAAATGGATGACCCTCTTGGTAATGCCTGCTTACCCTCCACGATCCGGTGCCCTGTATACAATACTGATGTGCTGCAGCCGCGGGTATGGCACTGGTTGCACGATTCAATGAAGGCTCTACATCCACTGTTGGTCCAGCTCCTGACAACTTACCCAGCGTTGGCGTGAACGAACCAACCTCCGCAGGCTCACGGCCGTCTGTCGATCAAGCCATGGACGCTGAACTCGACTCTGAAGCGGAAAATTGGTCCGGTTTCTCGCACCCTGAATATAATTACAAACTACAAAGTCTCCTTGATAAGTCCCGCTGCAGGAAGCGAGACCTGAAGTTGTTGAGGGAGGAGAAAAAGGAGTACCTTGAGCGGAACAGGAAACTTCAAGCCGAGATCGAGCAACTCAGAGCGCCGAAATTGAGACACACTGGAGTGGTACGTGACCTCGTCAAACTTGGGGAAGATTCAGGAAGCTTCATCTTTGGCTAACCGACAGAGCAGACTTGGCCATCTTTGTTCGACGATGAAGTCAGGCCTGGCTGGATGACAATCTACGCGACTGCGTGTAAGGAGGGCAATGCTTCGCCTCTTGTCTGCAAGATACATCCAGATCTTCGCTTGAGAAAGCCTACATCAGAGGAGCGAAAGAAAGATTTGTTGCAGGAGGACACGGAAGTTTCTCTCCCAATGATGCCGGAAACTTTGAAGTTACCTGCAGACATTCAGTTCCGGATCTTGAAGCACTTCTTCCACTTCAAAGGCAATGTTGTCCATGCCATATCTCGCCTTGATCCCGAGTACCCGGAAGATAGTGCGCCATTGGGTCGTGATGGGAAACCAAGCTTCTACCATCGGCTCCACGTGGGTAGGAAGCCGGTGAGCATCAGATTTGCGCCAGATCCCAACGTCTTCCTGGCTCCTTTACTCGTCTGCAAGCGATGGCATTTCTGGGGCAGCCACATATTCTACGGAGAAAACACGTTTGCCTTTTCATCCTTGGGCGAATAGGGTCGCTTTGCCAAGGGCATCAGAGCAAACGTGCAAAGGCTGCAGCATGTCGAGATTGTCTGGATAGGATCACAGTTCCTCACCCACCGGGTAAATGAGCGTAACAAGTACACGTCGCGCCGCACATACTCGCTCATCTGGCTTCCGGAGGCCATTCGCCTCAAGACTCTGGGAATCTATCTTCCTGAGTCTAGCAAGGATTACACGCGCCGCAGACACGAAACAAATGGAGTGGTTCGTTACATGCAGCGCAAGTCCCAGCTTCATCCCAACTTCAGGGGCTTTCGTCAGCTTCGCACGCTGCAGGGGCTTGACTATGTCTCTTGCCTCCGAGGCCTCGACCGAGCCGACTTTTGGGACTTTGACCGGTGGCTGGAGACGGCGGAGAGAAAGCGTCCAGTGCGAGACTGGCATTTCGTCCAAGACGTGAATAACGCTGTCCGGAGGCCAAAGGAGGCTGGCGATCGGCTTCGATCGCAGCTGAAGAATCTGTTCCCTTTGATCCCATCGTTTGCACCATCTGAAGAGGACTGGGCAATTCTGCTCGATGGTCTCGAGAAACCAGATGCCCAAGGACACGGATCTGGGACATCTGAGGATGCGATCATGGTGGACGACAGTGGCTCTTCGTCTGAGTCAAGTTCCGAGAGTGAGTCTGAGTCTGACTCTGACTCTGACTCCAATTCAGGTTCTGCTGATGGCAGCGATGATGGAGAGAACAATGGAGAGGATGATGGTGTTCTGAGCTCACGAGCCAGCAGTATATTTCCTCAGTTTGGCCATCATCCGTTACAAGACAACAACAACAACTCTCAACCGGACCCACAAGTACCTGAGGTGGAAGTTGATGCAACCAATGACGTGGAGATGGACGGTGGCCAGGAGATGGACGGTGACCAGGAGATGGATGATGATGAAGAATCTGATGATGAAAGTGATGATGATGATGAAGGATCCGATGATGGAGAATCTGACGATGAGTCTACCATCATTCCAGATGATCGATCTATCACTGAAAGTCAAGTCATTGACCTTACCATGGACCTCACTGAACAGCAGCCGGATCAAGAAATTGTCAGTCAAACTACAGCGCCGACAAGTGGCAGCAGAGCAGACAGCCCGATGTTTGTCGATGATTTCCATCCCGAATACTCGCCATCGCCGACAACTCTCGACCACATAGCCACAAGGTCCGACTGGGAGGCTAGATCACAGGCAAGCAGTGGACCCGGAGACGAAGAAAGCCTCTTCGTAGGCAGCGAGCCGTCATTCTTGCGTCTGCCACGATCGGTTGCCGGGACCCGAACAAGGAGCAGCCCGACGGCGTCGAGCGAGAGCAGAGACATGCAGCAAGAGGACCTGACAGAGAGATTCTTGCCGGTTGAGAACCTGGATGAGGTGCCCTCTGGGCCCCATAAGCGGGAAATTGTCGATGGGGAGGATGTTGGTTTGGGGAGTGTCAAGAGGGCTCGTACAAGCGAGTCGCGAGGTTATACACGTTGAATCTCTATAGGGTAACTGGCTTTCCATCTTATAATTTGCTTTCTCATTCATCAGGCAGTGTGTTTTAGTGGCAATTCATATAATCAGTAATATATCTCTCTTGCTCTCTTGCCTATTTCTAGGGGTTTTGATTGATCCAGGTATTGTAATGTTATATGATAGTATATCGTTGATCTGATGCCTACTATAATAGTAAGCGATAGTACGCTTATGAATACCTATGGCTAGTATCTACTAGATAGTTATTCAGCATCTGGGAATAGAGATATCTATCATCGCTACTATAAGTGCATCTCTAATAGAAGAAGAGGCTTCTTTTTTCCAGTACTTTCATGATATACCCACTTCTAGCACTTCTAGGAAGTAGACGGTAGATACTACCGCATAACTTAGGTAGATAGCTAAGTCAGAATGCTGGATAACCACTCCTTAAGAGGTAAGAAAGGCAGAGAAGACGTGCAGCCTCTATTGCAGGGTTTTGTAAGTATTATCTATCACCAAGTAGGTATCTCGGTATTCAAGACGGCAGCACTGGGAGCCCTTCAATGACCAGCACGCAACAAATCTCTCATCCCTCGACTCCTCCTCTCTTCAACACCACTCAATTGCCAATCAATTCGATGCATGCTATACTTGTGCCCCGCAATCGAAAAGCCGATCCTTTGTACTTCTGTAACCCCTCGAGGTAAGGTACTACCAAATAGTAGTACTAGGTAGTACTCAATAGCAGTGGAGATGCATCTGCAGTTCCCATCTTATCTGATCTACAGATAAAACGCTCCATATCCCACCCTCAAGTCAACTAACACAATACACCACTCAACGAACCGGCCTCCATCAACAAGAAACCTCATCCCCGTCATCATGTCCTCCACAGATGCCGCCAAGCCCACCAGACACCTCCGCATAGGCGTCGACGTCGGCGGCACCAACACAGACGGCGTCATCCTCGACCCCCTCCAGGCCTCATCCCCAGGCAAAGGCATCCTCGCCTGGCACAAGGCCCCCACGACAACGAACCCCAGCGCCGGCATCAACGATGCCATTACCGCCATGTTTGAGTCAGCGGCCATCAGCCCGTCCGAGGTCGCCAGTGTGACCATTGGCACGACGCACTTTGTCAATGCCGTCGTTGAACGAGATGCCTCGCGGCTGGCTGCAGTGGCCGTTCTCAGGCTCTGCGGGCCTTTTTCGAAGCATGCGCCCCCTTGCGTCGACTGGCCGGATGACATGAGGCAGATGATTCTGGGGCATTACGCACTGCTTAAGGGTGGCTTGGAGGTGGATGGCAACCTCATTTCGGACATTGACGAGCGAGAAATTAAAGAGCAGTGTGCCATTATTCGCGAAATGGGCATCAAGAGCGTCGTTATCAATGGAGTTTTCAGTCCCATAGACACCCTTGAAAGGCAAGAAGAGAGGGCTGCAGCCATCGTCAAGGCAGAGCTGCCCGGATGCGATGTTGTTTGTTCCAAGGACGTTGCCAACCTGGGCTTCCTGGAGCGCGAAAATGCCGCCATCCTGAACGCTTCCATTCTTTCTTTTGCTAGGAAGACCATCAAGAGCTTCCAAGAGCCAATTAAGCGTCTCGGCTTACATTGTCCCGTCTTCATCACGCAAAATGACGGCACCGTCTTGTCAGGGGAAATGGCGGCAAAGCTACCCATCAGGACCTTCTCAAGCGGCCCGACGAATAGCATGAGAGGCGCGGCCTTCCTTGCCCAGGGCCAGATCTCCGAAGCCGTCATGGTCGTCGACATTGGAGGGACGACGACGGACGTTGGGCTGCTTCATGCAAATGGGTTTCCCCGGCAGCAGGCTGCATATAGCGATCTTGCGGGTATCAGGGTGAATTTTTCCTGCCCAGATATCAAGAGCATTGGTCTTGGGGGAGGGTCCATTGTCAGGAAGACTGATCGAGGTCTAACCATCGGTCCTGATAGCGTTGGGCACAAGCTTCAGCAGGAGGCGATCATCTTCGGCGGCAGTACCATCACCGCCACGGACTGCATGGTTCAGGCAGAGCCTGATTTGGACATTGGCAATGGCGAACTTGCCAAGAATCTCCTGACTGACGAGCAGCTGAGCCTCTTCAAAAAAGCTCTTCAAGGCAAGATTGAAAAAGCCATTGACAAGATGAAAACATCTCCCGACGACATACCCGTGCTACTTGTCGGCGGCGGAGCTATACTCTCACCCAACAAGCTCAGGGGCGCAAGTCGAGTGTTGAAGCCGGAATGGTCACAAGTTGCAAACGCGATCGGAGCA
The DNA here is from genome assembly GCF_000167675.1 of Trichoderma reesei QM6a. Classification (NCBI taxonomy): domain Eukaryota; kingdom Fungi; phylum Ascomycota; class Sordariomycetes; order Hypocreales; family Hypocreaceae; genus Trichoderma; species Trichoderma reesei. The sequence continues at coordinate 867,797 of NW_006711155.1, read as the reverse complement.
GCCATGGCCAGAGTCAGTGCAGTTGTGGACACTGTTAAATCCACTGAGCACAAGTCCAATGCTCAGCTACTGGAAGAAATCAGCAAGGAAGCTATTGAGAAGACAGTATCTGCCGGGGCATCTCGTGCATCGGTGGAGGTTGTGGAACAAGAAGCCCTCCCGCTCCAGGTAAGCAGTCTCTACAGGTAGATGAAGACTGGTCGAATTCCTGAGGCTAATTCGGATCCTGATTAGTATATCGCACATAAGACGAGGTTCATCGTTCGTGCAGCAGGCGACTTTGACCAAGAAAAGATCCAGGCGCAGGAAGCTTCCAAAGAGGATCATGGTGAGAGCGACAATGACATGGGCCAGTATGAGAGATTGCCAAAGCGGCCAGAGACTACACCCAAGCAGCACATTGACGTGGACATCGACACATCTACATATAGGCCAACGGTCAAGAACCGCGTGTGGTATATCTCAGAGACCGATGCCGAATGGATCGCCACGGGCTGCTACATCCTTGGAACTGGTGGTGGAGGGTCCCCTTATTCCCACCTAGTCCGTCTCAAGCAGGAGCTCCGTAAGGGTGCCATTGTGAGGGTCGTAAATCCGCACGATCTTGCCGACGACGATCAGGTCGGCTGTGGGGGAGGCGTGGGCAGCCCTACGGTTGGCATCGAGAAGCTACCCGCCGATGAGCTGTTGGAAGCCCAAGACGAGCTGTTCAGAGTGTGTCCCAACCCTGCTACTCACATGATTTCCATCGAGATTGGAGGCGGCAACGGCCTCCAAGCAATGATACTGGGAGCCAGCACGAATATGGACCTACCTGCCGTGGATGGAGACTGGATGGGACGGGCTTATCCGACAAAGTGGCAGACAACTCCCGTGGTTTTCAACGAACGGTCGCCCATCTGGTCTCCCATCGCCATGTCTGACGGCAATGGCAACGTTGTTGTCATGCCAAGGGCAACCTCTGACCTTGCCGTTGAGCGCATTCTGCGTGCGGCGCTTGCACAGATGGGATCTTCCACGGGCTGTGCCGAGTCGCCGGTATCAGGGGCAGAGACGAAGCGGTGGGTAGTGGAACACACCATTTCTCAAGCCTGGAGAATCGGGCGAGGCGTTGCTCGAGCCCGAAAGGAGAACAGAGTCGACAACGTGGCCGAATCCATCATTGAAGAGTGCGGTGGGTCCGGCGCTGGCCGCGTTCTTTGGAAGGGCAAGATTGTGGGCGTGGAGAGGACGTTGAGGGGAGGCTATGTGTACGGTGAGTGCTTCATCGAGGGCGTTGATGTAAGACAAGACGACGATGGCCTCCAGCAAGACGGCGCCGCTCCGCCGTCGTTCCAGGGCAGGATCAAGATCCCCTTCAAGAACGAGAACATTGCCGCTCTCAGGGTGCGAGAAGACGGACAAGACGAGGGGCAGGAGGACGTCCTGGCCATTGCCCCGGACCTCATCACCGTGATTGACGCACAAAACGGCGAGGCTATCGGCACTCCAGAGTATCGATACGGGCTGCTGGTGGTTGTCTTGGGGCTGGCGGCGAGTGACAAATGGACCGGGAGCCAGAGAGGAATCGATCTTGGGGGTCCGGCGGGATTCGGCATCGACCACCTCGCGTTTCGTCCGTTGGGTGCGTTTGTGAAGCCGAGGAGCGTGATTGACGAGTTTGATAGAGCTCTTTGATACCAGAAGGTAAGGTGGATGGAGGGTAAGGTAAGGTACTCGGGGTTAGGTATCTTGATGTAGCATCCAATGTCACTGTACCTCGGGAGGGCTAAGGTAGAGAGGAAGGAAGGGGAAAGTCCCCACACGCGGCAGCCGCACCTTCTTTTGACCTCGAGATGGCTTCCTCTTAGTCATGATTGACGACCTGACTTGATTTTATCGCTGCAAGACCCCGACTTTCCTGACCCATAACATCCTCAGCAACCTCAAAGCAACAATTCATCGACAGCAAAGGCGAGAAGCTGCAGTCCCTCGCTGTCCTTCGTCGGGCCCCCCACTACTCCTCCTCCAGTGCTCAGTCTACAGAAGCTGCTATTGGCAAGTCCAGTCATGCACCACAATATGGTCGCGTGTGTCGAATCCGGGGGAGGCGCAGCAACTGCAGCATCGCGTCAGCCGCTGCTTGGGTGCCTTTAGTTGGAGACAACCCTGCAGGATCGCATCTCATCTGCTCCGGCAGACCCCCGGCTTGGTCTTGTGTCCGATATATTATGTGCAGGGTCGACAGCGTCCCTCGCAGCGACGACCTGAGGTTGATCTCGCCAAGCACCCCGACATCTCTCTTGCGAGCTGCCGTCTTCCGGGGTCCAGCACTCGCCAAGCTGGCTATCGACATGATGCCTGCTTCTCACGGAGGACTCAATTGGCCCAACCGGACCTGGCCGCGTATCGACCCACTACTGGACAAGTGACAGCAAATCACTTTCTTATCCGGCTTCAGGGAATATTTGTCAGTATGATATAAAGAAGCATCGAAAAACAGCAGCACCTTGCCGACCTCACCGACTCTGTCTTCCTTGTACCATCGCCGGCTGGGAGATGACTTTCGCTGCAGGCCATTAGCTAACCCACGCAGGCTCCAAGCTGTTGGTGCAACTCTAGCGAGAACACTGGACTGGTCGAGCAGGCCGACTTGTTCCCGCAACACATTACTTAGGGCGTTCTAGTCTATGGTTTTGGCATCTGGCCTTGATCGTCGCCGGGGGCCGACGCGCGGTCTTGCGGAGGAGCCATGGCAATGATTTCGACTAGCAGTAGTCTGACCCCGTCGTTGGTTGTTTCATCCACGATTCCCGCGGCAGCTACTGTATCTTCGCTGCCGCTCACGGTCGTCATTGAGCCCGAGATTGGGGGCACGCTGGACTTCTTCCCCTTTCGCGACCTGGCCGCGATCGGGAAGTCGGACGATGATGCCTTCAGCTTCAGGAACATGATTCAAGCAAGCATTGACGGGGACCAGAGCATCTTGCTCTTCAGCACCGGCTGCGACATTGACGGCGTCAAGGACTGCACTCGGGCCTGCAACCGTACCGACACCTTCTTTGGTTCTCTTGAGACGTTTTATAATTGCATCGCACTGGCTTCCATTTCCCACTGGACTCATGACACTCAGAGCTACTACATCACTCCCGAGGCGGAGCAGAATGCGAGCAGCATCATGGGCTCGGGCAGCCTCGCCGACTTCGACTACAAGCCGACTCTGGATTCGTTCATCACATGCGCCCAGGCGGCATGCGGGACTGACTTGCTGAGCGTGTCATGCAATTCCTCGATCAAAGCTCTGACCAGAAACCATTCCACCGCCGACCAAGTATTCGAGGCAATGGATACATTTTGCCCAGATATTCCTGCGAATATCGATCCTGACATCTTTGGGCCTGGAGTAAGGCTCTCTCACATCAGCCAGCATGCGTGCTGCAGCTATAGAACTATAGGTTGTTGGAACTAACATTGCTGGCATAGGTACTGATCTCGTATGTGCTCCAAGTTTGCTTCTCGGGGTCGCTGTACCTCGCTGTCCAGGGCTTCACCCTCTGGGCACGCCATACCGAGAAGAAGCGGAAGCCCTTCAGCCTCACCCGTGCGCAGTCGCTGATCTGGAGAGACACTTCTCCCCTGTCGCGGACCAGCGTGGCCATGGCGACGACCCTGGTCGAGTTCCAGGAAGCCCAGTGCTGGTTCGTCTTCGCCCTGCAGATCGCCTCGATCCTGGCCATCGTCATCAACTCTCAGGAAGGCACGTTCTGGGGCGAGATCATCGTCAATGGCGCCGTTGCCTTCCACGTCAGCCTCAACGGCGTCCTCCCCATGTTCCTCGTCCAAGTCTGCCTGCACAACGAAGGCATCCGCAACTGGCATACTTTTTTAGGGTTTTGCGCAGAGTATCTGTTGGCCATTGTCGCATCGACGCAGAAGATTAGCTTTGGGTCGACCTTTGATCTGTTCAAGCAGCAGCACAGCATCCCCGATTGCGGCAACAACCCAAGCCCGCGGACATATTGCGCCGCCACGCATGGCGTCTCGGGCCTGCACCTGACCTTTTTCCCTCATCCACTGCTCTACAAGGTGGTGTTTCTGGCACTGGACAGCGTTGCCTTCATAGCGCTGGTGGTTGATCAGCTCAGCTGGACGCTGCGGAAACATCACTTGACACGGCACTTGAGGTTCGGTCGCTGGACGCCCGGCCGATGGCCCGAGAATAGCTATCAGCGGCACTGGAAGCAATTTACCGTCTACTTCTGGAGGGGCCTCGAGGTGTCCTATTTCGTGATTAACATTTTATACATGGTCTCGCTGGTCACAGTCATCAACGCGAAGAGCTTCGAGGCCAACAAGTGGTCGTATGGGCAGATTATTGCCATTACCTGTTGGGGTCCCGTCATTGTTAAACTGATAGACCTCATCATATGTAAGTCCATTCCTGCCTGGCCCGATGACGCTTACGTCTCTTCTTGCTCTGACGATGCTGTAGCCGGACCTCCCAAGAATGGCGAGCGGTTGAATTCTGGCCCGCCGCGCCTGCGTATCGACAATATCATTAACAACAGACTGATATCGGAATACGACGACGAAGAGACGCTTCGACCTGAGGAGACGCTCAGGCCGGACCTAAAGACTGCGGGAACAGCCTACTCGCGACCAGAGACGCTGTTTTACGAACCTAGGGAACGACTTGTCCCAGGTTCAAGAGAGTGAAGAGTTTTGTTCACGATTGTACGAGTTGTTTGATAATGACTGACGCCGTCATGATGAATGTAGCGTGTTTATAGTTTGACCTAATATGTATGTAGCAGACTTGGAAGTCGATGGAAAATGTATGTATCATGCAGAGATGACTGGAGTTGATATAGAATTAGAAGATGCCGTTAGATCATTAATTATAGTTATACACAGGAACTTGGTCCTCGGATGATGGACCTCCTCTCTTGCCCAGACCGAGTATAAGAACTCCCGCTCCTGAAACCTAGGTTGGCCTAGATGGGTGAGTATCCTCGTGTTTGGTCGGCGCAAAGCCAAAGTTTACGTTTTCCCGCTCCCGCAAGAAGTAATCGACCCTCTGATCCTTGCTCAGCCCAGCAACCGCCGACCCGTTCCTCCTCAGCCTGCCCCCAATGTCGGCGCTGTGCTGGTCCGCCCAGCCGACGTACTGCGCGCCGCTGGCCTCTGCGCGGTTGGTCTGGGCCATGGCCCCGACGAGGCACATGAGCACGACGATGGAGGCAAAGGCGCCGTGCGACATGTAGACGGGCTCGCCGGCCTTGCCGCCGCCCCCTTGCTGTGCCTCGCGCCAGCGCTCCCAGTCCTCCCAGGTGGCGTTGTTGGCGGCGGACCCTGGCTGGTGGCGCCAGGACCTGTCGATGTCGCGCAGGGGGGAGAAGGGCTGGTCGCCGTGGGACCAGCCGAGGCCGTGGGTGTCGTACATGCGGCGCTTGGGGGGGTTGCTGAGGAGTTCGTTTGCGGCGACGATCATGCGGTATCGCTCGAGGCGGGTTGCGGGCGAGAGGGACTTTATGCTACTTGCCGACGACGATGATGGTGATGGTGATGATGATGATGAGGTGGATGAGGATGGTGTTTGATTGTGGTTGTGGTTGTGGTTGTGGTTGTGGTGATGGTGATGGTGATGGTCGTGTGTATCGGGGTGGTAGAGCTTGACGAGGTGGTAGAAGCGGCGCTTATCGTAGGCGGCGGCCTTGTTGGAGATGCCGAGGACTTCGTAGGGCGTTGGACGGGGCGACTTGGGCCATTCGTGGGCGGCTTCTTCGGGGGACGGGCTGGAGTCGGACCATTTCTTGGAGTCGGGGGTGGAAGCTGTTGCGTATCGTCGCTTGTGGAGGCGCTGGCATTGGGATGATGATGATGATGATGATGGTGGTCGGGTACAATGGGCGATGTGGTGAGAGCTGCAGAGTGGCGAGACGAGGGAGGGGAGCAGGAGGGCGGGCGGTTTGATGGCCATGATGAGACACAGATTTTGCAGGACAAGATGAATCGGTTTTCTTAGATGAGGCGGGTGTGTGGGAGCATGTCCGTTGATATGGTGGTGTTGAATGTGGTTGAGGAAGAGCTGGATTGTTGTTGAATGCAAGGCGAAGTCGATGTATGATGTCGTCGGCAGATGGTTGCGCACGAGACGCCGCGAGGCTTGAGCTGCAGGACACCGATCAAAAGTCACGCCGCCGCTCCCCGCTGTCCGGAAGCGCTGTGGGGAAACGCAGGTCTAGGCTTGATCAAGGAGCGCCACAGAGGCAGATGGACGAGAGGACGAGGTACATACATACAGTGTGGTTGTACTTCTGGGGAGGAGGTACCTTAACCTTTTGTCCTCGGCGATTGCAGGTACCAAAGGTACTTGTCTATGCAGAAGGGTTTAAACAAAAGGTCATTTGCCTATTTGAAGCAGTTGCTGCAGTTTTTTGCAGCATAATAGGTAGCTATAGGGGCCAAGTTCAATTGCTCGTTCCTGCTGCTGTCCTCTGGTGCTCTCTTCGAGCTTGAGCGTGGCCAGCTGCGTATCAGCCTCGGCAAAAGGCACTGCTGGGCTCACACACCGGAACATGATGAGAGCAAATATTGAAAAGACGATTCAGATAGCAATTGAATAACATAATATATCCAGTAAATGAAGTCTGCACCATATGATGAATTGCAATAACAAAGTCAATTGGCAATCTTATAATGCCGTCTCCCCTACCAAAAGCTTCAGCTCCGACACAAGCCGCACCAAAAAAGAACCAAGCTCGGCTCATTCACATCGACGTCACCCATTAAGCCGAACAACCCTCAAAACACCAAAACCACGTCCCTCTTTTATCATCATCTCCCCCCAATCCCTCCCTTCCCACCTCGTGTCCAATTCAACCTTCCTTCCCCCGATCCCCCCAAAAATTCACACCAAAATGCCTCCTCGAATCCGACTCTCCTTCATCACCTCCTCCTCCTCCTCCTCCCTCCTCCGCCGCCGCCTCTATTCCACCACCGCGGAGCCCCTCGTCCGCGTCACCAACCTGCCCACGGCCCCGGCCGGCCAGCCGTCCAACGGCCACATCCGCATCCTCGAGCTCAACCGCCCCGACGCCCGCAACGCAATCTCAAAGGCCCTGCTGGCCTCTCTGCGCGCCGAGATCCTCGACGTCCAGCGCCAGTACGGGCCCGACGGCGAGGAGCTTCCGCCGCCGCAGCGCTTCGGCGGCGCCGCGGGCGTCGACGAAAAGGGTCCCACGAGGGCCCTCATTGTGGCCAGCGCCGTCGACACGTGCTTCTGCGCCGGCGCCGACTTGAAGGAGCGGCGCGGGTTTACCCAGGAAGAGTGCGTTTTTCTCTCTCTCTCTCTGCGTGACATGGGCATTTTCCCCCCCTTACCTCTCCTATATATATCCCCGGCCTCTCTCTCCCCCCTCTCTCAACATTAAATTCCTTCTCCCACCTCCCCTCGACGCCCGCTCCCGCTCAGAACGAACCCGCTAACAACTTGTCAAAAACTTACAACAACAGAACCGCCGAGTTCCTCGCCAACCTCCGCGGCACCTTCACCGACCTCTCCAACCTCCAGATCCCCACAATCTCCGCAATCTCCTCCCTCGCCCTCGGCGGCGGCCTCGAGCTCGCCCTCTCCACCCACTTCCGCGTCCTCTCCTCAAACGCCACCGTCGGCCTCCCCGAGACCCGCCTCGGCATCATCCCCGGCGCCGGCGGCACATACCGCCTCCCCGCCATCGTCGGCCTCTCCCGCGCCCGCGACCTCGTCCTCACCGGCCGCCGCGTCGCCGCCCCCGAGGCCTACTTCCTCGGCATCGCAGACCGCCTCGTCGAGGTCCTGCCCGAGGACGAGCGCGACGCCTCTGGCTCCTCCTCCGGCGGCGACGGGTCAAAGGGTAGCAGCAACAACAACAACATCTTGCAGACTGCCCGCAGGGCTGCCCTCTCCGAGGCCGTCAGGCTGGCGCAGGAGATTTGCGAGGGCGGGCCCGTCGCCATTCGTGCCGCCTTGCAGGCCGTTGCCTGGGCGAGAGAGGAGAAGGAGAATGAAATGTACAAGAGGGTCGTCAACACGGAGGACAGGAACGAGGCTCTGAAGGCGTTCCAGGACAAGCGGAAGCCAGTCTTCAAGGGGCGGTAATCTGGGGTCGACATTGCAACAATACTAATTTACAATTCATAGGTTGGAAAGTACATATAGCAATGATCTGGAAAAAGCAACAGTAGAAAGATAACATCTGAAGAATCCAAGTCAAGTGAGTTCCTGTGTTAGAGACGAAAGGCATGACAAAGTCCCCCTTCTACGCCGTGCTCTCTATTAATATACATAATTCTCATGAATGCTACATGTAATACCACAATCCTGACATCGTCCGGCCATGATACTACCTGACAGGCAATGCCGTTACAAGCCCCTTTTGCCCGCGGCCCGATTCTTTTCGTGTATTCCGTGTGCCTTGATCCCACCATAGTGTTACCGCGGACCCCTTGTGATTGCTACTCACAATCTCAATCATCATGTCAATGGACAAATGAACAAGCGTGCCGTCTTTTACGTCTCGTCTCTCAGAGGCAGCTGAGTTCCCGCCAACCATGGCTCTCCTAAGATTCTTCATGCGGCTCTTTGGGTACTGCATCCACCTTCGGAGCGACTTCTGGGCCATCTGCAGGCCTTGCGTCGCCGACTTCGACGTCGCCGTCCTTGTCCGCTACCGTCAAAGGTACCGTCGCCTCAGCCTCGTTGGCCGGCGCTTCCTTCTCTGCTGTGTTTCCGACTTCCCCTTCTTGCTTTTTGTCTACTTTTTGCTCCTTGGGGATTTCTCTCTTGGGAATGCTGACGTATTGCTCCTTGTCTTCGTCGCGGACATAGCAAAGATAATACGGCTCCCCGCTCGTGCTAAGAGTGCGCAGCACCTCTGCCGTGTCTTTATTTTCCTTGACGTCCGCGTCATTATACCACCTCCAAACATTGGCCTCGAAATCGTGGATCCAGACCCAGTAGTGACCTGACATCAGGTGGCCGCGATGGCAAATGACGGCGTGGAGCCGGTACGCAATCTGCTTCTGGCTGTTCAGGCTGTTGTCGAGCGCCTCTTGCCGCTGTCGCAGTTCCTTTTCCATCATTTCGAGCACTGTGGCGTGCGTTTTCTGGATATCTTCCAACCTGGCCACTGGTTGTCCGACCGCTGCCGCTCTCATGGTTGCTGGTGAGACGAGCAAAAAGTCGTCTTCGACAGGCCCATCAAAATCCCAGTTCTCTTGCTGCTTCGATGGCTCTTCAGCTCCCACCGCAGGCTCATTCGTCGTCTCCTCGGCCGTTCCATCTCCGCTCCCGTACGTCTGAAGGAATGTCATGTATCGAGGGTTGGCCACGACTTTGGATAGTTGAGACTTCAAGTCGCCGATTCGTTCTGCCGTTATCCAGTCCTGCACCCTTTGACGGAAGGTGGGCGAATCGTGAGGAGCGTCCATGTACCGGTCCAGGTACAGTGTTTCGGGAATGACCACCGGGTTGCCGTTCTTGTTGCCCATGGACTGCGAACGCTGAATCAGAATGTGCAGCACAGGCGGCAGTGTCTTGATGGCAGTGTATCGCGAAAGCTTGCTGTCCTCCAAAATCTGCTGATCAAAGTTTCTTCCAAGGGCGTCGTATAGTGAGCAAGGACCTTCGGTGGCTGGGAACGCCGTGATGGACCGATCAAAGCTAATCTCATGCTGATACTCCTGTTCGTCAAACTTCTTGGTGTAGTTGACCGTTGTCACAAAGAAAGTCTCCATGATCTTTTCGAACTGGATGCCCGTCTCGCTATCGACCGATGTTGGGCGAATTGCTGCTTGGAGACGATTGAGAATGCTCCCCATGACTTCCTCGACGTCCTGCTGGTCAGTTCCCGAAGACCTCTTCTGATGCTCGAGCGCGTTGAGAACTTTTTGGTCCACCGTCTCAGGAGGCTTCTCCACGTCAGTCATGTCGATGTCAGGATTTTCTTGCCCTGCGCTGACGGGCGTGCCTTTGGACTCGTCCAGATCCATGTCGACAGCAGGTTTCTTGTCGTCCAGCGGGGCCTCGACCATCGAGACATCATCTCCCGAGCCTCCCGTAGCGGCCAGGAAAGGCTGGCTTGCTTCTTCTTCTATGACAGTCTCCACCTTCTCATAGGAGTGATCAGACCGTGCATCATCCTGGTTGACCAGAGTTTGCGTGCTAGAGCTACTTTGGGTTTCAAGCGAGTCAGATACAGCCTGAACCGAAACGTTGACCATGTTGACATCATCTTGGCTATTCGTCGGGGGGGCAGGTGACGGACGCGCAGGCAGCGGCGGAGGGTTTGGAGCTGTGGGCGTCTCCGAAGGCTGTTTGGGACTGGATAAGAGCGTGTGTGTCGACAGCAGAACCGCGTTTGCCAGCCTCTGAGACGGCCGGGTAGCGGTCCGGTCTGAAGTACGAAGTGTCTTAAAGAGAGTAGCCATTTCCTCGGCAACTGGCAATTGTGTTAGTGTTTGGCCTTTTCCGCGTGCCACTCAGACGCAGCAACATCTCTTCGGGAGGTTACGGCACTTACAGGCTTGCGCAACAACGGCTTCTCCGCGGTCCATTTGCATCTTGTTACCACCAAGTCGGCGCTCTCGTATGCTCTCATCATCCAGACCGAGCCGAAAGCTGTCATAATTCAGCACTATGTCTCGAATTGGTTTCACGGTAAAGAGATATTGTAGTAGACTGTTCAAGTAGCAAGTGTTGCCGATATTGTGCAGTCCTAGGGGAAGGTTCAAGTTGGTCGCCCTGGCATCGCCAGAGGTGGTGCCGTCGGACTCAGAAATGCCAAGGTTGAATTCATTGCGAAGTTCCAGCACGGCTTGCTTGAGTGACGGTGAAGCTGTATGCTCGGCAATGGAGTCCAAAGCGTCGAGGTATGTAGCCTTGGCTTCGCTTGAAGGAGCGTTGTTTAGCTGAGAAGGTCCTCCTGTTAGTACCCGTTTACAATTCCACCAAACAATGTATTGGGAGGTGTCGGCACTCCTCCCCCGAGGATTGAAGGTATGCAGACTGGTCAACTTACCAACTCTTTGGTGGCGCGAACCATGTCTTCCCATGGGCCATCCAGAGTCTTTAGGCGAAGGACAACCTTGCAAGTCTCCAGCGTCATCTTGGGGTCAGCCTCTAGAACAAGCTTCATCTGGTAAGAGTCATCCTTCGAAGACCTGGCGATTAAGAGGAGCATGCTCCTGGCAGTGCTCGCATCAAAAGGATCTCGCGCCACCTTTTCCCTGAATGCCTGGAGTATGGCATCCGCGCTGTGAGTGTTTGGCGGGCTCAGCGAAAAGTACTCCAACGCCTGAGCGACAAGCCCGTCGTCGTCGTCTCCGCTGTGTCTCTGGAGTTGGCTCTCGAAGACGGACGATTGGGTAATGGCATAGTCGGATAAGAGGTCATCGTTTGAATCATTGGCGATGGCCATCAATGCTTCCACCAGATCCCTTCGCCTAGAGGGAAGCAGATCCCACTGTCTCTTATAGGCATTCACTACGATCTCTTTGGACTGGGTCGGTAGGACGCCCATGAGCTTGTATCGTTCCAGATTCACCAGCGCATTTTCGCTGACACGAGGGACTTCCGCACAGCCCAAGTGATTATGCAGAGCGGCGATGCAGAACGTAGGACTTTCTGCCGTGTTGCCCGACTTGAATATGAGATTCTGCACTTCGGAGCGCACGTCCTCGAGATAGGCGCGGTAGGTGTTGACTTCCGTGCTTTTGGACGGGCCGTCGGCTGGTGGCGGAGCTGTTGGCGTGAATGAACCCTCGTCGACCCCATCCTGCATGTCTACCACCTCCTTAAACTCTAGTTCTCGGAATATGTGGAAGCAACGTGGGCCGAACAATACACAAAACCGCTTGTTTCGTTTGGATATGCTCCGAGCCGAATCAGGGGTCGCTTCCAGGAGGTTTTTGAGATAGGTGTTGAGGTTCGATGGTGCCTGGTAGGCCCAGTCGTCTGTCGCGGTTTCATACCGTGCAGGCTCGTTTTCCCTCGCAGCCTTGAGCTGTTGAAGAATTGTCTCGTGGTCCAGCAGGAGCTTGACCCATGATGAAGGCATCCGCGGCTCCGAGACCTCGAGTGTAATCTGAACCGTGCATGGCGCAGCAGTGCAGACGAAGAACTCGCGAGCCAGCAGCGGATAGTACTTTGATCGCTCCTGCGTGATGCGCTTCTCATCCTCGGAGCATGCCCAAGCCAAATGGTGCCAGGGAAATTGGGTGTCTCCGAGGGGCCACTGACTCTGGCTGTGATGGCACGACAGGTCCTCCTGCTCGCGTTCCCACTCGACCCGGAACATGAAGTGGAAATGGCAGTCCAGGCAAATAGCGGAGAGGACTTTTGACGACGCGGTTGAGAAGGACTGGTTTCCATTGATGACTAGCTGGTGAGGGTGCTCCCAATTGTAGTGGCTATCTAGATTGGCATTGCGGGCTCGCTGAAAGAGGTCGCAGACAGTAAAGTTATTGTGTATCAGCTCGTATATCCAGCGGCTCGGGTGACATCCTATACGCGCCGTGTCAGTGGGAGGAGTCGAGAGCAGCGTACAACAGGAGGGGCATCATACCAATCACATCCCGCCCAACCAGGGCAGACTTCATGGGCGTCGGGTTGGTTGGCACAAACCCAGATTGCGTGCCCGGCAGCGCGGCATAGGCGAGGGGTTCGGGGTCTTGCGACCGCAAATCGTATCTTGCTCCCATTGTGCGTGATGTGTACGACGTTGGTCGGGACCGAGGTGCGTTTGTCTGGATGACGCCAGGATTCGCAGGTTATCCAAGGATGGAGGGGTAGCGAGAGAAGCTCGTCCAAGATGCGAAACGCCGCACCCGATGCCGTGCTCTACAATGCTGGCGATTGAAGCTTGTTGACGGCCGATGAAATCGCTAATGAATGTGACAAGAGCGCAGAGACGAGCTGCAGGGCGCGATCGCCTCTGGTCCGCCCAGTGAGTCTGTCGAGGTGCAGATGGATGGGCTGGCCAGGGCCTCGACGGCTCGACAGGCGGCTGCAGCTAGCTGGCGTTTTGTAGCTGGACAGCCTCCAGCCTCGGGCAAAGGAAGCAGTCGATGGAGGCGCTGTGGCAGCTGCTTGCGTGTCCCGGTGGCGACCCGAGTTGCGCGTTTGTTGTTGGAAAAGTCACCGTCGGCTGACGCAGCCTCGATTGTTGGGAGCTTGTGTGTACATGTAATTTGGAAGCCTCTCGAGGGCTGAGCAGTGACGGCAGCGCTTGCTCTCGGCGGGCGGCGCTTGGGCGTCGTTGGCGGCAGATCCCTGCTGAGTCAGCACGCTCCATGGCATGTCCTTGGTTCGACTTCAGCTTTAACCACGTCGGGATATCTTGAAGTTGCGGAGGAAACCAATTGATCATGAGATGTTGGAATGACTTTTTGCTACATTATGTTTGAATGTAGAGTCGAGATTATTGGATACCTAGGAGAAGATCAAGTTGATTGAAGCACTCGTCAATGCTGGATCATTACCTATCTGAACGACTTGTATGTTGTCAAGCGAGTTCCTGCTCCTCTGATTCAGACATGGCAGTCTCAATATAGCATAGAAAGTAGGTAGCAATTTGGCACCTTGTTTAACTTAGGGACTACTACTGTTGAAGATGGAAGAGCAAAGTTAAGGCTAAAAATTTCTATCGCAATTTCCTAAAGTCTTAACATATGCTGTTACCTCGGTGTATTTAGTTATATACAAACAGAAGGGGGGTAGTTATCCATGACCTTAGCTCTGTTATTCAGCATCTGAAAGCTTACCTCTATATAGGTAGGGTAGGTAGGTAGGTAGGTACCTAGTTATAGAGGTCGAACGCTGCCGAACTTCTTAGGCTGCTTCACTCATCAGGTATAGATAAACAGTCATACAAGCCTCAAGGTACTGAACCTAGAGGAATCTAGCAGTAGCAAAGACTGAGATACACTGCCTCCTTACAGCAGTAGTAAGTATAGAGATATAAATATGCAAAAAAGGTAGATGAATACCTTCTTGAATATATCTATCCTAGTAGCCTTTACTTCATCTCTAAACACCTGTAATGCTTTACCTTTCATCAAGCGCACCTTGAACAAAGTAAAGACCCGTAGCTGAGCAAGATACCTTGGGCACCTCGGTCAAACAAAGAAACCATCACATAGGCTTATGTACCTACGATGGCAGAATTACTTTCTCCTCCTTCTGCTCCCTTCCTCAAGATAAGTACTATAGGTAGGTACATCGGCATCATTCTGCCATTTACACCGCCCTTCCTCAGGCATCAACTCACTCTCTCGCTCTATTCATCCTTGGCTTCTGTCTCCTTCCGACCTCTTCTTTCTTCTTCCTTCCTTCAACATATCTTGCACAATGGCCCTCTGCAAGCATCGGTCTCGGGTGTCTCGTGACTGTCTCAGCAATCTCCCCATTGAACTTCAGTACGAGGTCATTCGGCATCTCCCTCTCAAGACCCTGGGCCGCTTGGCTCGAGTCTCCCAGTTGTTTCGCGAGATTGTCACTCCGATTCTCTACAAGCAAGATGCCGACGAGGAGCGACCGCGTGCCATCTACTGGGCTGCGAGCACCACTGAAGCTGACGATGAGGCAATCACCAAAGTCCTGGACCTCGCCAAACAATATGGTGGGGACCTGAATCGCCTGTACTTTCTTGGCACCTGGCGATCACCACCCAAGGCCACGCCTCTCCATATAGCCGCTGCCATAGGAAACATGGCAGCAGCCAGGAGACTCCTGGAACTCGGCGCCGAGGTAAACGCGTTGGGACGTGAAAACCTCGACCCGGAAGATGTGGCTGATCCCTCGATACGACATGCTGCCGATCATGGTCTGTGGCGACCTCTATTTGTCCCATTGGTCTCTCGAAATGAAGAGATGATTCAACTGCTGTTGCGGTTTGGTGCCTCGCCTGTGCTTCTAGTCCCAGTCGATAACCCGACGGCCACTGCACATGAACCAGGCACCGTCAACATTCTACACATTTTTTCCGCGGATCCTGACGCAAACATTACAGATGGTGCCGATCAATCGTACTCTGAGTCGCTCAAGGAGCTCATCGATGTTCCAATCCAGCGAGGGTCGACGACGCCTTTGTTCCTGGCTCTGCGCCACCACAACGGCAGGGCCCTCAAAAAGCTCATTGTCAACGGTGCCAACATCGAGGCCCTGAATGAGTTTGGAAGGACTCTACTCACTCAAGCTATCAGTCTCCGCTTCACGTCAAGTGATGCACAAGCGCGGCTTTGGTATAATGGAGTCGCAGAGCAACTGGTCAAGTCTCGCAAGCCAAAGATTAGCGGCTACAGCCCTCAAGAAGCGTGGGAGACTCCATTGACCTGCACCATCAAGGCCCTTGAAAACATCCCCGCTGATTACAAGAGGGCAACTCAAGATGTTGAGGCCATGATTGATCTGCTTCTGAAGCATGGGGCCGACATCAACGAGAAATCGAATGAAGGAAACACCATGCTCCATGCTCTGTGCGACGTTATATGCAGGAAAAGCTTCAGCATCAACGGACTCCTGGACATCTTTCGCCGATGTGTTGACAACGGTGCAGATCTCACGATTCCTTTTGCTAGCGGAAGATCTGTGCTGGGAACCTGCATGCTGAGACACAATCAACGTCCACTGAGATTCTTCCAGCTCCTCCTAGAGATGCACGCACCACTCATGCCCTCGGAAGTAGACGCCGTCTTCGTCAAGTGGGCACAATCGTTCAGTCTCCGCAAATCGCTCGATGGTTATGTACAAGAGTATCGGACTCAAGTCTCTCAAAATGCCATCGATTTGATGTATTTAAACGTTCTCGGGTACGATGAGGTGGCCTGGAAGCAGCTTCAGGAGCACTTCCCACGAACTACAATTGCCGAAAGGGTTGTGTCGGAGATTCTCCTTGGACCCTCGAGCCGAACCAGATGGTTCAAGCTCGCTCTTGACGTGCAGGGGTTTGATGGCAACTATATTAACAAGCATGGAAATAGCCTCCTACATTGCATAGTCGACCGGCTGGACAAGAACCTGAAGTACAGGGACATCCAAGCGAGAAGCGATGCATGCGAGCTGCTTCGGCGAGGCGCGATCCCCAACCAGACGAATGCCCGCGGCCAAACGCCTCTGCAAGCGCTCAGGAGCTTCCAAGAGCAAAGGAACTGCCCAGTCTTGAGGCTCTTTTTATACGACGCGACGGCTCTTTGGGATGACCTACAGGCAGGACTTGCTACAGAGGATCAGTGGCGGGGATTTCTCGAGATCGAGGGGAAACGCCCCAGCCGTTCTGCTCCTTGAATCGCCAACCTTCCTAAAGAGGAAATGCTCAAGCGACGAGCTGTGGAGATGCCTCTATCAACACGTTGTAGCGGCATTGGCTGTGATTGGGATAAATTATCCTGGTGTGGCTCTTCTTTTCCTTTTCCGACTTCTTTTGGGGGTCCTTTATCAGTTCAGAATGTGAGTAAGTCCATCATGAAAAGCCAGGGGGCCGAATCGATTATGGTATACTGTGCGCTGCTAACGGCGATATGTCCATGCTTAGGACGATACGGCGCGTCTCCATCTCGGTATTTCCCATGCTTTGCCCTCTACTTCCACTGCTCTCATTGGGCGGATACGGCGGGTGATGTTCCTCGGCATCTAGTCATGAGGGGATCAGGCATGATAGTGTTCTCATGCGGCTTATTGCGCGTGAGTTGCACAGCTTGAGACATATTATGTGATGGAGCCTAGGCAGCGCCACGAAGAGGAGAATCCTACATTGAGACTCGATGTGCATCAGTAGTTGGTGGCATATGAGATCCGCCATGGGGTCGACCAGGATATATAAAGAAGCTGGTTGCCCTTGGACTCTGCTTGACTTTGAGGGGATTTTGCTTCCAAGGGGGAACAGAGCAACAAGGGATTGATAGCATATTATATCTCGACCACATCGCTGCTGCATTATACAAAGATCAATATACCCTTTTATAAAGACAACCATGAAGCTGTCTTTCTCTATTGCCCTCGCCTCGGCCATCGCGGCTCTCGCTGCTCCGGCTCCTCTACCTGCACCGGTGCGTAACTTCTCCTCCGACCAGTCTCAGCACCATAAATCTACATACACATCAGATATACTGACGACCCAACTGTAATAGCCCGGGATCCCATCCGAAGACACGGCGAGAACCCAGCTCGCCGGCCTCACAGTCGCCGTTGTTGGTTCTGGCACGGGCTACTCCCGCGACTTGTTTCCTACCTGGGATGCCATCTCCGGCAACTGCAATGCTCGGTACGTCAAGCTTCCTTGGATTCCTACTGATAAAATACGAAGAGGCTGACTGGCATATTGCCATAACAGCGAGTACGTGTTGAAGCGAGATGGCGAGGGCGTCCAGGTCAACAATGCCTGCGAGGCCCAGTCTGGGAGCTGGATCAGCCCCTATGACAATGCCAGTTTCACAAACGCGTCCAGCCTGGACATTGACCACATGGTGCCTCTGAAGAATGCCTGGATTGTGAGTCTGCCATCTTGCTTCTCCGTGGTCTCAGTCTCCATGTCCCTCTCTGTCCATCGTTGCCCTCTGATATACCCCTGGAACTGTTTTCACCTCTGCCTCACACCCACATAACCTCAGCATCTTTGTCACACTCATCACTTCACTACAGTTCTTCTACTTACTTTATTCTCCCCTTCGACCTTTCTTTCCACCCCCTCTCATCTCATCTCATTACACCAACTGACTCGACCCAGTCCGGCGCCTCAACCTGGACCACCGCCCAGCGCGAGGCCCTCGCCAACGACGTCTCCCGCCCGCAGCTCTGGGCCGTCTCCGCGAGCTCCAACCGCTCCAAGGGCGACCGCAGCCCCGACCAGTGGAAGCCCCCGCTGACCAGCTTCTACTGCACGTACGCCAAGTCGTGGATTGACGTCAAGAGCTATTACAAGTTGACTATTACGAGCGCGGAGAAGACGGCGCTGAGCAGCATGTTGGATACCTGCTAGAAGCTTGCTAATTAATGATGAGAAGATGATGGTTCTGTTTCTTCCCGTCTCTATCGGCATTTCAACCCGGCTGTCGATTATGCCAAGTCTGCTTCTGAGTACAAAATAACGCTGAAATTGAGTATCATTATGGCAAGTCTATAGACTTAGTAAGACTAGCAATATATATATGCGTATATATATACACGATAGCAGGGGGGAACAGACGCCGCTTGCTCTACATAGGTACATTTTTCATGTTAGTAGCGGTGATAGAGACACATATAAACTCAACAAGATACTGGATAACCAAGTCATGGCGCTGGTATATTGCTTCCACTACCATCTACGACCTCTCCGGTTGCAGTTCCAATCCAGTATTCATCCACCCACTTGTTGTCTCCGTATACGGATGCCCGCAGAGGCAATCGACGCGACATCTCCCATTCCTTCAACACTTTCTGACCAAGGGACGAGCTTGATCCGCGGTGCTTTTCCACTCAACAAACAGCTTTTCTACGCTTCGCCATTAAACCGGGCGTCACAGCTCGTCGCGTGGAAGGCCATCCGTTCGCTCCGCAGCCGAGAGCTCAGGG
Organism: Trichoderma reesei QM6a; assembly: GCF_000167675.1. Taxonomy (NCBI): domain Eukaryota; kingdom Fungi; phylum Ascomycota; class Sordariomycetes; order Hypocreales; family Hypocreaceae; genus Trichoderma; species Trichoderma reesei. Next base: position 849,229 of record NW_006711155.1, on the reverse strand, counting down.
GTTACAGCGGTATCTTCATAGGGGAGGCCGGCAGCTGTTTGATGTCACCTGTCAGACATTTCCGAAACAGCCTTTTGTATGACCGCTTTTCCTTGTAATGTTCGGGTGAAGCATGTTTACGATTCTGATGGGTATGCTGTTAGAGTGACAGCACAATGGCTGACAACATCGTTAGATACTGGATTTTCAAGGCAGCTGGACTCTGATCCCAATGTATGCTCAACATACCTAGGCTGTGAAATTGTATCACCTCGAAGTCTGAGGCCATCAAAAAGATTCCAGTTACACTGTCACACGCTCGTGGATCACCACAGTATCAGCTTCATGAGCTCCTCCCATCTCAGAGCCAGCATCTTCTCTTTTCCACCTCCTTGGGGCTTGCCCCTGTCATCATGCAAGGCCGCCAGTTGTGCTTCATCTCACCAGTCATGCTGTGCCAGGTAATTCACTGCTACATGTACACCATCATGCTGCCGAGAGAAGAAGCTTGTCAAAGAAAACCGAGCCTACGAGGAGGCAAGCAGCCGTGTTGCTTCTTTGCGCTATACCTAGTATAAGAAAGAAGTAAAAATGATTTCCACGTCGTTTCTCTCTCATTGACCAAATGCCAGATTTTAATCCATCCTCTACAGCTTTCAAACATTCAAAGTCCATCGAACTTCAACAGAACATCTCTCAGAGCCTCAAACATGCTCCTCCGCTTCCTCCTCCTTTTCACCCCCCTAGCCCTCCCCATCCTCGCCAGCCTCAAAAACCTCTCAAACTGCGACCCCCTCAAGAAAGACGCCCGTAAACAAACCCCCATCCCCAACTCCACAAGTCCAAAAAAAAATCTTTCACACGCAAGAGCTTACTCTCCAGATAAAAGACTGCCCCCCCGATCCCGCCTTCGCCACAGAAACCTCCTTCGACTTCACCCGCACCTCCTGGGACGACGACCAATTCACCTCCTTCTGGACCGCGGACTCGTCCACCATCAAGGACAAGCGCCAGCTCGCCCTCGACAACACCGAAGGCAAGGGCGCTGCCTTCATCGTCTGGCAGGACGGCCAGGCGCCCACCCTGACCAGCACCAAGTACCTCCTCTTTGGCAAGGTCAGCGTCCAGGCCCAGGCCGCCAAGGGGCCCGGCCTCATCACCGCCATTGTCCTCAAGTCGGATTCTGGAGACGAGATTGACTGGGTGAGCTTCGTTTTCTTCTCATATCAGCAGAGCCCTCCCAAACTCTCCCCTCCCCCCCCTTTTTCCCCCCTTATTTCCAACTTCCAACCCTCCCCCTCTCTCTTTCTCTCCCTCCTTATATCACACTTGCAACTCAAATCCTCACACTCGAGTTAACAAAAACCACCAACAGGAACTCCTCGGCGCCTACGAAAACCAAGCACAGACAAACTACTTCTACGACGGCCAGCCACTCTTCAACACCTACAACACAACCCACCACCTCGACACCTCCTCCTTCTCTCAACCCCATACATACGCCATCGAATGGACCCCCGCCAGCCTCACCTTTTCCATCGACGGCGTCGTCCGCAAGACCTGGCACAACCCCAGTGACGACTCCGACTCCGACTCCGACTCCGACTCCGTCATCCCAGCGTCCAAATGGCCACAGACTCCCATGCAAATCAAGCTCGGCATCTGGTCCGTCTCCAACGCAAGCGACCCCGGCACCATCTCCTGGGCCGGCGGCCTGCCCGACTGGTCCGGGGCCGCCGCCGCCGCCGCCGCCCACGCAGCCGACAAGGACGACCTTTCCTACGCCGCGCACTTTCTCTCTCTCCAGCTCCAAGACTACGCAGGCGGGTGCAACGAAACCGACAGCGGCAGCGGCGGCGGCATCGAGTACCTGTACGACGAGCGGACGACCGGCTGGCAGGACATTGACCTCAAGGGATGCGCCAACAGGGCCGCCCCGGGAGAATACCCTCCTCCTCCTCCTCCTGCTTCTTCTTCTTCGGCAACGTCCTCGGGCGGTGGCAGCTCTTCTTCTTCGTCCTCTCCGCAGCCTACGCAGGGCGAGCAATCGGCATCTCCCACCAATACTGCCACCGACAGCGGCAAAGGCCAGGAGCCATCGGAGACGGGCAATCAGAATCCGGATCCCTCTGAGACCGGCAGCAGCGACGACAGCGGCAACGCTGCTCTTCCGAGTGGGAGACCGTCTTCGCCATTAGGTGCCGTGGTGTTTCTTCTCTGGCTACTCGCTGTCTAAGAAAGCCGAGTGAGAAGGGGGGGGGGTGAAAAAAGGACGGGCAAAACACAGGTCAAAAGCACACCAGCCACGTCTTGGAGTTGGTTCGGATCGGTATTTCTCTGCAATGATATATATTCAGCTTCACATCTTAGCAAAGGAGGGACATCGGTGCTCAACGCCACAAGGCGCTCCAGCCCTTCGTCTCACACCCAGTAGTAATGGTAATTGCGTTGACCCAACTTTCGTAAAGGCTCGTCACCCTTCACACTCACGACGACGCAGGAGACTTTCGGGGGAGGGTAGGAGGTTCAGTGAAAGCAAAGCGCTTGACCGTTCCGCTGCAGCGGCCATTACTCTCTTTGTTATTTTCATAGGCAAATGCTCGCTTATGCTTCCAACATTCCAAAACGCTGTCTCAAACAGGCAACTAGAGATACTAACACAGGCAAGTGAAAATGCAACTAATAGTACAGTATATGTCCCCCCTCTCTCACCAGCATTAACCGACGCGACTGCTTTCAGTAGTAGAAGGAAAAGTCCAAGGAGGAGGTATCAAAGACGGCTAATAGCCGAAGCACAAATGAAACGAATAATAATGGAATGACAACAACAGCATCGAACCGGAAACAGGGGGGAGAAGTCCCGGGTCCTACAACATTCAAGCAACGTTCAGGGCCGCAGAGTCTCGTCGCCATCTTCATCGCTGAGGTCCATGTCGCCATCGCTCAGCTCGCCTCTGGCCGCCCGTTGAGCCAAGTCTCGCTCCTTGTAAATCTCCCGCCTCCGGGCCTCTGCCTGCTGCAGGGTGTCAACGTAGGTTCTGAACTTGACAATCTCCCTAAGCAAGTAGGCGCTCTTGCGCTCCCAGTTTGCCATGGCTTTGTTCGCGTTGCTGCCCCTGGGGGTAAAGGCGAGAAGCATGGGGCTGCGCAGTTGGTTGTGGTTTTGCAAGTCATCCTCGATGCTCTTGACATATGCCGTGAGAGCCTCCAGCTGCTCCGGCTCGGACAAATGGCTCGGCCGCATGCTCTGCGTCGGAGGTGCCCACTCGGAAATGGTGATGCGATCACCGGGCAGCTTGCCGCGTCCGCCGGAAGTAAAGGGCCCGGATCCGAGATCGATGCTAGAGGAAGGCATGTTGACGCTCTGGACACTCGGCTGGCGACCGTGAGCGGCACGGCTGCCAGGGCGTGAGGTTCGGCCGCCGCTCATGATGGAGGCATTGTCACTGTTGGCGCCAGCGAGCGCGCTGTTGATGACGCTATCGCTCCATCCGTATTCGATGTTGCTTATGCCACCGATCAGCGGATGCGTGCTCAACCGCGAACTCCAATAGTTGGCCGTGCTGACAAACTCCTTGATAATCTCGGGCGTTCCGACTTGGAACAGGTGAACGGCACCCGTGGGCAAGCTGAGCGCCCACACATACGGCCTCGACCGCGAATATCCGGGCGATGGCAGAGCCGACGCCAGGGTCAGTCGCAAGTTAAACGTGCCCAGGTTTACGGCGTTGTCCTGCCAGTTACCACCTCCAACGGGGGCGTTGGCCTTGTCTGCGTTCCTTGTGCGGCTCTTTTGCCTCGTCGACTTGGGGGCGTTGAACGAAAAAATGCTCATCTGACCTCTCTGGATGACGGCAAAGACCTCGGTCCAGTTTCGATCCTTTGCCCTCTTGCCGACACCGTCCAGGTGATGCTTGTGCATGACTCGACCTTCCTTGATCCACGGAGGGCCGGCCAGTTCGAGCGATTCGTCGTCCAGCAATCCCGTAGCAGGTACATCAGCGCTCATGACCGACATGTTATCATTGACGTTCGCATCGTCGGAACGAACAATAGCTTGGCTCAGAGCATTTGCAAAGCCGATGGATTGCTGATAGTCTCCTCGGGGCATTGCCGAGCCGAATGAATCTTGAGACATGGAGCCCTGAGTCCGCCCCAGGGAGTAGCGGCTCCAGGTGGCAGAGGACATGGCCGGGCTCCACAGAGAATTGGTGTCGTCGAAGCTCGTCCGGCTGGAGTTGAAGCCCTGGCGCCCAAGCCCGGTTCGCGAGCGGCTTTTGGACGCCCATCGGGAGCTGCCATTGCGGCTGTTGTCTGCGAGCCGGCCTCGCGTCGACATTTGGCTTTCCGAGGGTGCCTTGCTCAGGACGCTCGGGCTCCTCTTGAGCATGCCCATGACAGACAGGTTGCTCTGCGACGGCATGTTATGGAGGTGCTTCTCTGGTTCTGCACCAAACAGGGGCAGCTTATCCTCTTTGATGGAGTTGTAGATGCTCTTCAAGACGATCTCAATCTGCTCCTCCCAAGCCTTCATCGAACCGTAAAAGGACGACTTGACAAGTGGCCCGCAGTCGTCGTGGGCATCCACCAGCTGGGTATCGATGCGAGGTGGTGGTCGGAACGAGTTGCGGAAAGACTTCTTCTCTTGCGGCTCGGATACAGCCCGTCCCCCCTCATGAAGCACAGAGCCCCTTTCAGGCAAAATGCTGGGGCGGTCGAACGCATCCGGAACAGACTCTTCCACAGCCTGTGTGATTGTCGTCAGTGTGTTCTTCACAAATTGGCTACGGGTCATCTTCTGCTCGATATCGGCAAGGTGCAGATCGGTGTTGAGCAGCATGATAGAGTAGCATATGGTGTGGATGACGTCTAGACAATGTTAGAGATGGAAACCATTTGCACTGAGGGAAATTTGGGGGGGGATGATGTAACTGACCAGTTGCCTTGAAGCCGTGGTTTGGGTTGCAATCGCACCAACGCTTGGAAAAGGCCACGAGGATGCGATCGACTTGCTGTGTCTCACCGCGTAGGATTAAGCGGCCGCACACTTTGCGCAGAGCATTGAGGATGCTCAGGTCGGTAAAGTCATACAGCTCAATGTATGCCTGCAAAGTGCGCTGCCGGATGGGGCCCTCCTCACCCATCCAGGAGGCAGCCTTTTCCTTGGGGATGAAGTCCTCACAGCCGTCGAATATCTGCTGCGCCTTTTGCCGTTCATCCTCGGTCGGCTCGCCAATAACAAATTCAGGTTCGTCCAAGTCTCGATTCTTAAGCATGTCCAGCGTCCCCGGACCCCTGACACTTGACTCGCTCGATCGTTCAACGCGAACGCTGGGGGCCGCACTGGGGGCCGTCTTGTAGTCTCCGTCGTCTGTCGATGCCGAGGCATAGGACGTCGACCGGCATTCACTGACCGGCGGAGCCCTGTGAGGACGAGGCGGCTCGTCGCCAAACCTCTCCTGGTCGGTGATACGCGGCGACTTCTTACCGCGCAGTGTACCAGCAGTGTCTTTGCTCTTGTGGGCGGTGGGAGAAGCTAATCGGCCATCGTTTTCCTTGTCAGACATTCGGCGAACAGGGGGCTCCTCGTTGTCACTACCTCCGTCGAGGTCCAGGAAGGAATTGTTCCTGTGCACGAGCTTGTTGGGAGCTCGGCCAGGCTTGTCATAAGCCGATTGATCTAGGTCCGAATCCGAGTTGCGCACTACCCGAATCTTGGCATTGGGGCTCAGCTCGTAGTCGGGAGAGAATTCTCGCTGGACATTTGGTCTGTAATCATCATCGTCGTCGTCTTCAGCCGCTCTGGGGGCTGCCTTGTTGGTGATGTCGCCAAGAGGGTGCGAGTGCGAGTGCGCGGCGCCGTCCTTCAGGTACGGGGTCATGATTTGCCTCAGGCTGCCAGCAGGGCTGTCTGTGGTCCGGTCAGAGTCGGGATGGAGGTTGCCATTGACATCAGCGAGAGAGGGTACAGGAGGCACATCGGAAGGCAGCGGCGGCGCCTCGTCAGCAACTGACTTCTTGCGGCGGCGGAAGAAGGACGACGACTTCTTCTGCAGCACCGGCTGCGTCTGCTGCGGCTGCGGCTGCGGCAGAGGGTCCTTGGGGGCAGGCGCAGCTACGATGCTCCCTTGGCCAGTGAGGCGCGACGTCAACGTCTCCGCGGGGGGGGCGGGCGTCGTGCTCTTGGAGGAACCACCAAAGACACGTCGGAAGAAGCCGTGCCGCTCCTTGGGCTGGGCAAGTCCGCCGGCAGACTGGGAGGCGGCGAGCTGGTCGGTCTTTGACTTGCCGTAGCTGACGCTGGGCGCCGGGGCGGCATCGAAGTCGCTTAAGGCCATGGCAGGTGCCACCAATTGGTGGTTTGCTGGTCGTCTGGTGTGTCCCGAGGCGCCGTCGACGGGATCCAGGTCCAAGCTGGACGGGTTGGTCAGGAAGTCGATGTGGAACGGGGAGATCAAGGGCGCATTGAGCTGCGTTTGCGCCTGCAGCGGCCCGAGATCAAAACTCGCCGAGCGCCTGAAGCCGGTGCGATCCCAGCTGGCAGGTCCAGCAATGTTTTGAGGGTAGCCCGCGTCGAAGCTGGCGCTGCTGGTGCTGCTGCCGGTGTTGGCTCGAGGTCGCGCGCGATGGATGGGAGAATCTGCGACGCCGGGGGGCTTGGGGAAGGATGCCTGGAAGGTCGAGCTGCTGTTGCTCCTGCGTCGGTTGGGGCTGCGGCTCCGGGCTCTGGGCAGCTGGACCGAGGTTCGGGTCGAGTCGTCGTCGTAGTCGGAGCTGTACGAGTACTGGTGTCGCGACGGCTGCGGGTGCCGGGAGGAGGAGGAGGAGGAGAAGGAGGCGGCGGCGGCTGATGGCTGGAAGCCGTGGGAGAAGCTGCCGGTGATGGTGTCGTGGGCCCAGGGCCGCGGGTCGTCGTAGGTCAGGGCCTTGCCGCCAAAGGAGCGGGTGGTGGTGGATGAGGTGTGTCCCAATGAAAACTGGTCGAGGGACAGCAGCATGTTATTCACCAGCGAGTCCCGGGTGACGTTGCGTGGGGACAGCGAGAGGTCGTGAGAGTCGCGGACTCTGCCTCTAGACGCGTGTTGGTCGGCCATGGCGGGTTCGATTGGCGTCGGGTCATCCAGAAAGGAAGCATTGACGTTGCGGGTCACAGTCGCCGTCAGCGTCGGGGACGTGCTCAGCTGCAGCTGCGAGTGCGACTCTGGCCTTTGGGCGTTTGGATCGGTGGAAATGAGTGGCTTGGCCGGAGGGCTAGTGGTGGTTGAGGGCGGAACCTCGCTCCTGGGCCGCGACGCAAGGGACATGGACGTGACGAGGCTCAATTTGGGAGCGCGAGCCTTGTGCCTCTGCTCTGCCTGCGCCGGTGGGGGCATTTGCACGCCGCTTTGATTTGATGGCGCTGGATCTGCTCCGCCCCCGTCAGTCGAGGTTCTGGCCAGGCCAGGGGGCGTGGCGGTTGGGCGGGCGGGCTGGCTACGGTGCCTGGCGAAGTGGCCAGCCGTTCGCTGTAATGATGGTCGGTCGCACAGCCGATCCGAGAGGGCGATTCGAGGCCGATCGGACGGTATACAGTGTCAGTCGGGGGGTGGCGCCAGGCACAGGACAGGCAGAGGACGGGGGAGAGGAGAGGAGAGGAAAGCCTGAGATTGATGGATGCGGATCGTGTTGGTTTGTTTCATCTTCTTGGGAGGAGTTACATACTACGAGTACGCGAGTACCTTATTAGGTACCTAGGTACCTACGGTACCTGACAATGTGAATTGTGCTAGTAGCCTCGAAGCCGGGACAAAGAGGCCAGTCTCGCGCCCGTACCTGTACTTGTACCTGAATCTGTGCCTGTTCCCGTCCCTGCACCTGGATACTAGCGCGAGTCACCGTCTGGTCCCTTTATGCCCTCCGCGGTCAAGTGCTATCAGATGCTCAAGGTATTGCTGGAATATTTTTTCATACCCAGTCACTTCAGAATACGTAACATCATTGTGCTCGTTGCTCCAACGCTCGAGACAACAGCAAATGAGGGTCATAATCATACATACAAACAAGACACAACAAAGCAAGCAAGGGGGCCTTTGAGTGTCTTGGCCCCCCCGGCCCACGAACAGAGGGGCCGCCCTGCAGCAAGGCTTCTGCACCACCGTTGAGCCGCGTCCACTAATTATTACTTACAGTAGACGCTGCTGTCGAAGTGGGCTCCAGCTACTAGTACTGCTGCTGCTGCTGCTGTGCTGTGCATCATCATCAATGTGCTCCATCCAGCTCATCCATGTTCCCCTTGAAATCCCGTCTCGTCCCCTGCCAGTGCAGAACCTGCTGTGTGGACACGTGAAACGCGACCTCTGGCTCCCGGCCGGACAGGTACCGGTACTACCTTACCTACCTAGTGCTAGTACTAGGTACTAGTACCTTATACCTGTTTCAGATCCACCGCCGCGACAGATGCAGTTGGGCGACGGCACGTGTCTCGGGGCCCAGTCTGCAGCAGGACCCCGGAGATGCAGGCAGGGGATTTGAGCACATCAGATCACGATGGATAATATATAATAGGTACATAAGCAGTGAGAACCTCACAGACTCGAGTCACAAGTCATCCACAGGCTGCGGATACACACACACACACACACACAGGGTTCGCAATAACCACCCCTTGCTGCATCGATTCTCATTTTGAAACACATGCGCACCGACAATTGACGCCGTGTCTGTGTACCGTTGAAAGAGGCAAAGCCAGGCATTCGTCTCTTTGTTTGCATCGTACGAGCGGGAGCCAAACTAGGTAGTACTACAACCGACCACAAAGAAGAGATACGACTCGTCCCTGCGACCAAAAAGTCTGGAGATGGCAATATCGGAAAATATAAAACAACGGTACGGGTAAAGTAGTTCATGTAAGGGTTAAAGTCGACTTCTTATTTGGCGGCGGTGATGGCTTCATTTCCTCCAGCCCTCATTGGCCGGCCCCTTTTCCCACCACGCCGTCTCGTCCGCTAATGGACAAGCGAGGCGCCTGCGACAGATCGCCCAAAAAAAAGATCGAATAGGTTTGTCCCTGGAGCTGTGCGTACTCGATACTTCTAAGCGACAAATTTGCCACTCTATTGTGATGCAACACCACCCATCCATCCTCCCCAAGATATCGACCTACCTACCCTGTAAGCGCCTGAGCAGCATTGGTCGTGTCTGCGCAGCCAACCAAAGACATTTATGGCACAGCGAGTGTGCCTCTGCCGCAGAGTAAATTCTGCTCCACAAGCATTTCCATTTTCCTCTACTGTACTGTACTCTTGACCCGTCTCAGATGGATCAGAACTACTACAGGTACACAAAGAAACGACCGCAAGGTCTTGTTCGATGGGCTAGCTGCAAACTATCGAGGCCGGAGAAAAGGCCTAGCTCTAGACAAGGGAACCATATGGCAATGGGCCAGAGACGAAAGACCCGAAATCCCCTGATGCTTGTTGACTCGTGGCTTTTGCGTCCACCCTCATTCGAATTGAAGGCTAAGGACAAACTACAATCATTCTAGAACGTGGTAGATGGGCCGTTTACCCGCTTCCACGGCTTCTCCATAGATCCACTCAACGGCTGCAGCGTCTCCGGGAGCTTCGGCTTACAAGCTCAACGTTCAGCGTTCATTCTTGACCTGCAAGCATGATAATTCTCTAACAACGAGCATACATTGTAGTATCTCCATTCGCGTATAACGTATTCAAAGTCCATAGAGATGTCAGGCGTTCGAGCCAATGCTCACTCAGCATGCCTCAACTACTAATACCTTCATTTTGCAAAATCTGACAACTCCACGTAAGCAGGCTGTAAAACTCAAGCATGTCTACAAGCTCACCATCTTCTCATCGTCTCAATCGACGTCCCATGAGCCCCAAAAGAAATCATCACAAGTCATCAAACCCAAGCCGTCAAAAAAACATGACCCATGAAACCCTGCAGTTCGCGCCCATTCTCCAAACAGAGAGACTCATCCTCACCCTCATCGACTTCACCAAGCAGTCCGACGAGCAGACCTTCATCACAATGCTCAAAACAATGGCCAGCGACCTCCTCAACATCACAGACCAAGAAGCCACAGCAAACGCCCAATCCTCCCTCGCCTTCTACCGCTCCCACGGCCGCATCCAGCCCGCCATCCTCCGCGGCCGCCGCATTGCAGCCGACCAGCCCGCCATCTGGCTCGTCCGCCTCGCGGCGCCGCACGGCGACTGCATCGGCGTCGTCTACGTCGTCCAGCGCAGCCCCATGCCCGACCAGTCCTGGATCCTCCTCCCGGAGCACCGCGGCAGGGGCTACGCCACCGAGGCCGCCGGGGAGGTCCTGCGATACTTCCGCGACGATCTGGGCGTCCGCGACATGATGGCCGTTGTGCACCCGGACAGCCCAAAGAGCCCGCGCGTGGCCGGCCGGCTGGGCTACGTGCCTGTTGAGGGCGGCATCATGTACGAGGACGGCGTGACGAGGCTGCTGTTGTATGTTTTGCCGTCTGCTATGCCGCTACCAAAGGGTTTGGTGTTTCGAAGGTTTGGATCGTCGGAATAGCACTTGCTGTTGGTTGATGCTGGACAATGCTGGAACATGCATCTGATGCTGAGGATGGACATGTATCGTGAACGAGTGAATGAAGCAGCTGCTTGAACTAAACATGCGTAATTTTGCCATGACACGGCAAACATGACACTCGCGAGAGAGGAATTGTTGAAAACGGGAATTCAACGAAGAAGGGTTACATATCAGCTTGTCTGACGATCTGTCAAATGCTCTTCTTGATTAAAATGATATTGAAAGAGCGTGTAAGTGGGCTTGCAGAATTGGTCCACTCCACGCTGGAACTAGCTTCATGTAGGCAAATCCATCTAATCCTTCCATCAGCAAATGGGCGGATGGTTTAGTGGTATAATTTTCCCTTAGCATAATCTGATCTCCGCATCAGAAATAATCGCTTGGGAAAGGTCCGGGGTTCGATTCCCCGTTCGTCCAGAAGTTGTCTTTTTTGTCCTCCTTTTTGGCTCACTTACACGGACGAAGATAGACATACCTCTCTGCAGACTCGGCCAGCCAGCCAGTCAACAGTTCTAGCTCATGGCTGGGTAAACCTTTTGCTGCTGCTCACTAGTTTAGAAGTGCTCGTCTCTCTGAACTGATCTTCCTATAGAGCAGTCGTTCAATCATTCAATCATCACGAGATGGCTGATGCCATGTAAATTACATCCCGCCTTTCTCAAACCGTTTTCAACCATTACGGCTTCATCCCGCTCGATGTCCATCATCTCATCAAACACCGCTTTCCCTCCTAGATAATGCCCGCAATCACAGCCATGACTCCTCCATAAACCCCCGCGCAGAGAACCCAGTCCAGCGTGCTTCGTTCCTCCGCCACGAGGGCAAACAGCCCGGACTGGAGCAACGCAGCAGCTCCCCCGAGACCCACCAGAAGGACGACCGTCATACGGCCGACGAATCCCGGGATCACGGAGAAGCAGACAATGGGCGCGAGCACGATCATTGCCATGGCCAGCGCGAGGCCCTTGACCGAAGGAGGCGCGGCGCTTTGGCCCGGGTAGAGCGAGCTGCCGGCATTGGAGATTTGGCTGCTCGGCGGTGGCGGAAACCCGACTACGCTGGATGACCTGGGCATGGGGCTGAGAGGATCATCCTGCGGGTTGCCATTGGAGCGTCGTCTGCGCCGCACTAAGTTGACGAGGTCGTCTGTGGCGTCCAGAAACTGGCATTCGACGTCCACGAGAGGGTTGATGTCTTGGAGATAGGCCTTGTAATCGAAGACATCTTTGATACTCGGCTCGGCCATGACATGGGTTGCGCTGAACGAAGTCATGACTTGATCTGCTCTCCGATTAGATATTACCCTGGGGAGGCGGAAATAGGGTACAAACTGTATTGATACAGCTTATGAGCAAGGTGCGTCATGATTTCCTTCTTCTTCCAGGTCGCGTCGGTCGGGCTCATGTTTTCTCGCCGCCGTGATGCGGGATATATGCCCCCTGGAAACTTTCTGTTCTCCGTGTCCACGGCATCGAGGCTATGTAGCTGCTCTTCCAACTCAATGAGTTCGTCCTGCATGTGCAATAGTAGCCGGTGATGGAGAGATTCGAACCGTCGGTAGATGGGTGCTAGTCTTGGCCCGGCCAAGTTCCCCGACAGCTTGGCTGCCAGGAGTTCGTAACCACTGAGAGGGGGTCCGTTGGGCTGATGGTTCGGCGGAGGGGGCGGTGGCGGATGAGGTGGTGGTGGCCTCATTGGGGGAAATGAGGCTTGCATGGGCGATGGAACAAACACAGGCGGCGGGTCAGGGGCAGCAAATGGTCTTTCTGGTGAGCCGTATCCGCTGGGAAAGTTTCCTGGAACGGTTTGAAGAGGCGGGAAGCGAGGGTGACCGCCATCGTTCATGGGTGGTTCATTGGGCATAGGAGGCCTTCCGTTGAATGGATGATGATAAGCTGGCCCTATTGAAACATGTCAGTCTTGTATCGATTGTCCTTGACGAAATCACGTTGGGACACTCACCTCTTGTTGGATCTTGAGGATTCTGCACTCCATAGTCCATGGGGTTGGACAGTCGAGAAGGGCTGTCATGTCTTTTAGTGCTCGGGCGCCTGTAGTGCTTCCGCGCTCTGTCCTTGGCACGGGGATTTGCAGTTTCTTCATCGAAAGGAGCCTCATCCTCTCTATCCACCGTTGCTGGAGATGCTGCTTCCGCCACCGCAGCGATGGGCGGATGGCTGGGCCCAGCAGAGGCGGATTGGGTAGAGTGCTGCGAGAAGACTGTTTCCGACATTCTTCTTTCCCCATGGAAACTAAGTCTCCCTGAGCTATTCGCTGGAGGCCGTCGCTGCTGCGTTGACGATGAAGGAAACGATGAGCTGGAAGACCTCGGGTGTTCCCCCGCGAGCATGTTCTCATCGATGCTGGCATGGCGGGTGTGTGTTGCATTTCCTTTGCCCTTGTTCCCCCTGGGCGGGCCGGGGTTCACTGGATCAACCTCAACAGGCATGTCGTTGAACGCTGTAAGTCGAGGAGGTTATCGTCACTTATACCGTTGCAGCTTCCAATGACGCTACCAGGTGTGGCAATTGGCCTCGCAGCGGCGCGGGGAAGCAATGCGGATGTGGCAATTCTTGGGCTTGCTCGCGGCGTAGATGTGAGTTCCAATGGAGCGAAAGACACGGGATAGAGAGGTAAATGGTGTCGTATGAATTATGCCCCCTGAACCCAGAGCTGGTCAATGAGAGCTGGAGCATTGGAGCTCCCGACGGTTCGAGCCGAGCGCGATGACAGCACTTCTTGAGATGCCGAAGGATTGCGGGACACACACACACACTCACACAAACGCGTGCGTAACTCTCTTATGAGTAAGGGATCGTCCAGACGTACTTCTCTTGACAGAATGGACACTCCAACAGTGGCGGCTAAAACGATACACTCGGAGGGCCAGCTTCGTGTCTACCAGATAGCGTCACGACGGCAGGCATGTTGCGGTATAAGTTGTGCAGGCGTGGCAACGAGCAACGGTCAAGGAAAGAGAAAACCAAGGAGAGAACCCAATCTCCTGGCTTTTTTTGGGGGGCCAGCCTCTGTAAATAAGGGCCAGAGGGAGACGCAAAGAAGCGCTGCTAGGCCTCCAATCATGCGTACAATCTTCACACACTCTGTACCAGCTCAGGCCAGACCGGGCCGGGATTGGCTGCCTCGGATCGGGGGGTATGGCAAGATAGGGCACATGGCCGGGCTGGGGGAAAAGCCCTGAGGCAGAACCGGCCGCTGTTTCTCCCCTGTAGTTCGCCTTGGGCCATTGGGACGGTCTTGGGTCATCGACTGCAGAGCGTCCTTGCTCATCAGAGACAAACCGCGGGCGTTGTGCAACAGAGGCTTTTCGTGCTTGGAGGCTCGGTGTCTTGCTGGTTTGTGAGAGAGCGGGGTTGAGAGAGAGAGTCAGTTGGTGACCTGATGGGAGCTTGTATCAACGACGTTGCTTTTCATTCTGTCACGGCATCTGGTGTGATTGTATATTCCTTGGAGAAGAAGAACAAATCGAGACAAGGAATTGAACAGAAGACATGATGGATATAAATCATCGATGAAGTGGTCATTGGACGAAACTCCCCGTTTCTGCTATCGATATAGTGGCTGCAGGTGGGTTCGGACCTGCCGGGTTTTCTAGCGGGCCGGCTCGTGGCCTCACTGCATGCAATTCGAACTCCGGCTCTGCCTTATCGCACTTCAGCTCCGCCTCACCCTGATGGGCAGCAGAAGCGGCGGCTTGAAGTTTGCGACGCACCAGATTTCACCAGATTCACCCGAGGCCGGAACCAGGGCGACGTGGCGGTGCGCTCGGACAAGGCAGGCAGACTGCAGACTGCGCGAGGCCGGAGCTGTGGCACGCGTGAGGGTGGCATCAAACACGCACGAACTCGCATTGCATCTGCCGTTGGCTTGCGAGCCCCGGGCTGCAGCATGAGTCGCAGGTCTCTCGGCGAGCTCAGCAGTTATCTGCTCGAGGGCCGTCTCTCGCAGCGCGGTTGCATCAATGGCCGGCGCCTCTCATCTCGGACGGTGCCCATCTGGCCCTGTCTGCGTCTGCCATATGCCCTGCGGCATCTCCATACACAGCCTGTAGCAGCAGCAGCAGCAGCAGCAGTAGCAACAACAACAACAAACACAACAACAACAACAACAACAACAACAGCCACTGTGACAGCACCACAGGCCGGCCATGTCCCTCTGAGGAAGCAGCTCAAGGAGCAGGCCAAGCAGGCCAAGAAGCAGGGCAAGAAGAAGGTCAAGGGCGACTCCCAAACCGCAGATGGCTGGGAGCTGACGGTGGGCATCGAGATCCATGCCCAGCTCAACACCTCCCGCAAGCTGTTTTCGCCGGCCGCAACGTCCTTCAACGACGACCCAAACAGCCACGTGGCGCTCTTTGACGTTGCAATGCCAGGCAGCCAGCCGCTGTTTCAAAAGGAGACGTTGATACCGGCCATTCGGGCCGCGCTGGCCCTCAACTGCGAGATACAGCCCGTCAGCCGGTTTGACAGGAAGCATTACTTCTGGTGGGACCAGCCTTCGGGATATCAGATTACGCAATTCTACGAGCCGTTTGCTAAAAAGGGACACATCACGCTGCTTGCTCGCGATGGCATCGCGGCGGAGGACGGGGAGAGTGTCACCGTCGGCATCAAACAAGTGCAGCTCGAACAGGACACGGCCAAGACACTCGCACAGGCGGGGAGCGTCCACTGGCTGGACTTTAACCGGGTGGGCGTACCCTTGATTGAGATAATCACCGAGCCCGAGATCCATCACCCTCGCACGGCTGCCGTATTTGTGCGCAAGATCCAGCTGCTGCTCAACACCGTCGACTCGTGCGTGTCCGGCATGGAGACGGGCGGGCTCAGAGCGGACGTCAACGTCTCTGTGCGGCGGACCGACGACCCCAGCAAGAAGCTCGGGACGCGTACGGAGATTAAGAACTTGAGCACCATCAAGGCCGTGGAGGACGCCATCATTGCCGAGCGCGATCGCCAGATCCAACAGCTGGAAGCGGGGGGCTTGATTGCTGGCGAGACGCGAGGCTGGACGGTTGGGTCCAAGGAGACGCGCCGTCTGCGCGGCAAGGAGGGCGAGGTTGACTATCGCTACATGCCCGACCCTGACCTGGCGCCGCTCGTCATTGGGAGTGATCTTGTGCAACATCTGCAGACGTCGCTTGCTGTTCTGCCGGACACGGAACTGGACAAGCTGGTGGATCACTACGGCCTCACCGCCAAGGATGCTCTTTCGCTCATTACGCTCGACAATGGAGCTCGCGTGCAGTACTTTTACCGTGTCCTGGCCCTGCTGGAGAGCAAGCTGCAGGCCGAGCCCGATATTGCAGAGCTTCCCGAGGTCAAGTCATATGCGACGTTGGCGGGTAACTGGATCCTTCACGAACTGGGCCGCCTGACGACATACAAGGCCGGCCCGCTGGCCTCGGGAGACCTGTCATTCACTCAGCTCGGCGAGTGCGCTCAGGTGCCCGAGGAAGACTTGTCACAGCTTCTCTACCACCTGTACCGCAAGCACATCACCGGCAAAGTAGCAAAGGAGCTCCTCATGGCGGTGTACTTGGGCGAGCTCGAGGGGGGTATTCTGGAAGCCATTGAAAGCAACGACCTGTGGTTCAAGGAAATTTCACAGCAAGAGTACGAGGCCCTTGCCGAAGCGGCTGCCGAGGGCGAGGACAAGATGCTGGAGGAGTTTGCCGACGAGGACAAGTATCCCCGGGGTAAGCTCATGTATCTTGTAGGCAAGATGATGCGGCTTGGGCCTACCGAGAGGATTGATCCTGCCACGGCGGAGAAGACGATGAAGCTGTGGATTGAGAGGTATCATGGCAGAGGAGAGGCAGCGTAGCTTTTTGACCTGAAATAATAGGACGGGAGTCTATAGACGCAACGCCATGATGTGGGATGATTTTGATTAAATGCATCTCGCAGTATCATGGCCTCTATACACCATATTGTCCTTAAACGAAGCCATCACTATTCAAGCCATTGCTAGCTCCCTAAGCAGTTCCATTTCTGTAACAATTGCTAGCCCCCCCATTCTATTCAAGTCCTAGGTAGCTACTACCTGTATAATGATAATCGACAATTGTAGGTGCCTACCTAGATCTATCTAACAATTCCTAGCAACCAAGATCGATCTCTATCAATGATGAACGTCGTTCCTCAGCCATCACCAACCCCACCAAACCAAAGATCTAAACCACCTATCTAAGCCAGAATCAAGTCCATGACACAGTAAACGCATTACATCAGTCAAAAGTCGATTCAATCATTGAATACCAAAAACATAACCTAACCAACAGTAATAAAGAAAACAAACAACCAGCTCCTCAATTCAACAGCCAAAAATCGCATCTGCGTCATCATTGCGCCGCTCTCCAGCGTGAATGTGGAGGCAAACTCCCAGCCCAATGACATCACCACCAGTGCCACCCGCGAACTTGCTGCACAGGACAAGCTCACACAGCTCTGCTGCTCTTGCCCAGTTTTGCCAGCTTTGCTGCTCTCTAGGGGATTATCACATCACATGTTTAATCATCATAATTACATCCATATATATATATTATTTTGCCATTTCTCCTTCCTCACACAGTTCTTCCCCTCTTCAATTTCATCTTCTGTCTCGTCCACCAATCCATCATCAACCTCAACAACCACAACAACTAAAACAACCACAAACACAACCACCAAATAAATCAGACCGAATCAAACAAACACACACATATATATACAAACACGCACACAGCCATCACCATGTCGTTCCTCACTCGATCCGTCCTCCCCAAAACCACCTCCCTCACAACCTCCATCTCCCGAATCGCCGCAACCCGCTCAACACGCCCCTTCACCACCTCCCACGCCGTCCACAAGATCGTCCCCGAGACCGTCAAGGATGGCCTCCATCGCGTGGACAGGGCCGTCAGCGATAAGCTCGTTGACGGCATCAACATGGCCAGTACGTTCTTCTTCTTCTTCTTCTTCCAGTACACCCTCCTATAACCCCCCGCCACAACGTCATGTTTCTTAATTCCATTGCTAACCACATTGCCCCAAAGCCGCCGCCTCACACAAAGTCATGGAAACAGCCGAAGATCTCTCCAACAGCGGCGTCGCGGAACAAGTCGAGGGCATGCAGGCCCACGCAAAGGGCAAGGCCAAGGAGATGAAGGGCGCCGCAAAGGGCAAGGCCGACGAGATGATGGGCTCCACGCAGGAAATGAAGGGCACAGCCAAGGGCAAGGCTGAGGAGCTCAAGGGAAAGGCCAAGGGCACCGCTGCCGAGGCAAAGGGAAAGGCTAAAGAGACTGCCGAAGAGGTCCAGAGCAGTTTGTACGACTGAAAGAGGAAAGGGGAGATATGGTCCGGAGCATGAAACTTAATGAACAAATTGTATGACCCCCAAAAAAGGACCATTTACTACATACTTGAGAAGTTGGGATGCCGGGAAGCAATCAGTGTAACTTATCAGTCATTGCGAGTTCTGATATTATGAGAATCATTTCTCTCATTGTAAAATAAATACATGACACAAGCTATCCTTGTTATCAGCAACATCGTACCGTTGGGTATACCGCGCATTGCCCCCTCCGTGACAAGTACTCCTTTTCTGCTGCTCCTCTTAGTGATCGACTGCCATTACCATTACCATCACTTAGTTTTCCAACCTGACATAGCAATTTACCGTAGAGGAATAGGTGGGTATCAAAAGTGAGGGTATAATCAGTCCACATCAGAACGCAGTTTTGAAACATCCTTCCCCCTTGAAGAAAAGCCCATCCTCGCTTCACATCACATCGATTGCTCCCGGGTCACGGGAAACGAATTGCAGGACCCAGTAGACAGAAGCCCGAAATACAATGCGAACCACAAATCTTGTTACACATTGTTGGCCCTGGCCTTGGCCGCGGCTCTCTCGCGCCTGACTGATGGATACGGAATCTCGCCAAGCGGAAAGGTAACAAAGGTGGTGTCCTTGAGCATGATGCCCGCCGCGCCGGCGTAGAATGCGCACATGGAGCAAAAGACAGCAAAGGCCCCGCCCGCACGGTTCAGGCGAATGGCTGCCGTATGGTGCTCGGTCGACACGAACTGGGCTATGCTGAGGAAGAAGAAGGAGAGCGTGAGCAGACCCAGGACCAGCAGAATGGTAATGTTGGTTTTGAGCGCCGCGATGAAGAAGATGATGGTCAGGAAGCACCATATGATGAGGAAGATGCCGACGGCAAAGCTAAAGGCGCGCTGGTCTCCCTGATATGCGGCTTGAATGCCCAGCGTGGGGACGGAGAACATGGCAAAGGCAAGCCAAAAGGCCCCGTATGAGCAGTGCAGGGTGCAACCAAAGGTGTTGCCTAGAACAAACTCCATGACGCCGGCGACGAATTGGGCCATGCCTCCAAAGAAGACGGCAACACCAAAGACAGCCTGGTCAGGGCCGACGTCACCCAGGGGATTGGAGCCAGGGAGACTATTCTTGAGTTAGCCGTACGCTTTGTTACAAGGGAGAGACAAGTCTTGGACGACAAGCTGAAGCTTACCCAGCACCGCACTGATACAGTCCAAGCGTAAAGGTCGTCAAGGCGAAGCCGAGCAGGCCAAGGGGACCTGGGTTACCAATCTTGCCAAGGGTAGGCTGGTAGACCTGGGAAACCATGGCCTGGTGAGGCCCGGCCTGTGGATTCATGGTGTTGCTGAATGGAATGAACTGGTACCCGGGATACTGCTGGAACTGCTGCGGAAACTGCTGACCGGGGCCCATGCCATTGGAAGTATTCCCGTTGGTGGGAGGCACGTTACCGGCTGATTCCTTGTTGTATTGCCCCTCGACGGGGTCGTCACCTGGGGTAGCCATGCTGTAGAGGCTGCTTCCGGCCTTGTATCAATGTAGTTGTTGGAATATGATGAGGAGGAGACAGGGGTAACGCCTACTGACTGCAAAAGCTTGGCGGTCGTTACAGAGAGGAGGGGAGAGAAGAAGAAGAGGAAGATCTTGATCATGGGTCGAGGGCAATGCTTGCCTCGTTTATATGCAACACGGCAGGGCTCCATTGCTCCTCGTGCCGTGTCCAATGCCTTTGCTCCATCTCGTTTCCCCTCATATCGGGCTTGCCGGTCCTAGGCTATTTCCGTTGTCCCGAAGAGTCGTTGAATGTTTTTGGAGTGGTGATGGAGGGTCGTGATGGAGCATTTCCCCCTCTCGCGACGCCCCCTTTGGGCGAACGTGTCGATGCCACAGGCCATGGATCCCGTCCAAGCAGGCAGTGATCAGCCTAGATCGAGTACATCCTGCAGCCATCGGAGGGCAGACTCCACGTCGGTGTTTAGGAATGCCGTCTTATTGCTAGGCTGGCTTGGGCTGGGCAGGGCTGGCCTGATGGGAGCAGCGGTATGGCATTGGCTCTGCTAAACGCCGGGTGAGACCACGAAGCTATCTCGACGTACTCGTAAGGTAGCATGTCAACGATCGTGTGACTTTTGGCCGGGCTAGCGGCCGGAACTCTCGGGACACGGTCGAGGGGCGATGATAGTGACGGCCGCGATTCGCACGCCTTGTTGATGCTCCAACGCTTTAACACTGGTCGGGCTGCGGTGGCAGCAAATCGAATCTCGGACGGAGCAGCTCGTCAAGCTCCACCAGAGCTCCGGCAAATCGCTGCGGCTGCAGCAGGGGGCTAGACGAGAGCTAAGAGTGCCGAGGCGTCGGCATGGAGGGTGGGATTTGGCGGGGGACGTGGAGGAGCAGCGAGTTGGAGAAGCCGGCAGAGGAGCTTTGGTGGCGTCAATAGCTCGTCCATGGATCTTTTCTGGGTCCGGGGCCCCGCCTCGAGGCATCACGACGCAGCAGGGATCCGTGCTCCTTTGAGCTCATCGTGATGTGCCCGGGTTGACAGCCAATGGCGACGACCTCGGGTCAGACGTGGCTGATGGAAACACATGGCGCTCCCCCCCAGCGTTCTCCATTGGGGAAGCGTAGCCCCGAGGTCTCAACGCCCGACAGAGTTCGATTTTAAGGAACGTGGATCGAGTCAATGGTCGGACGCCATCAGCTTTCCCTTCTCGGCCGTCTGAGGGGGAAGTGGGAGCCGTGACGGTGGCAGTAAGCCCAGTTGCCGGATTCTGCAGCGAGGCGCCTCCGTACGAGCTTCTCTGGGGGTCCAGGATGGTCTGAAGCCGCTTTGCCAAGAGACCTGCGAAAAGTCTAAGCCGCGACTGGCGTTGAGTTTCGAGAGGCATCTCACGCACAAGTCGGACAAATGTCCGCAGAGCGCCCGAGTCGCAGCAACACGAGGCTGGACCTTTGGGTGAGACCGGGAGAATGGAGACGACAGCTTCGGCACAACAAGCAGCCGGGGCTGCTGGATGGTCAAGTGACGGGTCGTTGATGGTGATGGCGGGAAAGAGTTTTATCATTTTTGGTGTCTTGTTCTTGTTGTCTGATGCTGTTGAGGACCATCGTGGAGTTTCTGGAGTTTCTGTAGTTTCTGAGTTTCTGGAGTTTCTGGTCCGGCCTTGATGAATCACCTGACATGAGGTGATGGTACCTTGCCTTAGAGTTGACAAGTACTACCTTATGTACTGCCTAATACTATCTACTTGCAACTCGTACCCAAAGTAGCTACTTACTTTCTCAGGTACAGCCTCACAAGTTGACGAAAGGCGGAAGGCTGCATATCTGAGATGCCCAGAATTACCCAGGGGATGAGTACCAAGATACCTAGACAGATCACTGGATGGTGGATGGAAGGAATCGCCTCGTTGGGCCGGGTTTTGTCTGAACAAAGGTAAGACCAGTCTGTGCTACTGTATCAGCCGTTTGTGGTGTTGCAGCCCCGGATAGCTGCGTGGCCTCGTGAAGGAGTTTCACAGCGACTTTTTCCTCTGAGCAGGACACTCTCCTTTCCTCTCCCCGGTATCTTGAATTGCCTTACCGGGGCTTGTTCTTCGTGAACTAGAAATTCAGAAGTTGCTGTCGGGCCAGTCCGGAACGTTGGTTTCTAGACAAGCTGAGCGGCAAGGGGAAATGAAGCACACACAGAGACAGGCATAAGAACTGGACGGGAAGCGGCAAACGACAGGCCGCATATGAAATGCTCCCTCATAATCATACTCGTAATTGCACTTCAATGTATCTTGATGTGATTAGATTGTCCAATCCCATTTAAATCACCATCATGAAGTCTCTGAGGTTGTCGACGGTCTTGTCCAGTCCTCTATAGGTAGTGATGGCTCCCCCCTTTTCCCACTCTCCCACAACACATCTGTCATATCAACCACAAGTTGCATTTCAAGATAATTCAGCTCCTCATACTGGTATTTCCCAATTCACAAACCTTTTTTCTCTGCTAGGTACCTACCGTCCTTCCCCTCCTCGTGCCACACAGTCCCCTGAGCAACCGCCGTGATTCACTCGCCCTCAGGCCTCCTTCTCCAGCCGCCAGCTGGCCACCACCTGGCCGTCACTCGCCATTTCCCATCCAGTTTCTGCCTGCACCAAGCAAGAAAAACAAAAAAAACAAGAAAAGCAGAATCTACGACGCGTTGTTCTACTGATTGTTCACCTGGTGAATTGTGGGGCTGCATTTATTTACCTTGCTCTCGAGTTTCTCTTCTCTTCTTCCTCTTCCTCTCTTTCTCACCAACATCCCGCATTTTCATCTCTGCGCGCACAGCATCTTCACAACATTTTCAAGGTAATCCAGCTGTCCCAAAGCTTCGTTCATGATGCACCGTATCCTCTGATAGCACATTACTCTCTATTCCTGCGAGTAATATCTCAGCCCCCCCCTGCCTGGTCATCATTGCCATCCAAGCCATTCTCATCCAACCTCATTCACGCGATATCCCCAGCACTCGACACGACCTCTGTGCTTCTCTCTCGAGTTCAAATCTTGTTAGTCTCTGCTTTGCTAATACTTTGAGGATAGGCAACCATTATCTTGATTCTTATCATCACCAATTTTCAGCATTCATCCGCCTGCCAATACTACAATGGCCGCACCCAAGATGACCATGGCTCTCGCCAGCCTCCTCCTCTCCGGCGCGTTTGCCCATACTTCGCAGCGTGAGTATTCAACCCTCCCATCAAGCTTCATCCTCACACTTGTCCATTGAACAATAACTGACTTCTCTTTAGCGGCTAGCCAGTCCATCGTGTCCGTCGAGACTCAGCAGCTCGGCACCACCACTTCCAACGGTTTGTCCCCTTTCCAGAATCTGCTCCTCCAAAGCCACCGACTGACCCCTTCCAGGCATCCTCCTGTATTCCGTGAACTATTGCACTGTCTTCCAGACTACCGAGTGCGGTGTCGGTCTGGCTACCGCTACCGAGGCCGTTTCCGTTGCCGCTGAGTCCTCTGCCGGCTACTCTGCCCCCGTCGACTCGATCACTCAGGCCGTGTCTTCGGCCACCTCTGCTGTCGAAGCGTCTACCGCCCCTGGTGAGCCCAAGCCTACCATGGTCTGGTCGGATGCTGCTACCGTTGTGTCTCAGCCTACTGCCACCGTCTATTCCGTCACGGACAGCATCGGCAGCTCTGCGGAGACCAACTCGGTCCTTGCCGCCACCGCCTCCGAGGCTACATCCAGCGGTGCTCCTTCAGCCTCGGGCTCCGTCACGGCCAGTGAGCAGAGCAACGCGACTTCGATCCTCACTCATACCAGCGCTTCCGGCAGCATGACGGCTCCCGCCGCTCCGGACCGCACCAACGCTGGCATTGTCCTCGAGGCCTTCACCGGAGTGGCCTTTGGCACTGTCGCCATGGTCATGGCTCTGTTCATGTAAAGGAGAGGGGTCACACTCCATGTTGCGTGCTCGAGAGACTCGCAGCTTTCAACAGCCTCGCCATATATGTGGTACTTTTGACGGACCTTCCCGAATATTGCATCGGCAGTTGGCACAGGTTGAGTGGTTGAAAGCCCTGGATTTGCACGATTGGGAAATTTTTTAATGGCATCACAATGTGGTAGGCGAACAGGAATAGATTTGCCCGATATTCCCCTTTGCAAATTGTGGGCTTTGCATGCCTTGTGCAGCTGTGAATACCGACATTTGACGTGTGAATGCTGACCTTACCTCGTCCCCCCCTTTTCTAGTTACCTCAATTCTCTCGCTTCATTCTTTGGCCGGCACTCACTTCGTTAGTTGGTGAACGAAATGCATTATGACGTTGATAAGAACAGCTAGTTATGAGGCTTTATTTCTCTGCATGCCAAGCCAATGGCCTTTGAACAATCCCGGGATATATAAACGCCCACGTACATAAAGACAATGCAACATTACGTGTACCTCTCTACGCCTCCGCCGGATGACAGATTGGACAGCCTCCTCTTACCCTGTCCCTCAGCAGCCTTGCCTTCATGACCTTCATGCCGATCGAATAGCGCCCTCCCTCCTCAGGCCCATGTCCGAGGTCGAGATCGACCTGTCTGCCTTTATGCAGCATCTCGAGCAAATGGCTCACGTGGAAGGCATGGCCGCACACGAACCCCATCAGGGCCTCCATCTCGTACTCTGTAAACGTCTCGAGGCATTTTGCGCACTGCCCGGGCTTGGGCGCGCCGCCGTCAGCCTTCTTCTCGTCCTCGGCGGCGGCGGCGTTGGCGTCCACCTGCTCGATGACCTCGAACTTGATGCCCTTGCGCTGGCCCGTGCGGAGCTCGCTCTGGGCGGTGGCGACCTCGCTGCGCAGCACGGTGGCGACGCCCCAGCTGATGCTGTGCTGGAGCTCGTGCTCCTTCATCATGTGGATGAGGCCCTCCCTGAGGCCCTGGATCTCGAGCCCTTCTGGGATGCGCCGGACGAGGGTGATTGGGTTGATGGTCGTGCCGACTTGTTCGAGGAGGGCGCGGATGAAGCTGGGCTTGTCCATGCTGTAGTTGAGCAGGTCTTCCCATAGGTCGGGGTCGTCTTGTTCCTTGGCGAAGTCGATGGCCTTGTTGACGTCGTTGAGGCGGTCGATGATGAGGTAGAGCGCGCGCTTCATCTGGCCCGTTTTGGAGTAGAGGTAGACCAGTTCATCGTAGTATGAGTATTGCTCGCATTCTTGGACGGCCTTGGAGATGGATAGAGTCAGTAAAAGTATTCCGGGGGGAAGAGGTCAATGACAAGGGGGCTAGAGGGACAAGTGTAAGGGGGGGATGATTCTTATTACCTTTTCGAATCCATACGACGTTGAGGTCTTCAGAAACTCCATGAGAAGAGGCCTGTCATACATGGCAAACAACCGAACGGCCAGGTCCGCAAAGTTGTCCACGAGGGATTGACTATCCTGAACCAGCCGTTCGATGTTTTCGCCAGTGTGCTCTGCGATTCCTTGGCCCCTCCAGAGTGCACGCAGATAGAAAAAGAGGTACAGCTGGAGGTTCCTTGCCTGCAGCTGCTCCACGACAACTTCAGGCCGCACGAGGCCGTGCTGAGCCTCGTCCACCAGGAGAGTGATGGCCTCGCTTGTGGCCGCCACAAGCTCATGCTCGGTCATGTGCTTCAGTTGATCGGGGGAGACTCGGAGTCCGATAAAGGCGGGAATGTCGTCTGCTACGGCGTCCGCGAGGTGGTAATCGCCGATCAAGCGGAAAGCCGAATCTGCATCTTGAAGCCTAATGTAGCACCTCAACGCATCGCGATGCCGCCCGCCAGCTTCGTACAGCTTGGCCAGGCTTTCCACGACGATGCGCCAGTCTCGACCCCTTTCGCCGTCCTCGACGCTGTTCTCGCGAACATCACGGTACTTGAGCTGATTCTCAAGCGTCGTTGTGATGGCGGGGATATCAAAAAGATCGGTTGGCCAGGTGTCTATCAGCTCTCTGAACCGAGGCTTGTTGTTCTGGATATAATGTCCTAGGAGCACCTCGTACAAGGTCGTCGGCAACGGCGGCTTCATCGGCTTCGTGGGCATGTGCTTGGTGATTTCGTCAAACTTGTTGGCGCCTGCAAACGTCCACACCCACTTCTCCCACCGATCAGGAGTCGTGAGAACCTTGCCGCAGACTTCGCCAGCCTTTTCCCAATCGCCCTCGTCAATCAATTCTCGAATCCACAGCTCTCCGATCCGTCTCTTCTCCTTTTCCACTGCAGAATATAGATCCCTCTGAGTCGTGTCTGCCACAGATTCATCGTCGAAGAAGTCGTCGGCTCCGGAGGGATGCTTGGACGGGGTAGAAGGCACCCCCGAATCTACAACGCCATCGAGCGAATCGGCAAGGATATCAGGATTCTCGTCGAGAAGTTCCCATGCCTGCTGGTACTGCTCGCGCTCCACGAGCCAAGTAAGATGGTCGGAAAGGTCTCTCTTAGTGGCCAGGACGCAGTCGTATGGACTGTGGATGAATATCTTGACCCCTGGTTTAGATAGTGTAGGGTGCACGGTGGGAACCCGGGCTCTCATGGCGCTCGATCGGATGGTACCTGCAATGCTGCCGGCTTTCGAGACGGAAGCATTGTCGTCGCCGCTCTCCCTACTGAGTATGCTGGCGCCTGAGCTGAAGAGGGCCTTTGGATTGATGGCAACATTCCACATGTCGGAACCAATCCCGGCAAGTGCCTCCAAGGCGCTCTTTGTCGAAGCCACTACAGAGGCGGCATTGCGAGCAGGCAACAGACACATGTGATAATCGGCCGCAGATAGTCTATCGACGCGATTAATGGCAAGGCTGTGTCGGTCCACCTCTGCCTGAGACTTGAGATCAATCAGCCTCAACTCTGGCGGCAGGGCATTCAAGCGTTGCCGTTGGCCATGGTGCTGATCACGCTCCGCAGATGAAGTGGACTGCTTAGACTTTTGCTGCTTGGATGTGTCCCGCGCATGTGATGGACCAGATCTGTCGTCATCTGCGGCATCGTCTTCATCCTCTGGAGAGCAGTATGCTAACACAAGCAGCTGGTTCTGGGCATATAGAGAAATTCCGGAAATGATGCAGTCGATATGGAGACTGATCAAGTTGTCAATATCGCACACCTCATACTCTTCGTCCATCCGTAGCAAAGGGGAGGGCTACTCACATCTTGGCAATCTCAGCACGCGCAATGGTCTTCTCACCAGCTTGTCGACCATGGCCAACGCCCCCCGGATGTACATGGATAATCCACATTGTTCCTCCCCAGCCGACCAAGAGCCGTTCAACGGCCTTTGTGTTGGGGATAGTTGGAGATGCCACGGGATCGTGGGAGCCCTGCTCCGACTCATCACTTTCGACCAGCTTCTCGTCGATCCACTCAGCGCGGCCTTTCCAGACACCAGCCATCGTTTCCCATTCGCTCGTGTGCGGCCTGTCAACATGACCAATTCTCTTCCAAGCATCTTCGAGTTCGGTGCTGTCGAGATGAAGCTTGGATCTCATGATTTTGGTGCCGTGCTCGTTGAGCCAAGCAACGTACTTCCCCGAGAGGGACCATTTGATGGCGTTGATGATTCCCTCACCCGAATGGAGCACCGTGTCCTTTCCTCCGCTGTTCTTGACGCCTATGGTAGAAAGCCAGTCAGATGCCACGGCGGCCGCAGTGCCGACTGTGGTCGAGGTGCTTCGACCCGGACCACCGCCTACTGTGAGGATGAGTTGACCTGCTCGTCCACCAGAAAGATACGTCCGATCCGACTTGTACTCTGGCGACAATGCCACGGCCTGCACCGGCCGGGCAAAGTTGCGAAGCTGGACATCCTTCAGGTCGACCAACGACTGCACGCAAACGTTGCCATCCATTGACGACGTGGCAATGTAGATATCGTTCGACGGAGTTCGGGGTACCTGCGGGACCTCCCTCATCCTTTTCGATGCTGCCGACGGAGACATTTCAGGTGGCCTTGTCGCCGGTCCCGCCAGTCCAGTCTGTGTTCGCTGTAGCATTTCGGCCTTTTCGTCCGGGAGAGGGGGGGGAAACGGCGATATCGAGATGGCAGTGACGGAAGCAGAGTGTGCATGGTATACTCGCAGAGTGTTGAATCCGGGCAATTGGATAACATGCTGAGCCGACGGTTAGCCACGCGGGCTGCGAAATGAAACCTTGCAATTACTTACGATGTTACCGTTATGCGTCCCGATAATCTATGAATGAGTCTAGTTAGCATGCATGTCTGGCCTTGTGCAGAAGCAAGTGTGGGCTTGGCCCGTACCATCTTGTCGCCTGCGACGAGACAGGCGCTGGTCGCATCGCCGTTGCGATAGACTGCGCCGAGATGTTGGGTCAGCCTCGTTGACTTCAGCTGCGGCTCCTCCTCCTCCTCCTCATCGTCGTCGTCGTCGTCTTCGTCCTCTTCCTCTTCCTCTTCCTCTTCGTCATCCTCCTCTTCATCGTCATCATCGTCATCCTCTTCATCCTCCTCCTCCTCCTCTTCTTCTTCCTCATCGCCATTGCTATCGTCTCCCTTTTGATCCTCAGCCCCAGCCTTATCTCTATAATTATTGTCGGCAACGTTCTTCACGCCCGCTCTCTGGCCATCCGCTCCGCCATCTCCGTCACCGCCCTCCCTCCCAGTCGCACCCTCCCCAACGCCCTTCGCCGCCCCTTCAGCCGGCCCATCCTCCGCCTTCTCCCCCCCTAGAATCCTCGTAGACAGCGCTGGGGACTGCACATTGCTCCGATCTTGCGCCTCGTCGTCGGCCGGCGAGGGGCCGCCGTCGTCGTGCGCATCGGGCGCGGGTTGAGCTTCGGGAGCTCCAGACTGCTGCTGGCCGTCGAGCGGCTGAGGCGACGGTCCTGTCATGATGGCGGTGCAGCAAGTGTCATTCTGGAATCTCAGCGGGATCCCTGTGTAGGACTCGGGCCTTGCAGCCTGCAGACGGCAGTGGAAGCCGGAGGGGGTCGAGGGCAACGCGGTTTATGATGATGATCAGGTTGGTTATCGTGGTGATGCCGCTAGACTGCCAATCAAGTAAGGTAAGTGTAGGTCCTCCGCAGTTTGGGTACCTACCTGAAAGCAAGCTGTGCTGCAGCCCGAGCTAAAGGTCCTGTGCATGTAGCAGCTTATCCGATACGTCACAGCCTGGGAGCTTTTGCAGGGAGCTGCCCTGCCTAAAACGGCACCTACTGCGGCTAACACATACAACTAGCACCACCAAGAACTCATCAGCCTCCCAACCAAAGCCCTCGTTCTTGTCAGACCAGCAGCAATCAAGATTACCTGTATCCCATGTTTCCTTCTAGATGGGCTTATCAATTGAGCGATATGTAACTAGTAGGAACCTAATCTTATATTCACATGTAAAACGACGCCTCCACCAGGTACCTATCATGGCCGATCACGGACGTCAACCTCAGGTACCTCATTACAGACGGAATTCCATCTAATCAGCCAGTATAGGTAACCAACATAAGGTACATGAAAGCTTCTCTCATTGCAATGGATGCACGACAGACGCACATCAGAAACTCAAGGCAACACCCTTTCTCATTCTATATGCCATTGGTATCCCTAACGCTATCAAAACCATCATAATCGTAGATTGAACCATCCCAAGCCTACGTATAAAGCAAGCGCCTTCACTGTTCGTGCTGCCGGGCTACCATCCATGCCTTTCCCTTGAGAGCCTCAATAGCACTATCTCTCATCCACCACACACCCTCCCCTTCGTCCTCCGTCTCGTCATGCTGCGCGGCAGCTTCCTCGGCGGCCGTCGACTCATCCTGAGATTTTGCCGCCTTGACGGTACTCTGGCTATCAGCCATAGATGATGACGAATGCCGGAGATTCTCTCGAGCATCCCCCCAAGCGAAGAGCAGCCTCGCCCCCTCGAGGCGCTCTCTGTCACCGCCTTCCTCTATTCCCCGCTCCATTTCCAGTCTTGCATCAACGGCGCTTCCGATACCGCCTTGCTCTTCATCACCGGTATCCAACAGGGCTGCCTTCTCTGCATAACTCAGGTCTCGCAAGGCATCCAGGTTGAGGACCCATTCCAAGGGATTCTCGCCCTTTCCTTGCTCACCAAGAGCTCTCAGAGTGGATGTAAACGCGCCTTCTCGGGGTGGCCGCCTTCGAAGGTAGAGGCTCTGTGTCTGCGCAAAGGACTTTCTCAATTCTTCATTTGAAAAGTCGAGTTCAACGTCCCAGAACTGCGGGCCCCCAGCAGTAGTCACGCTCGAGATTTGATCAAGAGGGGGTAGTAGGCACGGCGTCGTTCTGTACAGCACCGATTCAATCGAAGAGCCGCCTCGCATCTTGATATGTACAGGTACAGAAACTGGTTGCCCCGTAAGAGCATCTTTGGCCACGAGACAGCGCTGCTCGGCCGCCAGTACCCAGAAATGTCGAAACGCCTGAAGATGAGACCGGTTGTCCATAACATTGACCGGGAAGATCGGGTAGAAGGCGACCAGTAACGCAGCAATTGCCTTGTTGCTAGAGCCAAAGGTCGCGGTGCCGCAACCAAGGAAGAGCGCCCCGATCGCCAAATGGGCTGCGAGATGTGACCCGTAGGGCGTATCAGGATCGTCTCTTCCATGCAGAGCGCGGAGTCGACGGAGGACAGGGATATCGCCTGTGCCGGCCATGACAATCGAGCAAGAGACTGCGAGGATGTCCTGGCACATACGAGCATTGGTTCTGGCCAGTTCTTCATCATAGAGCGGAGCGGCATCTGGGTGCATTCTAGGCGTCGCAGGAAGCCCGGTGATGCGCATGAACTGATCTAGGTAATGCAAGAGTAGATCCCGTACCTTGGGAGAGGCGCTTCCGGAGAAACGTAGAGCAATGGCAAAGCAGAGGCCTGTCAGAATACTGAAGAAGGGCAAATCGGACGATCTCAGCTTGGTCGTGCTCTGCAGCTTGTGACGTGAGCGATAGGGCGCAGGAAGGTTCTTCTGCACCCAGCCAAAAGTAGGTTCGATCTGAGACCACAGAATGAGATTTCGTGTCATGGTTCGTAGAAGGAGAATGTCAGGGCGAACATAGTCAAACTGAAGCACAGACTCCGGAATGTCGATTTTGCGTGCCACGATTTGATCTTCTGACTTCATAAAGATGAGTGCAATGGCCATGACCGCGCCGGCTGAAGCCCGGTCTAGAACATGCACAATCTCAACGTTCTTTGTTGCGGTGGCATGCGTAATGAGTTTCTCGGT
The DNA here is from genome assembly GCF_000167675.1 of Trichoderma reesei QM6a. Lineage (NCBI taxonomy): Eukaryota > Fungi > Ascomycota > Sordariomycetes > Hypocreales > Hypocreaceae > Trichoderma > Trichoderma reesei. Next base: position 818,632 of record NW_006711155.1, on the reverse strand, counting down.
GAGGCGCATGTCTTGCAAGCCTTTGAGATCATTTCCTTTGCCAAGATTGATGAAGCCAAGTGCAAACCCGGCGGCAAGGCGGTAGCATTCGCTCCTCAGAGGCTCCTCTTCGTCTTCGTCGTCAACATGCTCAATCTCCGAGAGCATGATCTCGCTCATACGCCGATGCTGGCTACCACAGTACAGGAGACCGATTCCCATGATGCCAGAAGTTTGAGTGAGGGGTGACAAATTGAGCTCCGCCGCCCCCCGCGGCAGCATGCGGGTGGCGTGGACAGAGAGGAGGCGCGTTATCAGGGAGTCCATGGTGCCCATATACGACGCGGCGAGGCCAAGCAGCAGGCCGATCGAGGTCATCGTATGCTTTGGCGTGAGGTATTTGAAAGCAACCCATTTCGCAACGCCCTTGAGGTGTCCATTCAACCCAAGCGCGAGCAAGAATCCAGCATGCCGGTTGCTCAGATCCTGCCCTGGTTTGTTGTATAAGATCCACGAGGTATCAATGCCCTTTGCCAACGGCGAGATTGCCAGTCCCGCTGCGACGCCTTGATGAAAGAAACCCCAGCAGACCTTCTCCTCCGTGAAGAGCGTCTTATCCACGCCCACAGTGACATTGTTGGGCTTGACAACGCAGTTCAGATTGAAACCTCCAATGTGGAACTTCTGTGTGATGAGAGGGAAGCGTAGACTGTAGTAGAGAAGCCCCCGCCCCGCTGGAATAGCCAAGGTTCCGTTGGCGATCCTAGAAACCAGCTCCTTCTGCTTCTCCAGATATTCACTTTCCGGCAAACCTGGATCCTGGGGCAAGGTCACGATCCTGGGCTTGTGGGTTGCCAACAAGTCTCGAGCTTCTTGAAGGCGACGGTCATCCCTAAAGAGCGCGCGGATCACAGACTGCCGCTCCGTCCCTTCGCCTTCGTCATAGCCCTGGCTATTTGTCTGCTCAACGCTCTCACAGAGCAGCTTGAATTCCCAGCTTGCAGTGTGTGTGGGCGTCTACTCCTGATGTTAGCAATACAGCGTAAATTCTAGGGTGTGTTACTTACCAAAATATTTGACACGGCAGGACGCGGGCGTTTGTTTGAGGTAAGAACCAGGCTGATATCTGTCCGCTTGACAAATTCCAGCATCTCTTCTGGCCAGGACGAGGGAGGGTGAGGTTGGCAGAGTGCTATAGCATCTCGAAGAGGGACTGAGATAGCTTCTGGGAGGGTGTCGAGCACATGGTTCGTCAAGCCGCATTCTTTCATAGCCTCCACCATCTGCACTGCTGTAGCGTTTGGCTGCACAAGCCTGAAGAAGCGCCTGAACGTGAGAGTTCGGGGAAGAATGGAGTCCCAGCGGCGATCGAACAGTTTATCAGATTCGGGTAGCTGTGTAGCGGCGTAGAATATGTCTGCTGGAATGGGGTATTGTTGGCTGCGAATGCCCGAAAACCGAGACTGGATCCATTCGAGTATATCCGGCCTTTCGGGCGGTTCAGGGATGGCTGGCTTTAGGCGCAATTCTAAAGCAAGAATCAATTAGTCTAAGGCCTCGAACCTGTAGATGGGAACGAGTGAAACCATACCTTGATCGTGACGCGGGTCGAGGTCTTCCTGTATCCCCAGGTCATAGATTGCTGCAAAGTCATGCCACTTCAGCCATCGAGCAATTTGGCATAAGATCACCCGAAAGTCGGCTCGCCCAGATGGTAGATACTCGGCAGACATGATATCGAGCTTTTGCTCCTCCAATAGCAAGTGAAGAGCCATGAAAATGTCAACGGCAGCCTTTCGTCTGTAGTCCGCGGTCCGACCTAGAGACGTTGGGAGATAGCCGGAGGGCCCCAAGGCGTTGATACCGAGTGTCGATCCCATGTATTCTTTGGCCAGGACAACATGCCTGGAAATGAACTTTGTGCCCAGGCCCGGTGCGCTGCTTTGGGATGAGGTCTCCTCAACATCATCGTCAAGAACCCATTGCCACCCGCGGTTGATCATCCACGCCGGGCACCCAAGAGAGTTGACTGCCTCACCCATCTCAAGCGCCTTCCAATCATCAGAGTCTCGGATGGACCCAAATGTGCCGGATGGGTTTCTTCGTTTCCGAACCGTGAGTCGTTCTGATGGAGGATTTCGGAGCTCGGGCCGATCAAGGTTCAAGAATAGCGATAAGAGAAGAATAGTCAAGGCCGACCATTCTACGTTGGCCTCGGCTTTGCCTTGGCTATAGAGCCATTGCATGACGTGAAGCCACCCTGTGTGGATGCGCTCTCCAAGCGAGTCGGGCAAGACGCTTCTGCATACATTGAGAATAGAAGACACAGAGCTGGACGATGGCCGTAGTTGAATTTTTAGCTGATGGAGGCGCCCTTGAGTGTCCACCACATCGACGACCCCACGATGCCTGGAATGACAGACGCCCACGATACTGCCATTGGTGAGGTCTATAATCTCGCTCTTCCGCTGTCTGACGTCTCTGTCGACTGCTCTTCCTCGGAATTGCAAACTTTTCGTGTCGTCTACAAAAAGGAGAGAAAGAGATAGTTTGGTCATCTCGCTCCACGGTGCTTGTATGCTCAGCTCATGCCGTCCATCCTTGGATTCCGACAACACAAGGATAGCAGATTGGCCTCCATCCGTGATCTTACACGAGTCGACCACATTCTCTCCCCTCCGCAATTCCCCCGGTAGTACTGCGACGGTAAACATCGATGACGGCTCCCTTTTACCGGAGCTCACCACAACATCCGACTTTCGCTGTAGCTTGAGAGAAAAGGTAACAAGCTGGAGGCGCTTCTCCATTACTTCTTGAATGCCTATCAGCAACTGGCCAGTCTGATGATCATTCGTCGCAAAAGGGGGCGCGGCAAGAACGAAGATTTTGGTTTGGCCCCGCGAGTTGCTACCGGATGCTGAATAGCGAACGGTTGGACTATCTATCAAGATGACGTGGATCTTGCTGAAGAGGATTTCATGCTGCAGCCCGTCGAACTCATGGTCATCGAGCCGTATGTTATTGATACGCTCATCTAGGCCAGCGTCCAATGGAGCTTCAAGGAGACTACCCAGGCTGTGATGGGCTTGGTAGACGAAGGAAGCACTGGAACGGCCATGGTTTCCGAGAGAGTCATGTCGTTTAGAGGACACACCGCCGGCCGATGACTGGTCTGGAAACATCGCTCTGTCGTAGGAGGCAGAAAGGTCTGCGCGGGCAAGCACTGAGCTGAGCCTGTGCGAACTCCTCCGCCCGACTCCCGTGGTTTCCATGTCTTGCTTCTCCAGCGTGGAAACCAAGTCCAACGGCTTTTCGGCCCTTTCGCTCTTGCGTGGCCGCTTGCCGGGAAGCGGAGCGCCGAAGCTATCGCGGTGACTTGCCTGCACGGGGGTAGATGCGCCACTAGCGAACCCAGGCTGCATGGAGCTTCGTCGACGGGACGCCTTTGTACTTGGACTCTTGTGGCGCTTGATGAAGTGATCCTGGTGTTCCAGATATGACAGGCGCCATATGGTGTAGGTGTTGGCCTCGCGGTTGATGGTGACACCAAGTATCAGTGGTTCATGGGGACGCTCGGGAGATGTGCTGGGAACGACGACCTTCTCCACGTAGAGCAGCTCCTCTGCAGGATCGAGGAAGCCATGCACCTTTCTAGGCTTGTCCCTCTTCCCGCCCTTTGACGCTGGCTTCTCTGCATCGGTCACCACGAGCCCAATGTCCAACAGCGGATCTGTGAGAGCCACCAACCGAGGCCAGTGTGACTCTGGCTGCTCCAAGGGCGCATCCCACATGTTCTCCAGCGTCATGTTGAGTCCCACCGGCAGCGCCTTTGGCTTTCCAAGGCCCTCCGTCGAGAAGGCCGTCTGCTGAGAGCCGCCGAACGCAGTCAACTGGGACGACACAAAGGAGTTGGGGGGAACTCGGGGGAACTTTAGGGATATCGGCGCCAGATTCTCGGCTTTTGGCTTCGTCTGGATGATGACACCCACGGGAGCGGCACAGGCTGATTCCACTTCAAAAGGCATGTGGACGACGTGGCTTGTCCCTGACAGCATGTAGATATGGGCCTGGGTTTTGAGGAAGACGACCAAGCCCTTCTCGAGGGCCGTGGAAGACTTGCGGCTGCCGCCCTCATCCTCAGACGTCGGGAAGTAGGTAAGGAGGGCTTGCGTGATGGACTCCTTTTCAAGATCGAACCGGAATGACTTGCGGAAGATGCCTCCGCGGCACCACACGACGCAGTTGCCCGTCGTCAACAGTTCGTCCTCCACAGGGCCCTCCCTGTCGTCGTCGGTCACGACATCCCAGGCGTAGGACGAGGCCGACGCGTCTGGAGGGAGCAGTTGCTCGTCAATGGCATGCTGGAGCCCGGCCGGCCGGTGCAGCCCCAGAGATTGGACGGTGGCCATGCCGGAGTGCCATGTGTTGTTGTTATTGTCTGGCGATGGCTTCAGGTGGATGTCTGAGTGATGGATAGGTAGTTGAGGCTATCCGACTGGTAGGAGCATGCTGGAGAGCTCTGGCAGCAGTTTTTAGTGGGGTTGGATCCCTAGCAGGTACCCAGCATGGGACGGTAGCACTAGCAGATCTACCTAGAGTGCTCTAGAGATGCCTCTAGGCCCTGAAGTAGCCCAGTACTCCCGGTCTTTTTTTATCGTGTCTGGAATAATGAAATTGCTTCAGTTGAAGATACTGTTGTTTGATTTAGATGCTAGTATTTCCAGACAAAGTCTGCGAGAACATGTCTAGAAAATAAAAGAGGTCTATACTGATGATGGAAACGTATAAACAGGCCATATCTAGTGTGGTGTCGCTACCTCGCTCACGCACTCAGGCAACAACGGCCTAATGGTCGTCAAATACTGCAGCACTGAAACAAGCATGAACGCTGACCTCACAACTTCACCCTGCCATCAAACCACGGTGTCTGAGTAGAAGCTTGACATAGGTCATCACAAGAGCCAGAGAAAGAGCGAATAGGAAATCAAGATCAAGAACCTCTTGCATCATTGCACAAAACAGTCAATCTCATTAGAAAAACGACCCTGGCCCTCTCCTCCCTCAAGAAGACATCTTCCCCATCCCTGTCTTATACCTATTGAACGCCGTGCAATGCAAACCGCATCACCAGAGAGAGGAAGAGAGATAATAAAAAAATAAAGAACATGTGATATAAAACAAGGGGCCGGTCTAGTCTTTCTTTGCTTTTTCCCTCCCTTGATCTTCTTCCCTTTTTGGCAAACCGACCGTCTTCGAGGAGCTTTGGATTGAGAAAGAAACATTGGTATTTCCTTTTGGTCTTTAAGAGCGTTCACCCGCGTGGCCGAGTTCCCAGACTCGGCATCAAAGTTTTATTCGAGAATGATACCCTTGTTCAGCGCCAGGCAATTTTGCTTTGCCATGTCAAACACATCTGCAAGCTCCTTCTATCGCTTCTCTCTTATTTGGAGACAGCGGCGTTGAGGACTTGTGTTCTGAAGAAACCGCCCTTGGTCTTCTCAATGACCTGCTGGTAAACGTTGTTGGGAGGGTGGTTCATAATGACGGTACCGTCTTGGCTGTCAATCTTGGCATCCAGGCGAGTCTCGCGGATCAGGTTCACGATCCACTTCTCGCCATCATCGGGGTTCAGGCCGAGCTTGGCGCTCAAGTCTCGAATGTTCATCCGGCTGAAGATCTTGCAGTAGCTCTCGCAGATGAGGTGGCGGGCGGCGTTGACAAAGGCATCGGTGGACGCAGCCAGGAAGAAGTCGCTGCGGCACACCTCCTCGGCCATGCGAAGAGCCTCGCGAGCAGCGTTAAAGTCGTGGGCAATGTAGAGGGCGTTGACGAACTGGGTGATGGGGTCGGCGTACTCATAGGCCTCTTGTCGGACGTAGCGAACAATGTCCTTGAGCTGCTTCTGCTGGACCGAGCTGTTGCGCGCGCGCGTGCGGCCGGTGATAACGGCAGCAATCAAATACCGCAGGATCCAGGGGCAAGAGGTCTGGATGGTGTTGATGTAGGAGGCGGAGAAGAACATGTCCAGGATGGGCTCCCGGGCACCCTCGAAGTTGAACAGGGGGAAGAGGGACCAGTGGATAAGCATGGTCCGGTGGTCAAGCTGGGCTCGGGGGTTGTTGAAGAGTCTGGTGTCGATACCCTCTCGGACGTTCTTGAGCTCGTCAACGGCAGACTCCCAGTTTGTGGACAGAATCTCGGAAGCAAGCTTTCCCCAGGTCGCAGCGGCCACCTTGTCGTTGTCGGTGGAGAGAACTCGGAACTGGTAGAGCATGTCGGCGGCAGGGCCGTACTGACCGCATCGAAACTGGAACTGGCCAAAGTCATACAAAGCGTTTACCATTTCGATGGTGACCTGGTGAGAGCAGAAGAAAACTCAATTAGCATGTCCATCCAGAATTGCTAGGGGCTGAAGGGACACGCAAGCAAAGAACAAAACCCCCCCTTCAAGGGCTTTGCGCTCTGCCAGTGACTGCACATACTCCGTGTTGGTTCTTGAGAAACTCCAAGTTGGCCACCTTGTCGCTCCGCAGGCCGTTGACGACCTCGTCCTGGGTCAGCAGGTTGGCAATCTGCTCCGTCGCCTTCTCGTACTTGTCCAGCTGTGCCAGCACGTCCTGCCTCTTCTTGGTGTACTCAGCCGGGGCCTCGGCCACGCCGTGCAGCTCGCAGTAAAGGCTCGCCACGTAGTCGGTCATGTTGGTGTCGTCCAGCAGCTTGATCTTGCCCGACAGGATCTTCTTGGCCAGCTCGGCATCGCCCTTCTCCTCGGCCTGCTCGCCCTCGAACTGGATCAGCGGGAAGAGCAGGTGACGGCTCAGGTACGGCGCCACTTTGTGCAGGATTGACGAGCCATCGGCTGGCAGGGCCTTCAGAATGTCCTCCATGGTGATATAAGAATTGGATCGTCGTCGCAGGGCAAGTAGAATCTGACCGCGGCCGGGGTATGGGGGAGCGGTTGTCGTGGAGAGGAGGTCGTCGCTACGGCTGGAGAAAAAGATTCGCTCGCCCGTCAAATGGAGGGGCAGATTTTTGGTGAATTTCGCGAATAACACACAAAGTGGTTGTGGGGGTTCCAGCTTTTTGCCCGAAGATCCGCCGCCAGCGACACTCTAGTTTTGCAGTGCATCATGTGATCTGGAGATTTACGTCGAAAAAGTCCATTTGGAGCAAAGCAACAAGGCTTGATAACAGCAGATCCGATTGGAATTGAGACTTGCCGACTGTTGAAGGCGCTGACTTTGCCTCTCAATTGGTCGACCTCTTTGATATTGTACACCACTGATACCAGCGAGGCGACCCAATTCCGACCATTGTAACGCCAAAGCAAGGCTGATAAACCGACTACCAAATCGCCAGTCCCAAACTCTCGTTTCCAACTACCTGCCTACCTACATACAACAGCATCGCAACCACCCAAGATGAGCTACCTCATCCCCAGAGCCCTCCCCCTACGGAGCGCAACCATCCGGCCAGTCTTCCAGTCGCCCCTCAGCTGCTCATCAATAACCTTCCTCCGTCCCACGACCCAAACGGCATCCTTCTCCTCAACCAAGCCCTCGTCTGCCTCAGCCTCGCCTCGCCAGAACCCCAACCAGAAAGCCAAGATCCCTCCGCACCTCCGCCAGCTGAGCCGCGCCCCCGTACCCCCACCGACAAAGACTCCCGAAGAGCTCGTCAGCCTCGGCTACATTGTGCGCCGCACGCCCTCCGTCCAGCTGCCCGTCTACCGCAGGTGGCAGTCCGGCGGCACGCGCCAGGTGGTGCTGATCAAGAAGGTCGATGGCGACAGGATACGGCTGCTCGAGGATCTGGTGCAAGGTCTCGGTATCGCTCGGGAGGACGCGAGAATCAACCCGACGACACAACATATAGAATTGAAGGTATAACACGGCCAGGCCTATTCTCTTATCGGCCGAAAAGAGACGAATGAATGGCACAGCCGACTAACACACGTTCTTTCTTGTTTTAGGGAGATCACTTCGATAAGGCAAGGGGGTGGCTGCTCGAGCGTGGCTTCTAGAGGGTGCCCAACCTGTGTATATTATTTGGGAACAAAAGAGGTGAACGAATTATGGAGAGAGAGGTCGGAATGGCGACACTGGCGTTGGCAAGAGAACTTTCGAGCTTAAAAGAGGCTCACTTGCATGATCTTGCATATATTTGTACAAAAACAATTCAATAAACGAACAGGGTTATTCTGGCCACCAGAAAGAGGTATCAGTGTATATAACATCCTTACTCCTATGTACACAGACGCCGCGATGAGTTCGCGAGAATTCCACCTTTCCAAACCCGCTGATATTGAACACCTATGCACCATCGCACTTGTGACGGACGGCTTGAAACAAACATTATCAACCCCATACAATAGCATTTACACATCTGATCATCTGTTGACATTGTTCAATGTAAAAAGCACCCTGAACGCTGTCTCCCTCAAGCCCCGCCTCCTAGATTTTTTGTAAGGGGTAAAGTAAAAAAGAAGAAAGGAGAGAAAAAGACGGCGAGATAACCCATCCCGCAACAATGCTCGTATCCTAGAACCCTTTTCGAAGACATCAAAACAATCAAAGGATCCAGACTCATCCTGCCAAACTTATGATTGTCGACAGATGTTGCAGCAGGCCCTCCTTTGACCACTCAGGGCTATGCATGGACAATGCCTCCAACAACGCCTGTGTGGTGGGAAGGAAAGGTCCGGCGGCGGCAACGGCAGGATTGTTGGGGTCCCTCGACTTTTCGACAAGTCGTCTAAGCAAAGCTATCGCGAGGAGAGAAATGTAGAGGTGATCGGGGTCTTTGCGGGGTGCAGCACGTCCGGCTCCGCGTCCAAATGCTTGCGGTTGTTCGTACATGCGACTAAGCTCTTGGCCGAGACGGAAGAGGTTGTTCGCCAGGCCGTTGGCTGCGCTCAACCAGCTCCTCACGAGGTTCGACTCAGCACCAGGCGCCAAGGCCGCAAGAATCTCCGCGGCCAACAAGCCTTGCATCAGATACGGCTTTCGGACTTCCACAAGGGACGGGAAATTCGTCGGTCGATCGCGCTCCTTGGCCTTGTCCGGAATGGGAGAGATGGCGAGTGCAAAGGCCCGAGTGAGGAGATCGTGCGGGGGCTGATTGGTGGCATCATAAGCAAAGAGGTTTTTGTAATGGCCCCTGTTGGGCTCATCACGCGCAAGGAGCTTGGCCAAGGCGTCCACAGCATGGGGAAGGTATGTATGAACGCTCGGGTCATAGTTGGTGAAGAAGATCGTGTCGTTGGCCAGTGTCGGATTGGGAACCGGGGCAAATGCCAGCAAGAAATGCAAGAGACATGCTGCCTGTTCTCGACCGGGAATCTCTATTGAGCCGGCAATGTTCGAGAGCAGGATCACCACGTCCTTCATGAAGTCGAGGGTGTTGTTATGGGTTCGGAGGAGCATTGTCCTGGTGCCGAGATACCTGATCGCGGTGCAGAGAAACTTGATGACCGTCTCGTCGGCAAGTACAACGTGGTTGTCGAAGTTGTCCCCTGGGAAGGAAACATTGCGAAGGATGGTGGAGATGCACACCAATCGATCGACAGCTCGATCAAGCTCATACTCTTGAGTACCGAAAGCAGGGACATCTCGAATCGCCCATCGCTCGATGCGACACGCCCGGACAACCTCTTCGTACGGGGTGAGCTGGATATCGTCGGAGACTTCCACCGTGTGTTCAGTCAGGAGCTCAAGCTGCTCTTCCGCACAGTCGATGAGCGCATCCACAAGGTCGTCGCAGTATCGGAGATGCAGGAAATGTGCCTGGTTTGGTGAGTGGGATACCGTCGCGAGCGTGTCCAGAGCAAGGCGAACTTCTCCGTGTATCCCACTTTGCAGGCTACGCGTTAGTGCAGCTATGTCAATGTTACCGAGGTCGTTCACCGGCGGAACAGTTGGCTTCCACCGCTCCAGCTCTGCGCCCAGCAAGTTCGCCGCATGGAGGTCGACTCCGCCATACGTGGAAAGCTCTCGTGCGCATGGGCTGTATTCCTCTGATCTCGGGGGAAGCTGGGGCATCTGCTGCTCGACACTCATGACACCCATCGGTCGGCCGTCGACGGGGCCCAAGGCAATGCTTCCGGGTCTCGAGTGAGCCGGGGAAGGTATTGAGAAGTCATTTGGCCCGGCTTGATCCATGCTGCGCGAGAGGCTATTCCGATTGTGACCAGGACCGGCATTCGGTTGCTGATGAAGCTGTGGGGTTTGCGGGGTCGAGAAACCGTTGACGGAGGGCTGGCCGGGCTTGACGGGAGTTTGATGCTGCACATGAGGCTGAGGCGGAGGTTGATGCGGCGGCGGCGGCTGCTGCTGCTGTTGTTGCTGCCCCGGCTGCATTTGGCCCTGATTCATCTGCTGGCCGGGTACAGCCTGTTTCTGGGGAGTGGCTTGGTTCGCGAGAGTAGCTTGTTGCTGCTGCTGCGCCATCATCCTCTGCTTCTGCTGAGCTATCCAGACTTCTTCAAACTTGCCAAGATTGCGGTCATAAATCTGCTTGAGCGCCAGAGGAACGTTGGGAATCTGCGCCGGAAGTCCCAAGGCTTGGGCTATGTGGCCCCAGCCGTTCGCGACAGTGACCGACTTGGAACCTCCCTTGGACTGCACGGCTTGGAATAGAATCATCAGATTGACGGGCCGGTCCCCAATCATGGGGTTCACGTCTAATGGGAGGCCCTGTTTACTCATGAGTGTTGTGAGATTCTTCATGAACTGCTCTCCGCTGATGCTGCCGGTTGGTCGGTGTTGCTGTCGCATCGGTCCGGGGGGCATCTGGCCGTTGGGCATGCCGTGCATCTGCTGTTGCTTCGCCATCATTCCACGGCCGAGATTCTGTTGGGCCTGCATTTGCGCTTGCATCTGCATGGTGCCTTGGAGTTGCTGCTGAAGCCGCATCTGGTAGGCAGCCATTTTCTGGCCCTCGGTCATGCCCTGCTGCGCCCGCTGTTGCTGTTGCTGTTGAGACTGTGGGTGGTGCGCCTGATGTTGCTGCTGCTGCTGTTGCTGTTGCTGTTGGTGAAGTTGCTGCTGCTGCTGCTGCTGCTGCAGTTGAGCATACATGGCAGCCGGCATCTGGCCCATGGGCTGTCCCATCTGCCCCATTTGCTGGGCCATCATGGGGTTCCCCGCCATCGCGTTAGGGTTTGGCGACGGGCGCGGGTTCGACGGGGACTGCGCAAAGGCCGGGTTGTAGCCCTGAGGCATGTTTTGCATGTAGGGATTCGGCTGCGGCGTGCCATGCTCCGATGTGATGGGCGACGTCTGGGGGGCAAACTGCTGAGCGCCGGGGGAGAAGGGATGGGGCGAGGCCGTCGCCACGCGCTGGGGAACGCTGCCCGGGCGCATCTGGTTGCCCATGATGGGCGAGGGGCTGGCGTTGGCCGAGCCGTTGGTCTGCAGGTGGGAGAACTGGCCGGCGTTCTGCTGGGGCATGGCGCCGGGCTGGAAGCCGGGGAAGGTCTGCTGCTGCGGCGTCTCGGAGCGCGACGTCGGGAGCATGCCCGGATTCTGCCTGGGGGAGCCCGAGATGGAATCCTCGCGCGGCCGCGGGCGCTTTGATGGAATGACCGAATTGGTCTGGTAGACCTGGGTCGCCTGGTAGGCGGAGGGCGAGGCGTGGCGCATCGGGCCGTTCTGCATGGCCATCTGCTGTTGATTGGGGAACTGGGCGGCCGGGTTGAACTGGCCCGGGTTGGTCATGAAGACGGAAGGGTCCATCATGGCACTGGCAGCGCTGGGGTCAGTCATGTGCGGGAAGCCGTTGCCATTGTGGTTCGGGACTGCGTCGTTCATCCAGGTGCTCATGGCGATGAGCCCGACAAGCTGTGCGCGGCGACGTCAGCGAAATCAGCAGGCACGGCGGCCACAGAGCCCATTGATGGGCGCAGGGATGGATGGAGACGGGGCCGTGACACGGCACAGTGGGTGGTTTGATGGACGACAACGTTGAGTCGCGTCGCGGGTTGGCGGAGAGAATGTATGTGTATGTGTGTGTGCGTGTGGGAAATGGGCGACAGCCAGACAAAGAGCGCTGGCTGGGGGGGGCTCCGGGTGGGCGCTGGGCAGGTAGCAGGTAATGGCAGGCAGTGGCAGTGGTAGCGGTACCAAGCGGCAGCACGCAGTGGTGGCATGGCAGCAGGCGTTGCGAGGCACGGCACGGCAGTGGAGGTACCGCCATGTACCAGGCGCGGCCAGCGCTAGCACAGGCAGGCCGGAAGTAGCCACAGGTACTCCGCTCCGTCGCTGTTGGGCCACCTGCGCGCAGGTTCCAGCAGCGGCGCAGCAGCGCTGAAGCCGGGAGACAACGAGGGCGAGAGGGCGAGAGGGAGGGGGGCAGCGCCACCAATCGAGGTACCTTGCGGCGCCGCGGAAGACGCTAACAAACGGACGTACCTAATGATACCCGCGACGGGGCCGACTCGGTGCAGGAGATTAGGAGGTTAAGGCAAGGTGGTAAATAGCAGCGCCCGTGTCAGGTAGGTACGGATACCTCGCGCTGGATCGGGACAGCCGCAGCGGTCTGGGCAGGTCGAGGTACCGGTACGAGGAAGGTACACGGCACGCCCGTCGGGCCTATGAGCAGTGGATGTAGCGCAGGGGCAGTGAGCGCGCGTGCTGGAGGAGAAATTTTCGTTGCAAGAAGGCGTCCTGGTTCGGATCGGCGCCGCTGCAAGCAACAACAAGCCACCTCGGCGGCTCCCACGCAGCGCCCTGACTATCGAGAGCTCGGGGCAGAGGCGTTCGCTAGCCGTTGCGATGCGATAGAGACAGGATCGGTATGTCGCCTGGGGGGGCAGCAGAGAGGCAAGGAGTGCAGGCGACGTGAAGTGAATGGAGAGCCAGGTCTTACCTAAGGCGCGTTGAGGTGGATGACTGCGAGTCCTCGCTGGATTGGCAGATTGGTTTCAGACCGATGGGAAATGCTCCCTTCCTGAGACCGCTAGCCTGCTTGCGGCTTAGCGCTGACGCCGCCGGTAAGCCAAGTGGATCGTTGGCCAATGAGCGCGCTCTGTTAGCATCGCGATACCAGTAATGACACTCCGTGTTAGTGAGATCGCGCTACCAAAGGCGCATTAGCTAACAGATGCGACTAGAGTCGCTATCAGTCTGCTATCAGCCGCCGGACAGGATTTGTCGTCTCGACCTATCCGCTCAAGAGAGACAAGGGCGGTCGTCCAAGCTGATCTCCGATGAGATTCAGACCGAGGTCTAGCCAAAAGCGAGCAGTGCCTGAATCGTCTCTTGTAACGCCAAGCAACAGGTATGAAGCCGTTCTTCTCGTAATAACATGTTCCCTGGCTGCCAGTCTGGAGTTGCTGAATCGATTGGAAGACCATATCCTCTCCCGTCCATTTGCGCTGCGTTCCGAGGGTCCATGTGGCGCACTCGCTGACTTCCGTTACCGCCAACAATCAGCATGTATGCCAACTGAGGGGACGAGGATCGCGGGCGCTCCAGGAAAAATCAAGACGCTCATTTCGTTTAGCCAGCAGGCCGAGCCAATCGATGTGTCGTCCCTGCTCTCCAGCTCCAGAATAGCAGGCACCAGAGCTCCTGGCCTCCCACGGCTCAGCTTGCCTCTGGCGTTACTCGTCCATCCTCCTGGTTGTCGATAGGAACAGACTGCGCTGCACACTGGTCAGAACAGGCGTCGTGGGCGGCTCCACCTCAAGCCACGATCCGCAGGCTTCGGCTTGTCCAGAGCATCCAGAATCTTTGCCTAGGCCGAGCTGGAAGCCCTCGCTTCGCACCATCGGGCGCAGTTGATCTGGGCATTGTCCATTTGCCTTCTGCAGCCGCTCGCAAGCATCAGAAGCTGAGCAAATCCAGAGCTGCCGCGCATGAGAGCGGCATGGCGCCAGTCTGCTCCGAGTCGAATCGACCGGGATGGCACGAATCCTGGGGTCGTCGTGTCGCCTTGTGACACCGTTTGATGCCGCTGTCCAGTCTCCACAGGGTCAGCCACCCCTGTCACAGCGCACTCTGATGGCAGCACTGGTCCTTGGGCGAATCTCTCAGCGGCCCCTCCGACAGGACCGGTTCTCGCATTGTGATGTTTTTTTTGCTTTTGTGCCCTCGTTTTTCGTGTGCTGCTCGCGATGCTCATCCGATGGCGGTTCCGGGCCTTGATGAGCGCTTTTGGCCCTTTTCTCTCGCTGCTGGCAGCATCCCGCCGCCGTTGTGCTGGTGGTTTTCGCTGGCTGCTTTTCTCGTCCCGATTGACACCAGTCGTGGGGGGTCCCTCCACAGGCTGGGTGAGGTAATCATATCCAAGCCATGTAAGTGAGCTCGTGAAGCAGAAACAAGCCACGCACGGCAACGCGCAAAGAAAATGGCGTCGAGAGGGACACGAGGGAGGACTGATGGAGGGGAAGAGAGTCCAGGAAGAGATTGAAATGGGAGGAAATCCGACGAGGAACGGGGGAAGGGGGGGGTCAAGTAGTTATGGGTGAGAGGCAGAGGCCTAATACCGTAGCCAGCCTACACTCCGGTCTGGTACCTGCCGACAGGCCATGCCCGTGATTAGCTCCAGCCTTCAGGCACATTGAATGGAGTGGATGTACTCGCACTCACTGCTCGCACCGAGCAGGTACCTTCTTTGCCCTCGTCTATCGACCTTATTACCTGGTACCTTCAGCAAGTGGCTACCTTACAGCGACTCGGCCAGCGGCAGCAGAGTCAACGCACGCACGCACAGCACCGCAGAAAAGCGCTGGGCTGGCTGGGCACACAATCAAATTCTCCGCAGCAGCAAGCCCACCCGCCGCCACCGACACCAAGGACCAGCAGGACCACCAGCATCCGAGCTCGCTTCAACTCACGGCTCCTCCGTCATCCACTGCTCCCAATTATATACGGAGTGAGAGGCCCTAAGAGGCCCGGATTCAAGGCAGACGGCAGCTTCTCAAATCTTATTCCTTCCCACCAATCTTCACGGCAATAAGCAGCTCGTTTGCCGTGACAGCGCTCCGCAGCCTAAAGGGGGGTGAGGAGGAGCTCGTTGCCTCACCATATTCGCTCAGGCAATCACGTCCCCTGGAAGCCTGTCAAACTGAATCTCCTCACGCGGGCCTTTTCACCCCCACAAGCCCAGTACGTATCATGGACGAGGATTCGTGCATTTCATCTGGATGCACCGCCCAACCGAACACCACCAACCGCTGGCCTAGCTGGCCTGACACACCATCTCCCTGTCCCGTCAGGAACACGGGAAACAGACAGAGACAGGAACAGAGACAGGAGAAGCAAAGAAACAAAAGGTGGACAGACTGCGTGAAAAATGTGTCTATTGGAGAGAGGGTGCGGATAACATCAGACGCTCGCTGCGGCTGCTCCTCGTGAGGGTGAGGCCCGCCACTTTTAGTGTGCGTCTGTGGAAGCACCACTTGCTGATCACAGCTTTGACGGATGTGCCTCCTTGGGTGTAGGTAAGGTAAGGTACTAACGAATGCCATCACCTCCATCACCTCCGTCACCAAGGATACCGAGGCGAGTAAGGCATCGTGGAACGAGTTTATGTTACCATCAAAGCAAGAACGACACGAGAATGGCATTTTTTTTCCCCTTTCCATTAGTGTGTCAACGACATCCTTTGGCTGCTCTCCTCGACACAGCGTTCCCCTCCTCTGCTCTCCCTGCGGCCTTTTGGGCTGCTAGAGCCAAGTTGTGTGCCATGATGCCTGGCCTGGGCTGAATCTACCAGCCACGCTCCCGTCATTCCGTTCTCTCGCCACCCACCTTTATTCTAATATGGAACAAAGGAGATGAGAGGCGGTAAAGAGGAGATGGGAAAAAAGATTTGCGTGACTGCTTTGAGATATAAGCCCGACGCTGCGCCAGTACAACTTGGTTCTTCTTCGTGGTTTCCTGTGATGCAGGTTCGGGCTCTTTTGTGCCACGCCAATGCAGCACGAGCAAAAGACGCCGTGATTTAGTGGCCATTAACCACATATAAAGCAGCGACGCTGGCAGGCTTTTCTTCACTCACAAAAACCACTTCGCAAAAGCAAGTTTGAAAGGAGGTCGAAGTTGTGCGAGCGCTACCTACCTAACCTATGAAGCTCCCAAGTGTGCTGTCGCAGACGGGGTATCACATATGACACCACTCGAGATTACCACCACGACGCCTCGGCTCCGTGCCGCGTTTTCAAACGTCCGCTGTTCGCCAATCCTTCTAGCAAGCGGCATGTTTGTGCCCTCTCGCTGGCGCTCTTGGCATCGAGGCGTCAAAGTGTCTGCGGTCTTGTACGAGGAGCGCTGCTCGAGATCGGGAGGGACGGCTTCCTACTCACCTGTACGAGGACAGCACTTCGATGCCAAGCGATCCGATGCGCCAAAGGCTAAGCCTCTCTTACCGGCCTGGGATATTGATTGCTTTGCACGAAGTTCCGTCGTCCAATTCATGGTGCAACGGCATTCCAGCCACCAATATGCCGACCCTACACACTGCGTATGCGTCTCCAAAAACCCGAGAACTTCTCTATGGTAAAGAGACGATCAGTGATACAGAACCCCAGCGTCAGGTCCCGCCTGCTGCCAACATGATAAGATGACACTGCTACTAGGTACGTAGTGGTTTCTCTTGATATACCTAGTAGGTATCAGCTAATAAGCAGGTGACTTTGGCCTTGGCTAACAGCCTGGGGAGATCTCGCCGCATCGGAATGTGCCGTGTCTCAAGCTCAACCTGATGTGACAGACGGCAACCTTAGACAGGCACGTGGAAGTACTTGAGCATTCCAACAACGGCGACCGGCTTCAACAGGCCCTGGACAGGGTACCTACCTAGTAGGGATGAAAACAATTGCTTTATGTATGTATTGCTGAAAACCTCGAGGCATGTCACTCCATACTCATCATCCTCCAATCTCGGCGGTACTAGATGCTGGCTGGCCAAGTGGCCTAATTGCGGAGAAGCTGGATTATCCTCCACCTGCTTGCTTCCAACCACAAGTCGCAACGCACGACCTAGAAGATGATCAACCAGCTCCTTACGAAATCTGTGTACAACACTGATATGAGCACCACTGATATCGCCCTTGAATTACTTCCCCCCTGCGATCCAAACTTCCCATATTACCGATGCCTCGGGTTGAAGATAAAGAGGAGAGAAGGCTTGCGCTTTGAGAGAGCGTTTGCATACTTCATAGTATCAAAAAGACCACCCCAAATCATATACGGCGAGATGGCCGAGTTGGTTATGGCGTCAGGTTAAGGCTACCTTAACAAGCAATTCCTGGTGGAGCAATCCGCGTGGGTTCGAGTCCCACTCTCGTCAGATATCTCTTTTTGCCTCTTTATCTGAGTTTAGAGGTCAAACAAAGCCAATCCTTTTTTTTTTTTTTTTTTTTTTTTTTTCTTTTTTTCTTCTTCTTTCACTCCTATGCCACGTCCAGACAGTTCAGACGACACATACTATTGCACAGTATTGCCACCGATCAGCTTTGTATCGTGGAAGAAATGATGGATGCCATAGAACTGTCGGCCAGACGTACAGTATTCGAGTCAGATGACTTGTATGTATGGGCATCGCCGAGGCTCGTGGTGAAAGGCAGCGGCTGGAAAGCTGCCTGGCGTCTATGACCTACCTTATCCGCACTGACATTGGGGGTGATCTAGTTTCAAGGGACGAGAGCACCATGATGTGAGTTTGTGTCCTGCTCGTAATACTGCAGCGTGCGAAAGTCGTCGTTGTTCAATATAGGTAGCAGTACTTGGCTCCTCGTCAGTTCATTTTGAAGATGTAAATCTGCCGGCGGGGACGCCCGCTAAAGCCACAGGGGAGCAGTTCCCCCCAGGGTGCGCTAAGCCGCACACAACCTTGAAGTCACCAACTGATCACAAACTGCCGGTCGTGTCCTCGATCCAACTTCTGCAACAGTCATGCAGCTGCTGTCTCCCATGACGCCGCCGCTCTCGACAACAGCACGAGACTCGATTCCTCTTTTGGCCCAAATCAAGTGCCAACAAGGCCTGGAGTTAAAAGCCCTTGCAGCTGGCCCATGTGCCTGTCACGGCTCCGAGTTACACTGAAAAAGAGATCCGCGGTCATCTTGCAATCCTGCCACATTATCTACTTGAGCAACTCGCTGAGCCTCATGCTTCTCTGTCTCTCCATCCACGACTCTCAATCCCATCACCGCCGAGTCCTCGCATTTCTCGCATCACATTCTCCCCCGTGATTGTTGCCTGGTGGCGTCCTCTTCGTTGTCCTGCTATGACTCTCCTCCCAGTCAAGAGCCAAGAATCCGCAGCAATGCCGAGACGGCAAGTCTGTGTCTGCTGGTCTGCTGACGCTCCTCCACACCACGGGCACCGCAGCTGATCGCCGTCAGCCTTGCCAGGAATAACGCCCTGTGGACTGTGCCTCTTTTCTTCCATTTCGTCCTTTCTTGTTCTGCAATGCTTCTTTCTGTTTCGCCTCTTTGATTCCCGCCTGCGTCACCCCGGCCGGTGCGTCAGAGATGCGGTCTGACCTTGTTGTCTTTGTCGCATAAACCTTTGACAGGTCCACTGCTCTGCTCCCACCAGACATGTGATGGGTCACTCTGATGGAATATCGACTCCCCCAGATGCCTGCAGCTGCAGCTGCTAAAGTGTTTAGCTTTTGCGAGGTGTCAGGGGGTCGGTAGGAGATGGGGTTGAGAAAAGTATATGTTGATGCTGCTAGCTCACCACCATCGTCTAGATTGAAGCTGCAGCAGCCCTTGCATCTGCGATTCCCAGCCTGTTTCAGCCCTGTTAGTTGCCGACAGAGAGGGGGTTGATGCCTTGTACCGAAGCACATTCATTGGACGCTGCCATCACCAAACGTACAGTACCCAGTAGCGCTTGTTGCTATTTGTCTCTGGCTGCAGGCCTGGGTATATCTCGCGCCTCCGCCATGAAACCTCCAAGGCAGCCCAACGATGCATCACCCAAATCCTTCATCATGAGCTCCGTCACCGAGTTCTACCGCTCCCAGATCGGCAACGAGGCCGTCATCAACTACGCATACACCGACTTCCCCTGGCGGCTTCTTGCCAAGGATGTCTACTATTTTTTCGCCTACTGCTGGGCCCTGCCGTGGGTTCTGTTTCCCCTCAACAAGTTCGGCTCGGGCGAGCTCGACGAGCTGTATCCGTCGTTTATGAACATCTTCTGCCTCACAGTCCACTTCTTCTTGCTCATCTTCCAGCTCGCTTTCCTCATCACCTTGCCGTTTGTCCTCGTTTTCCCGGCATGGATGGGAGTTGGCGGTATTGTGGCCTTTAACCTGATAAACAGGCTGGTTTGCATGCTGTTGAACGGCAAAGACATCATCTTTCACTCGGATGAGAAGTACGCTCAGGAGCGACCAGAACATGAACACGAGCAATGGGTCTTCTTGAATGGCGTCTCTGTCGGGTAAGTCATCCACCACGTTGCCTGTACAAGAACTACATGTATGTTATGGACGTGCTACTAACGGTCCCTTCACGAAACCAGCCGCCACTGGATGAAGATGAACCTGAACCGCTTGGCCCTGACATTTGGCCGCCCCGTTCTCGGCATCCATAACCGCACATCAGGGGTCATCTTCGACGTCATCGAGTGCCTCATCCAGCGCAACTTTTCCTATGCGACCACCGATGTGCGTGTCTGCTATAGGCACCTCAAGGACATTCTCTACGACCCGAAAAAGTCAAAGGTCGTCTTCATCATGCACTCGCAGGGCGCCATCGAGGGCGGCATGGTCCTGGACTGGCTACTCCAGGAGATGCCCCAAGACCTCCTTGCAAAGCTCGAAGTGTACACTTTCGGCGCCGCCGCCAACCACTTCAACAACCCGCACCGCCACGTCATCTCGCAAGATCTGACACGGTCGAGGCCCCATGAGGCCCTGCAGGCGCTCGTCTCAGAGGCTTGCTACGAGACTCCAGTCACCACGCCGCTCGAGGTCAAGAAGGATCCGATGATGACCGCCTCCGTCGTACGAAGATCGTCTTCTTTGACATCTTACCACACGGCCTCTGCTGCCAAGGACAGAGCCATTGGCCATATCGAGCACTATACTCACAACACCGACTTTGTTGCCATATGGGGCATTCTCCATTTCGCCACGAACAAAATGGCTTCTTTGCAGCTGCCTCGGTTTCTGGGCCGTCTCTTCAACCGGTCCAACGGCCACGGCGGACACCTCCTCGTTCAGCATTACCTGGACGGCATGTTCCCCTTGAAACGCGACCCGAAGACCGGAGAGTTCATCGGAGCCGACGAGAAGAATGACTTCATGGAGGAGGTCATCAAGTTTGGCGTCGAGGGCACCGCCATGGACAACGCGCGAGAAGCATTCGAAATTAGCTACGGGGGCACGGGGGGTTTTGGAACGGGCGAGATCTCGACGCCGATCGAGGTTTACGACCAGTTCCTCCACAGAAAGCACAAGAAGGATGTCAAAGTCAAGGAGCTCAGCAGGTTGTGGATGTACAGGAACGGAATGAGCCCGCCTGAGACGTCACACGTCTTGGCGGCCGATATGATTGGGATTCCCAGAAACTCGACGCTGTGAGAACGATTGAAGGGTTGCAAGCACGTCGACTCCGGCTGCAGTTGACATGATTTTATGAACATGGTCAAGAATGATTCCCAGCATGTAGGTACTTGGCAAGGAAAGGTAGTTTTTCTTTCTTTCTTTCTTTTTTATCCCCCCTTGTCACATAGAACGAGATACCTGACGGAATTATATTATGATGTTGTATATATACTCGGAATAGTGTGTAGTAGATTTACAAATTACACCAATGTCAAAAATGAACAATCGCTTTTCCCTACCGTCGCCGACAGCATTCGTTTATAATCCACATATATGTTCCCACCGCCATCCCCCTCAACATGATACATAATCCACCTTGGCTAGATCGGTTACACCAGAGAGTGCCCTGCTGGTTGCGGTTGATGACTATGGTCATAGTCCGTTGCATCTCGTTGGGGGTTCACCTCTTCGTAATGCGACCACTTGACAAACTTGTAGAAACCAGCAGCCACCACAGCTCCCATGAACGGACCGAGCCAATAGATCCATTCATATCCAGGGAAGTGAGGCGTTGCGACGGCACACCCGAAACTGCGAGCCGGGTTGAGTGAAGCGCCGGTGTAGGAAGTCCCTAAACAAGAAGACATGTCAGCGATATAATCCGGTAGGTGTTGATGTTGTTTTCTGTCTCGGTAAGTTAAGGTGGTTGTCTTACCCGCCAGCATGACAACGAACAGCGCCAACCCGATACCAACGGGGGCAATGAAAGTGTACCTAGAACGCTCGACTGCGAGCATCAAGACGACAAACACAAGAAAGGCCGTGAAGAACATCTCGATGAAGAGGCCCTGCGCAATCGATGTGTCGCTTGAGAGAAGACTATTCGCCGCGGAAATGTTCCCGGGAAACATGGCACTCGCGAGACCGCCGGCACACATGCTGGCGATGAGTTGAGCTGGGACGAGAAAGGCGGCTCGCGCCCAATCGAGTGTCCCTGCCAGACACATGCCAAACGTGAGCTATCAAATTGGCAAGTCAGTCATTTTCAGTCATTTTCAGTCCCATTTTTCTCTGTATAAACAAGCCTAGACTGCAAACCGGCTTTTTTTCTGTGAGAGGGCTTGGGAATGTTTTTTTTGGGGTTTTCTCGAGAGAGAAAGAGAGAAAAAAAACGTACTGCAGGGTTAAACAGCCCGCCGCTTATGCGGTAAAAGGCCCATACATTGACGAGCAACGAGAAGCTGTAGACAAACGCAAGGAAGAAGACGGTCGTATCGTCCATGCCCCCGGGGGACGATGGAGACAGAGTAGCCAGCTTTGTGTATTGCATGCTGCCAGCGTAGCCGAACCACAGGAAGAAGAAGGTCCCGACAAACTCCCCGACTGCTGCAATCAAGTGTTTCTGCATCGGGGTCGGATGGAAGTGCTCGCGGTCACGGCTTTCGCCGCCGTTGGGCGCTGAGTGCTGCCGTTTCGATAGTCCCGGAAAGGCCATTTTCACCCGTTGTATGTGAGTTGTTGTATGATGAGTCTACCGAGAGCGTCACCTGCCTACTTATCCAGTAATATAAAAGCAAGAATTTTTCCTTATATACGTTGGTCGTCACTTCGAGCCAGTTCAGCTACACACATACATACGTCAAGCCAAGTTGGAACGCAAAGGGGGGTCGCGGATAGTATGCTCCGACAACTACCAAGCTGTTTGTGGTGTACGATTCCCAGCAGGGAGGCGAATCAATGGGGGACACAACATTATGACGGAACGTCTTGAAAGGCGCATACGTCTATGATGCCAGGACCCGATATAAAAATGAAAAAGACAACCATTACTTGTTTTTTTCTGACTGCGTAATGGTAGGGGCCACAGGCTCGTAGGCTAATGTAAGGGCAATCATACTAGCATCGCAGGCCCTCTTTTCAGCTGCGGGCCGTCGAAGAGATTTTCAGCCTCGACGTAGTTTGTAGGCACGTGTACAGTACAGTACAAGGTAGGTAGGTAGGTTTGTGATGTCTCCCAGGCCTTGTTGATTGGGCGCTGCAAAGAGAAAGCGAGCGTAAAGTTGACTTGTATGGAAGAGGAGGAAGTATGTACTATGTAAAAAAAGACAGAGAGGCTGGTGTTAGTGGCGAATCTTCTTGGCTTCACCGGCATCTCTGCCGATTGCTTTAAAATAGACTTAATGTCTATGTCATCCAATGAAAACTTCTCTTGTCAGCCTGAATATTGGAGGCTATGTAGCCTATCTTGTACATTTTGTTTGCAAGATCTCTATTATTGGACAATGCATCGAGATTCTACTGTACTTCGCGCAAGGAGTCAGGACGACTTCAATGCTCTACCCAACCCGTCAGCGACGAGATTTATCCCCCATGGCAGCCAGCATTGGTAGAAGCAAGCACTACCTAGGTAATCAGTTTCAATGGCATGCTTGTCGTATATGATTGCAAGACTGTAGGCTCCAGATGGAGAAGGATACGACAATATCTCCGCATAGGTACTACACAGCTGGTATCAACATCTACAAGACTGCCGTCGAACAGAGCATTTGGAGCACTACTCCGTGGGAGACGCCGCCAAAATAAGTGTCAAAAGCACAAAAAGACAAAAAAAGAAGATCTGACGAGAGTGGGACTCGAACCCACGCGGATTGCTCCACCAGGAATTGCTTGTTAAGGTAGCCTTAACCTGACGCCATAACCAACTCGGCCATCTCGCCAATCACATGAGTTAGAAGTCGGCGACCTTAATGTGTCTTGTTAGGGTCACGCAGAGCCTTTATCCTGTTTTAGCGCGTCTTGCATTGCATGCTACCCTGAAGCTTGATAGTTCACGCCCGTGAATCAGGCTGTCAGGCAAGTAACAGCTCGTATCTCCCTATATTGGAAATCTTGCATCAGGGTCGTCCAGTAGTCTGAGTTTTCAGGGTTGGCTTGATGGGACGTTTAGTCTGGCAGCGTGTGTGTAATTGAAGCATCTCTGATCTTGTAATTTCTCTCAAGTCTCCAGGCAGCGATAGGCAGAACACCGCTAGGGAGCGGCTATGAGCGGGAACATCCAATGTTTCCATCAAGAACTTAGTGCCAGGCCAGCCCAACAAATGGAGAGGTACCTCAAACAACCAGTAGAGGTACTTCATTAACTGACAGGCACCGACCGTGAATATGTTCACGCCTGCAATTACTTCCCGAGTACCTGCATCTGTCCCTCGTGCAGCCTCAGCCAGACATTCGTCCAAGCGGAGGCAAAACGTGGCGACCTGTGGCAAGGATCCGAGGCGCAGCCAGCCAATCGCTTCGCCGTGCTGCCCTCCATCCCGTCTGCCAACTGCCAATTGTAGCGGGCTTGCAGCACTGTCACAGGCACCCAAGCACCTCAGCTCTCCTGTAACAGCGCTCGCTCAGCGGTTGCTTGACCGGTCCAGGCTGCAGGTGGTCACTAACTGAAGCTTGTTTGCACGATGACGCACGCAGTCTTGGATTCAGAGACCCTTAATCAAACCTGCTCGAGTCTGGCTGCTCTTCTTCTATTAACCGCCAAAAAGCCACTTGAATCACCGCTTCCTGACGCCTCTGATCTTCTTCCCCTCTTCCTCACGTCAAATCTGCCGCGTCGTGGTGCTGTTCATGCTATCCAAGCCCATCGCCAGGCCTGCTTGATCACAGGTTACTACTAGGCCCTTTTTCGTCCTGACAACCGTTGCTACGACGCTTTGTTTTTTTCCTTATCTTTTTTTCTTTCCCCCACCTATTGCTCGACTGCCCTCCAGCTCTCTCGTCTTCCTCTCCAGCATCAACTTGCGACGTCGCAAAACACTGAAAGGAGCAACGACGACTGCTGGGAGGCAACAAGGCAAAGCCACCTGCCAGAATGTTCGTCCTTAGAAACGGTGAGTGAAGACGTGAATGCGATTGCTGTATGTAGCCTGCGCGAACTCCGCATGTGCGCTTTGCAGCTCTGTTTCCCTACCAACGGCCTGCCATTCATCTACATACCTACTGCTACATACATATTTGCCCATGCCCTGACTCGCCTCCGTCGCTACCTCTCTTCCCGTTTCTTTCACATCTCCAAGATACGCATCGCATCGTGTTCGCTAACATCCGCTCCCATCAGTCGGCAAGCTGATTTTCGGCTCGGCTGCGCAACAGGAATCCCTCATCGAGCTGCCCCAAGGCCAGCTCTACCTTGTCCGACCTCTGTCGCCAAAGGGCTACTCGGAGCTCATCTTCAAGGACTCTGCCATTCGCATTCGGCGGACCAACCAAGACTACCAATACCAGCTCGTCGTGCAGCGCGTCTTCGAGGAAGGAGAAGCTGAGCTGCTCGCCGACGAAGAAGGAGAGGACGCCGAGATTGACGCGCTTGTGGGCGAACGCGACGAAAAGACGTTTCTGCTCGACGAGGCTCTGCGCTTCCGCATTGAGATCCGCGAGGGCGGCGACGAGACGGTCCTCGCCTGGAAAGATTTGAGTGGAGACAGCGGCGACCTGTACGAGTTTGTGTGCGACCGCGTCGTCACGACTGCCGAGGTGAAGCGCTTCCTTCGCACGGCGCAGGAGTGCCAGTACGAGCGAAAGTATCGCAAGCCGCACACAACGGCCTCGGAAGAGGATCTCCGGCAGTTTGAGTTCCCCGAGGAGCAGCCCATCCCTCCCGCCAGCCCCATCCATAGCCCAACCCTTGCCAGGTCGATCGAATCCATCGACGACATGTTTGCCAAGAGGACTGCCACGCTTTCGGGCAAGTCCGAACCTGCTGTAGAGCAGCCGAAAGAGGTCGAGGCGCCTCAGCAGCCGCAGGAAGCAAAGGCTGCCCCTACGCCCCTTGAGATCTATGCTGCAGTCTCTGGCGAGTTGCATCTGTACGACCCGCAAGCTGGCCACTTCTCCCAGGTTGAGGATACTGTCATTGTCACGGTTTCCGAAGTAGGAAAATGGGAGTATTGGCTGCAGATCGATGCCGCTGGGAAATCCATCCTTGGCACTCCCGTTACCCCCGAGTTCAATCCCGTGTTCGACTTTGAGCATCTCTCGTTCATCTTCAACCACTGGTCAGAAGATGGCACGGGAAGGTCTTGGCTCATCCGGTTCAAAGATCAACCCACACTGGAGAAGTTCCAGGAAGCGGTGATGCAGGCCATCTGGGAGAGACTGAATGAGACCAAGTGGAAGAAGATCCAGGAGAAGGAACGTGAATATGTCTTGGATGCTTTCAATGACCTCGCCATGGAAGACGCGCCTCCGGTGGATGAGGAGGAAGAAGAGACCGAAGAGGACTACGAAGACGCAGAGGATGACCGCGGACGATATGAAGACGACGAGGACGAGGACGAAGAGCGACAGGAGACAGCTGATGGGGACGTCAACTCCCAGCTGGCCGTGGGCTACAAATACGACCGCTCCTTTGTCGTTCGCGGTTCCAAGATTGGCGTCTTTACTCACACGCCAGATAACCACCTCAAGTTCTCGACCAACATCTCTAAGGTGACCACCCCCGGCGGCAAGTTGATGAACCCCAAGAAGGTCATGCTCCACAAAGAAGACAGAGACCTCATCATGCAAAACGACGTGGACCCGAACAAGCTTTACCGCATGGACATTGAGTACGGCAAGGTCGTCGATGAGTGGAATGTCCACGATGACATTCCCGTCACAACGTTTGCTCCGGAGAATAAGTTTGCCCAGATGACGGGCGAACAGACATTCCTGGGTATCTCTCACAATGCCCTTTTCCGCGTCGATCCTCGCCAGGCAGGCAACAAGATTGTCGATTCGGAGCTGAAGCAATACGCCTCGAAGAACGACTTCTCCTCCGTCGCCACCACCGAGAAGGGCTACATCGCCGTGGCCAGCAACAAGGGTGACATTCGCCTGTTTGACCGTCTCGGAATCCGCGCCAAGACGCAGCTGCCTGCACTTGGTGATCCCATCATCGGCATGGACGTTTCGGCTGATGGTCGATGGATTTTGGGAACCACCAAGAACTATCTCCTGCTCGTCGATGCTCAACAGCATGATGGAAAGAACGAGGGAAAGCTTGGTTTCGAAAAGCCCTTCGCCGCCGACTCAAAGCCTCGTCCTCGTCGACTGGCCCTCTCGCCCGAGCACGTTGCCCAGTTCTACCACGAGACTGGCCTGCCCGTGTCTTTCACGCCCGCCAAGTTCAACACCGGTGAGGGTGCGGAAGAGACGAGCATCATCACCGCGTCCGGACCGTACATCATTGAGTGGAACCTCAAGCGCATCGTCCGCGGCCAGAAGACGCCGTACAAGATCAAGCGGTACGAGGAGAAGGTCATGGCCGACGACTTCAAGTTCGGCTCCGACAAGAACGTCATTGTGGCTCTGCCCAACGAGGTCAATATGGTTGCCAAGCAGAGCCTCAAGATGCCTACGCGCGAAAGCATCATGGGCGACGTGCGGCTGCTCGGCAGCGGACGCAAGTCCGGGGGGCGTATCAGCACGGGCAAGAGTGGGCAGTATAAGCTGGGACGGGATGACATTGTGGAGTCGCCTTATTAGAGAGGAGGGGCTGTGTAGGTTTTCCTCTTAGATGGAAATCTTGAAAGAGAGCAATCTTTGAAGGAAGTGAGGCGTGACATTGACGGATGGGCTGGGCTGGGCTGGGCTGGACGGGATGAGGGCTAACGATGACGATGATGATGGGATACCATAGGCTTGTTTTTTTTTTTTTTTTTTTTTTGTTGCGATTCAAGGGGATGGAGTTTGCTGGGCTGAACGACGTTTTTGTTACGAAGATTTTATCATTATCTCGCCTAGATAACTGTATGTATGCAGAGAACATTAACTCCGGTGAATTTATACAGTCATGGCCTGCACGTTGTGAACTGAGTAACTGCCATGCAATACTGGCTCAATGGAGCTGTGTAGATCTGATGATGATGATGGTCATGTATGGTGACCAATGCACGAAGAGAGTAACGACAAACGGTCATTAACATATGATTTTTTATAAAACCCTCATATACGTTTTTTTTATTCGCTAACCCAGCGTCCATCGTAAACACACATGATCAAAAGGAAGAAGAAAAAAAAATGCACCCTTGGGCTACCATGAAACCATCCATTTTGAATGAAAAAAGAAACAGCCCGCAAACTTTGTCCAAAGAAAACTATAACAATGACGACCAAACAGCAACCAATCCATCACACCCCTCCCCTTACTCCTACTGAGACGCTCCCGGCGCCTCAGCAGGAGTCTGCTGCTGCTGCTGCTCCTCACCGCCCGTTACCATCTCCGTCGCGTCCTGGGCCACCTGCTTCACCTTTTGGGTGACGTCGCCGACGACGGCGCCGGCAATGTTGCGCAGCGTCTTGGGCTGCGTGTTCTCGGCAGTGAGGCGCGTCATCTCGGCCACGAAGCTGGCTCCCCACCAGGCGCTCGTGTACTTGAAGACGTAGCGCTCGAGCTTGCGGTAGTTGGCCTCGCGCTGCTCGGGGCTCATGGTGACGGCGTCGTGGATGGCGTTGGCCAGCTCCTCCGTGTTCCAGGGGTTGACAATGAGGCTTCCGTTGAGGGACTGGGCGGCGCCGGTGAACTCGCTGAGGATCATGACGCCGTGGCGCTCGCGCTGCGTGGCAATGTACTCGTACGAGACGAGGTTCATGCCGTCGCGCGTGGAGGAGACGAGGCACACGTCTGAGACGGCGTACAGGGCTGTGAGCTCCTCGAAGGAGACGGACTGGTGCAGGAAGTGGATGGGCATGAACTCAATGGTGCCGAACTTGCCGTTGATGCGGCCGACGAGCTCGTTGACGACGGCGCGGAGGTTCTGGTATTCTTCCACGTCTTGTCGGGACGGGACGGCGACTTGGACGAGAACAATCTTGCCGATCCACTCGGGGTGCTCTGTCAAGAACACCTCGAGGGCATGCAGCTTCTGAGGCACACCTTTGATGTAGTCAAGACGGTCGACGCCGACAATCAGCTTGACGCCCTCAAACTTTCGCTTGAGCGTGGCGATGCGCTCCTGGACCTTTGGCCTCTGGAGGCCCTCGACAAACTTTTCGGGATCGATGCCGATGGGGAAGGCTCCGACAGTAACGAAGCGGCCGTTCCAGTCGACGCCGTTGGGAGTGGTGGGAGTATCGAGGATTCGGGAGCAGCTGCTAAGGAAGTGGCGAGCATAGTCGTACGTGTGAAAGCCGATGAGGTCGCAATCGAGGAGACCGGTCAGCAGAGCCTCCCGCACAGGGAGAATCCGGTAGATCTCGCTGCTGGGGAAAGGGGTGTGGAGGAAGAAGCCAATCTTGACATCCTTCTTGGTGTTGCCAATCTCCTCTCGAAGCATCTGCGGCAGCAGCATCAGGTGGTAGTCGTGGACCCAGATAAGATCGCCGTCCTGCACATCCTTGATGACGGTCTTTGCAAAGAGGCGGTTGACTTCCTGGTACGCCGCCCACGCAGATTCGTCAAAGGTGATTTCACCGGGGTGGTAGTGGAAGAGCGGCCATAGGATAGAGTCTGGGACGAGAGAAATCCATAGTCAGCGACGTCACTGGTGACAATACAGTCAAGAGACGAGAGAAAGAGAGAAAAACCCACTGGCAAAGCCGTTGTAGTGTCTGTCTGCGAGTTCATCATCGATGAATACGGGATGGGCGCCGTACTCGTCCTTGAGGCGCTTCTTCATGCCCTCGATTTCGTTTTCGGGCACCTCAAGACCGGGCCAGCCATACCACTGGAAGCTGGTCGTTTTGCTGAGGCCACTGAGACCGGTGACGAGGCCGCCCGACGACATGGAGAAGCTGTAGCTTCCATCGTCGGAGCGCTTAATGGTGATGGGGAGGCGGTTTGAGAGGAGGAGGAGGCGGCCAGAGTTGGCGGCCTCTCCGCTTGATCCAACAGCAGCAGGCATTGTGTGGTTTTTTTGTTTTTGTCGGCCGTGAAGTGATTCCCAGCTGTCAGAATTGTGTGTATCGCAGCTCGTTAAATTCAGCTCTTGATTCAGGCTGAGCAGATGGTTCGTTAGGTGAGGCTACTCGGCGTCTAACAACCAGCTAAAGGAAGCGTGGCAACGGCCGTCCAATCTGATGGCTCGGGATGACGACAAGCTGAGCAGCGCAAAAAAAAGGCTCCGGAGGGGCGCACGGCTTGGCGGCCTGTTGTATGGCAGTCGTTATCGCGAAGAGGCAATCGCAGTCATAGGTTAGATGGACCTCGACAATTGTTTGACACGAGTCGATGTTCGAGGCACGCGGCAGAAACGTGTTGAGCTGAAGAGGAGGTGGAAGAGATGCGGCTTCGCGTTCGGAATACGGAATATGACGGTGCTGCTTTAAAAGCTTACTGGAGCATCGACTCTTATATGATCCGCCTCGCAACTCCCAGCACTAGAAGAGGCAGAGGAGGGGGAGGGGCAGCTGTTGGGGGCCCTGGTTAGCGGCTATTGCCCGGGGCTACGGGCGTCTTAGCGCAGCTCGAGGCCTGAAGGCTCGCTGCATTACAGCTCCCTGACGCAGTCACACAAGGCTCATACCTCGTCATCTCATTTGGAGGTCAATTACTACCTCCTAGTAGTACCTTAGGTCCTAACGTCTGCAACGGTGATGAGGGATATTATTCTCTGCATGTACATACAGTACTTGGCAGTGCCCTGTCCTTGGATAGACCTGACAGCATACATATTAATGTCTCTGCGGGAAGCTGTACCTTATCTGCCCAAGTTCAGCAGCATTGGTATTAGAACAGCCCGACAACAATCGCCATCTGTAAAACTGGCCCAACTGTGCCTTTGTGTTGCCATGTGTACAGTAAGGTCGGAGCAAACAGTCCGATCCCGCGATCAGCGATCAGCGATCTCGAAGCGGGAACAGACACAGAACAGAGCAAACTCTGATGCGATGAAAACATAATCACGGCATGCTTTCGGTCGATGCCCAGATCCTGACGGGTACTTGCTCGGGTGCCGTGTCAGGCCGGCCTTTGTTGACGTCAACGCTATGGGGCTGCCGTGAACAAGGCCCGGAAAATTCCACTGCAGGCTGGGCGGATACAGGCAGTATTACTAGTACCTATCAAGCGTCAGGCAACGGAGGGGGGGCCAGATTGGCAGTTCCTGATTCGAGGCGCTGGCCAATGGGCGATTGCAGCATGGCCATGCATCCATGATACTGGATTGAGTGTTCTGTATTGTTGGCAGCTTGAATCAACCGGGCCGGAGCAGAGTGAGGCATCTACTGTACGAGCACATACTTCATACCTTGGTAGGTAGGAGGTAGTACCTTATCTACAGGAGGTAGTTTTGATATGAATCCTCCATGTGTGTTGGTGCTGCAGGCAGGGCGAGAAAAAACGGAATCGAAAAAGCAATTAAGCTTCTTTCGTCTTCCAAGTTATTCCCTGCCCTTGGCATGGCTTTTCCAAGTATTTTGCCGATGCGTTTTCACATGGCCCGCGAAGAGACGGGTAGTACAGAAAGGCCCACATGATGGGCTTGAGAGTCCATCTTCCGTCAAACAATTTGCGCCAAATGTTACAAGCGGCTTCTATTGCCCAGGGAAAGCCACCAGGACCTTATCTAGAGTTTCCAGTAGTCCGTAGTGAGGCAAACAATGAGAATTGAAATCTCAGGTAATGCATACGATACCTACCTAGGCACCTGAATTGCCCCGTGCCTGATTGATTGTGAGTGGCTTGATCTTGTCCAGAGGACATTTTGGTGCACCTTTGGCCAATGGCTCGAGAGGAAAAGATGCTGGCAGAACCAACGGAAAATGGCTTACAGTGACCCCACGACAGCTTCCAATTGCAATCCTGGTGGTGACTAGGTTGGTAAACTTACCTAGGTAGGTATCGAAAGGAAATCTTCAGGGCTGAAGCTGTTCGGCACGCACCCTGACAATCATAAGGTACCGGACTCCGTATCTCGATGACCCACTTTTCTTCCTGCTGCAAACGCGAACAGTTCAACTTTTTTGTTATCGATAAGAACCTCAACCCGTATCTCAAAGGGCCGTATTTTTCATTCAATGTCCATCGCGGCGGCGATAGCCTCATCAACCTCACCAGCCCACCAGCCCTGTCGCCTTGGGGGGAGCCGCGCATCGCCATGGACTCGTCGCAGGACTTCAATTCCCTCCAGGAGGGCATCCAGAAGGCCCTCATCTCCACCATCAAGTCCGCCAATCGCATCGCGTCCCACGACCTGGCCTTCCAGCGAACCGTCAACCCAGACGTTGCCGAGCAGCTCGACGACCAGACGTCGCGCATTCTCGACCTCTCGACGCGACTGCTGAGCTCGGCGGCCAAGGCATGTGGCGTCAAGGCGCCCAAGCTGGAAGATCCCGAAGATGTCGACATGAACTGGCGCAAAGTGGTGGATGTCGTGGACTCTGTGCTGGAGAAGGCGGACCGGGCCCTAGACGAGTATACGGGGCTGATCAAGCAAAGAGACAACGGAGACTCGGATTCTGTAAGATTTTTTTCCAGCAGAGCGCTCTTGAGGAAAGCTTCTAATCTCGTCACCTGTAGAATTCAAAGACAAAACAAGCCAAATCAACGAGCAAAGTCATTCGCAATGCCAACGTCAAGAAGCCGCAGCTGGACTTTGAAATCCCGCCGAACAACTTCCCCGATGGACCTTGGAAGCCCCTGTTGACGGAGAAGCCGCACGCCAAGGTGCCTCTCGAAGACAGTCTGGTCACATTTGTTGGAGACAATGGAACCACTCAGTAAGTCTGCGAGATTACGATTCGCCGTGCTCCCAGTACCCTCACTAACAGCTCGTTCTTCTCTCCAGATACAAGCATCCGTATGAGCCAGAGATCTTGTCAATGCAGTACCCCGATCGAGTCTTCCAGGTCCTTGACCCCATACCCCCCCAACCAGTCGAGACGACATCAGCCACGTGGGTTGATACATACGAGGGTGTTCTCGAGATGCTCCAGGAGCTGAAACAAGCAAAGGAAATCGCAGTCGATCTGGAGCACCACGATTTCAGGACTTACATCGGCCTTGTGTCCTTGCTGCAGATCAGCACTCGGGAGAAGGATTGGATCGTTGACACATTGAAGCCCTGGCGTCACAAGCTCCAGGTGCTCAACGAAGTATTCGCCGACCCTACCATCGTCAAGGTGAGCATTCCACCAGCCGGACGCCCCTGTCCTCCTACTTACACTTCTCATAGGTCTTCCATGGCGCGTACATGGACATGGTTTGGCTCCAGCGAGACCTTGGACTCTACGTCAATGGTCTCTTCGACACATTCTTCGCAAGCGATGCCCTGCATTACTCTAGCAGAAGCTTGGCTTTCCTTCTCTCCAAATTTGTAAACTTCGACGCCGACAAGCGATATCAGTTGGCCGATTGGAGGATACGGTATGATGCAACAATTCCCGAACTATGTTAACCGTGTGCCTTTGCTAATGCCGTCCAGACCTATCCCTGAAGAGATGCTGTTCTACGCCCGCTCAGATACCCACTTCCTCCTCTACATCTATGACAAGATCCGAAACGATCTGGTACAAGTCTCGGACCGCAGCAACCCCGATAAGGACCTCATTGGCCGTGTGCTTGAGAAATCGCGAGAGCTTTCCCTTTCACGTCATGAGCATCCCGAATTCAACGAAGAGACGGGCGAAGGGTCTAGAGGCTGGTACAACTTTGTCCTGAAGAACTCGCACTTGGGCTACAAGAGTGAGCAGTTTGCTGTTTTCAGAGCGCTCTGGAAGTGGCGAGACGTTACTGCGCGCACGGAAGATGAGAACCCTAACTTTGTGCTGGGCACAAACAACCTGGTCGATATTGCGCGCGCCAACCCCCCCGATGCCAAAGCTCTGCACAGCCTGCTGCCACTCACTGCTGCTCTGGCCCGATCTCGGGTCAATGAGATCTGGAGCCAGATTCAGGAGCTAAAGGCACAAGGCGGCCCGACGCTGCTGCAGTTCTTTACATCTCGTGATCCAGCAACATTACGGCATAATGCTGCAGCTCCCCGAGCAACAAGAGCACAAAATGCAGCCTTGAAGATGGAAGAAGCAGCCATTGCGGCCAAACTGCCGCGCTCGCAGCTGTTTGGGGATGTCGCTGTCAGCTCGCGATGGGATGGAACGAAGGAAGCGGAGATTGCGGAAGAAGAAGACTACTTCCCCTTCCCTTGGCAAAGGTTTGTCGAAGATATCACAGACTATGTGCCTGTCGCCGAGCCTGTGCCAGCGGAAGAAACCGTGAAGGAACCAGTTCCCCCTCCGGAGGTTGAGAAAGATGAAGAATTTACCCTGCGAAGAGGACAGAAGAGAAAGTCCGAGGCCATTGAAAACGACGAGCCTTCACCCAGTGAGGATGAGTCGGCTTCCGACAACGACGAAGAAATGGAGGATGATAACAGAGACAGCAACGCCGTCATTGAGATCGAAGCTGAAGAACCACCTCCCAAGGCGGCTAGGAAGGCGAAGAAGCTGGAAAAGAAGAGGAAGCGAGAAGAAGCCAAGAAGGCTCAGGAGCAGCAGCACTTGGAGCTTCGTACCAAACGGCAAGAGGAAAAGCTTGCTCGCAAAGCGCAGCGAAAGACTCAGACGCAGCAGCAGGCCGACACGGGAGATCGCGCCAAGTACCAGGCTGTTCCTTTCGACTACAGCAAAGCAGCATCCGTCCTTCACGCCAAGAGAGAGGATACCAAGGCGGCGGCTCCCGAAGACAAGAAGAAGGTGTTTGACCCATATGCGAAGACGGGCGATGACGAGATTAAGCCGGCAAGACGGATGCCGCCAATCAGGGGTGAGAGGAGTGCTACGTTCAAGAAGTGATTGGGAGAGGGTGGTGGTCGGTTACGAGCATAGATTGGCCTTCGGTTGGGCATACAGGGAGAAAACGGCGTTGTACATAATTGAATCTGGGAGCCTTTCAAGAGCTTCCCATCTGGACAAACCGATTGTATGAGGCATTGTGTGATATAAGTGAACCTTTATGTGAAATATATCTGTAGTTGGTATGCATCTTGTAGGATCTTCAACGTTGCTTGTCTCGCTCGAATGTATGTGGCTGGATTCCTGTATTGTACAACCACTTTGAGTCTACATGTCGGCTTTTCCGATCAAGCCTTTGGGTGGAAGAAAGGTGGCCTGACGTTGTCTCGTTTGATAACCACGCCATCCAAGTCTCTTTACGCCTCCCTCACCCAAATAGGTGGCCGCTACAATAGCTGAGTCTCTGTCAAGTCTGCAGCCTCTACGATGTCTACAATGTCTACGATATCTACAATATCTGCAGTTGTTACATATATCTGCGCTCAACTTACCTACTATTTGGACAGTAATCCTGCACTACTCCCAGTAGGCAGATAGATGGTGGCTTCGGCAACGTCAAGCCACGGCTTGAACTCAATCGCACCAAGCTATAGTAGCAACAGGCCGACACGTTTCTTGCCGCAACGCCGCCAATTTCCAACCCTCTCATTCGAAACCAAATAACCCTACCCATACATACGTATCGTATTTTGAATAGGCAAAATAGCAGATATCCTTGCTTATAGCCCCCCAGCTTGCACGGCTGATGTAACGTCGTTGCATCTTCATCAGGCGAGGTCATGTGACCCGTGAGGGGGAAACTGTGAGGGGAAGAGCATCGCGACTGCCATGTCTTCTTCTTCGCTCTTCGCTTTTCGCTTCTCCCTTGTTTTCCTCCTGCTGTGTGCATTTCTCACGCATCTTGCCACTTCCAATCTGCAGAACCAGGCGTCTTGAATGACTGCGATATGCGAGAAGCGGCCACGATGGCGAGAACATCTGGATGACGTCGATCAGGGATGAGCGCGGGAGGTGCTGCACGGATTCCAGTGGTGCGGGACTGTTTGTGAGTATCCCAGGGGCGGAGAGTGACACTCCCGGTCTGTTGGCTGACCTGGAGGAACTTCCAAGTATTCCCGTGTTCAGAGGTGGTTCCGGACTCAGTCGACAATATCGTGCGAGCACTTGATCGCCAGCGGGATTGCGCTCCAGTACACGAGTGTGTAATTCTGCCAGTCAACCTGGGCCCAAAACGGCAACATCACAATCTCGTATGATAGACGGAGCCTATGCTGAGACGATACTCCGATGTCAAGGGGATCTCTCGACTCCTTGTATGGTCCACGCCGGATTCGAGCCGCCCCAAGCCGAGGAGATTACCAAAGCCACCAGGAGTCTGGGGTCATGGATTCGATTTTACCAGGAAGGAAGCTTCACATCAGCCGGCTGAAGCGCATCGAGCCAGGTCTTCTGAGCTGGCAAGCAAAAGCCAGGAATCCAAGTCGCAGACGCATGTCTGGTTCGTGGAGAGAAGCCGAGCCTGGGATTTTTCGATGAGTTACCCGTCGTGCCTGTTCAGACGACGAGCGCACACCATTCCAAACCGATGACGGACATGGCTGCACGAGTCTGAAGAATCCTGCATTCTCTGGTTGTATCCGACATGTGTGGGCAGACGCCGACTAACAGAGGCATCCTCCTATATATGATCCCAAGCTCAAACGCCTGATCCACTATGGGGCACGAGACTCGCGCTCTCTCCTATCTCGTTTAGATCCACCAGTTCACCAAAGGGCCATCAATCTCGATGGAAGCAAATCACGTCAGCTTCCAGTGAGGCACAAGAGAAACCCCTCCCCCGCCAGAAGCACTTTGACACCGTGTGGAGCAATGCTTTCTTCAATCTGTGGACACCATGGTCGATATATCACGCACAACATGGACCTCACCAAGTTGTTCAAAACGGAGGGAAAAAAAGAAAAAAAAAAAAAAAAAACGTTGCCATGAGCTGCTTGCTTGTGTGATTACTTCACGGTCATTGCGCACGGCAATAGCTCTCTGCTTACGGAGCTTGAACTGCTCAGCCTCCTGTGGCAATGGAGCGATTGATGACCGGGTGAAAACAGTGACTAGGACAGTCAACAGTCAAGCATTGGCAACCAAGTGCTGCGCATGCTCAGGCTGGAACGGCAGTGGATGATGCTCATTCTCGGCGTCAATAAGCCATCGCGGAGTGAACATGTCAAAACCCTTCGAATTGAAGGGGCGGGGTGAATTGAGGCTTTTTTTTATTTTACAGTCAACTCCACGAGGGAGCAGGATGGGCGTTACCCAAGATCTATTGAGACAGAGGACACCATTTTCATCGATGACCACCTTCCCCAACCTCTAACACCGTCTATGATGCACTTCCTTGTTTTTTCTGTGCACGTTGGCACTCCAATTGCATTTGATAAACCATCAAACTCCAAGTGGCGGGCGGTCCAACGTCGTCCCCTTATATTAGTTGCTCCATCCACCGGCCGGAGCTTTTCCCATCTCTCGAGAGGCAATTTAGGTCTGCAGGGCAATTGGTCAGACTCGACTGAGCTCGGCGTTGTGGGCGAGAGGTCGAAAACACTTACGAACTTGGCCATCAGGGCAATCATGAGGTCGAACAGAGCGATAGCCTCGACGAAAGCGAAACCCAGAATGGCGTAGGAGAAGAGCTGGCCACGGAGGGCAGGGTTGCGGGCAACACCGTTGATGAGGGCGGCGAAAACGACACCGATACCAACACCAGCACCGGTCAGACCGATGGCGGAAGAACCCATACCCAAGTTCTTGGAGACCTCAACCATGGCCTGGGCGATCTCGGAAGAGTAGGCGCGGCGCTGAGCCTGGAAGGCGTTGCGGCCAGCAGCCTGGATGGTCTGGCGCTTCATGGCCTGCATGGGGCTGCCTTTACGACGAATTCATGTCAGCAATTGAGCTTCGTCGATTGAGCTTTGCTGGAATTCCCTCTGGATGATCGAAAACACCGCGGTCCGACCTCCATTTGCTGAGGGAAAAAGTTTTTCTTCGACTCACCGGTGGTGATGGTGCGCTTGGCAGCGGCAACGGGGGCACGCATGGCAGGGCGGGCAGCCTTGGTGGCCATCTGGGAAGCCAGACGGGAAGCAAAGACGCGGGAGGCCATTGTGATGGTTTGAGGAGGGATTGGAAGGTTGGACTGGAAGGGTTGGATGGAGTGAGGCAAAGGTCAAGTCTGGAGGAAGAAGGAGAGAGAGAGAAAGAGAACTGGAGCTGGATGGAGGAATGGCAAGAAAAGAGGACCCACCTGGGGGGGGACTGGCCTAGGGGCATTGAGGGAGGTCAGCCGGGGCCATGTTGGACAAACGAGTGAAATTCCCACCGCCGGAGCCAGTGGATGACTGAGGCCGAAGGACCGGTTTGTGCTGGAAAAGCTGTGGTGCAAATCTGTGTCCGGCAGACGAAGCATTACGCCAATGGCTCCTCCGTCCAATCGGGGGAAGCCGGGTGCGGATTCGCAGCAGACTCGAGCCGCCCCGAGGAGAGAGAGCTCCTCAAGTTTGGCACTTGCTGCGAGTTTTACGGCCTCAGGCTTCCAATCGAAAGCTGTTTGAACAGTCCTCGGCCTACTGTGCTCGTCCGTGAGAGCGCCAAAACCTTGGAGGTGCCGGCATTCATTCCAGTCAAGAGCAGAGCGGCTGGCCTGTGGCCATTGACGTTTGGCCAGGCAAGCCATTGGCTTCCATCGAAGTCGATTTACTGGCCGCACGGCAACAGACCTTGGTGCGAACCTTAATCGGACCAAACAGATGGCTATTACCACCACCACCAGGCAAATGCCCTACGACGATAAAAAGCCCGCCATCTTTTAAGAGATGAGTGTTACCAGCGAGGCTATCCGAGGCTGATGATGAAGTCACACTGCTGCTGCCCCGACCTATGCTGCCATGACTTCACTTGTCTGGGTGGGCTAGCAGGCCAGGAAAATTTTTCTGCTTTTTTGTTGTCTGAGGCATGAAGAAAAAATGGCGCCTAGGCACGGTCTCTAGGACTCCTATAATATCAGGATCGACTTATCGGACAGCAGAATTTTTACCGCGTTCAGATAGCATGAAGTTGTACGACTGGATGAGGCTGGCTGGCTCAAGCCCCCACGCCCCACTTGGCGTCATGGCGAGGGGTGCGAACACGACGATATCAGCACGTTGCTGCTGCGAGTCTACTGTCCTGTCCACGGTACGGCTGCTACGCTCACAGAAGAAAGAAGCATAGATTTGGGTGTCTGACACGTGGGTGGGCCTGCAAGGGTTTGCCCGGCTTTGATTGCGCTGCGTGTCTGGCCGAGCGTGAGGATAGATGCTGGGAGGGGTGTGAAGAAGACGCGGGAGAGAGGTGCAGAGTACACGGATGCAAAGTATCGCAGGGAAGACCACGGGGCTGCCAGCAGTCACCTCGGACAGCCATCTATACCTCGGGGCAGAGTACACGACATGTGGTTCTGGAACCAGCTGATGCCATTGAGATAAGGATGGAGACGAGGGAGTCACAGCTCATGCCTGAGTGCTCGACGCTCGAGCTGTCGTCAGACCCCCTGGTGACTCTTCCATTGCAAAGCAAGAAGCAGAGTTTGCGCGGCGGTATAAAAGGGAAGCCGTATGCCTGCCGCTTGTCTTTGTCCCTACTCTTTTGAACGATCTGGTGTAATGTCCAGCCCTGGCCCAGGTGCCTACATACACCACGATGGATGCGTGCCGGATCTTGTCACAGCGATGGCAGTCGGCAGGGTGACCTTGTTCTGTTGCTCGGGTCTCACAGCAAACACCACCTACTACGAGCCTCGATAGGTATTACCGAATACCTCGTACGTGCGACGTCTAATACCGAGCTCCGTCCGCCCTTCCGTCCGTCCTACCACCTGCTGTCAACCTACAATACCTGCCGTGGCATTCGGCCAAGCGTTCGGTACAGGCCCCGATGCACGATGATGAGACGATGGTACTCGACGGCGATCACAGCAATAGCAGCAGCTCGACCAGCATCAGCCATCCGAATGCGGCCTGCCATGGAACGTTGACTGCCGAGCCCTGCCGCTGCTACCTTGCAGCATGACGTGCCCTGCACGATAGCTGAGGTTTCACTCAATCTGCGCTGTCATTCCCAGCGCCGCGGTGTGCCCAATGGGAGCAGGGCGCCCAACACCCTCTTCGCAGCGCTGTTGCCGCCGCTATTCGCGCCTCTGTGCCGCAGCTACGACGCAATGGCAGGGGTTGGAAAGGTCTGGCGGTGACCAGCACAGGCACCGAGGACGCCCGGCTGCTCGGCCCAAAACCAACGGACGTCAAGCCGATGGCGGCTGCGAAAATTTTTCCAGACGAGCCGGAGCAGAGCCTCGCTACTCAGCTTGCAGAGACGGCCAATCAGGGTCCCACCCCCCTGGTAGTCGCATCACCAGGGCCACGAAGCCCTTTGGGCATCGCGATGCTCCTCAACAGAACTGTCGCAAATTGACGCAGTACGAGGCGATGCATTGCAGGCTTCCATTACAGCCACTGATGGTACCAGGACGTACGAATGTCGTCGGGTATAAGCACCACATCTCACGCAGACGAAATCGTGCTCATTGCTGGGACTTTTCTGCTCTGGTTTGCTGCTTTTGCCCATTGACTTTGGCCACTTGACGAGTCAGGTAGCTGTTGATGTGAATGCTTTGCCTCATTCGGAATGGGTTACCACTGCCGCTTCTTGTTGGCTGCGGGGAAGTCGTTTGCCAGAAACAGCAGTGACGCGCTTTGATTGAGCGTTGTTTCAATATTGGTAAGGTGTGCTGAGGATGGCCTTGGAACGCTTCACTCAAAGCTTTTACACGTATCTGTATCGACCCAGCTGTGTCGGACGTGAGGTTGCCTTATCAGGCTCATGGTAACCAGCCGGATGGATCTGTCAATCTGCCGTCCAGCCTCGCCTTTTCCCAAGGCTACCCCCCCTTGTCCTCAGGCATGCATCCCTCACGCATTTTCTTTCTTCTTTGCTCCGAAAACTGTGCATGGATAATGCGAGTGCAAGGGGGGCGTGTCGTTATGGGGCCTGGCCTCCCGACACTGGACGAGAATTATCCGGATCGAAGATTGCTTGCTGCTACTACATACTATGGAGGAATGATGATGTAGACGATGTTGTAGTACTCGTAGTGAGCTTGCTTGGCCCTTGTAACTGCCTGGTGATAGTATATCGCGCATCATTCCAAGTGTGTAGAACGAAGACTCCGTACCCTGTGCATATTGCCAGTATGGACCGCGAGATACATATGACCGAGTCAAAAGCAAATGAGACTTTTTCTCTTCTCTTGAGGGCATCGAGACACCCCACAAGATAGGTATGATGCCTTTCTCACATGGTGTCTAACTTGAGCTGGCTACCTACATCTGGAAGCTGATGAAGAACCTTGAAGGCTTCCGTCTCCGGAGTGACTTATGTTGGTAGGTGCCGTATTTGATAAGCTGCATCTTTGCTTTTGCGAATATCTATAATATCAGCAAAGCTCTGCGATCGTCTGCAAGGTCAGCAAATCTTTGCAATATCTGCCGAGCACGACATTAAAGGGCTGCACAAACAATTCAAGGTGTTCGGCAGGGTTTCTTCAGCAGACGACTTCTAGAGCCCTTCTCCGTATACTGTCCCGGACAATATCACACCGAGCAGAGAGCACAAGTATCAAGCAAAAAGCAGCAACAGCAACTCACATCAGCAAAGGAATCAAAAGGAGAGATATGTAAACCAAAAACCAAACGATAAAAGAAACCAAAAAAAGGGGGTATCATTGTAATTCCCATTACGCCAAAAAGCCCAACCACACACATACACACACACACTTCTGATGTTTTCTTCTGTTTCTATCCTCTCGCCAATTCCTCGTCCCGAGACTCGGCGCTCTCGCTGGCCGCCTTCTCCGCCTTCTTCATCGCATACCCCTCCACGAAGCCGCTCGGGTCGCACGTCCTGTCCAGCACGAGCCGATGCGCCGCCACGTACCGCCGCACCGCCTCCTTGTCGATCCGGACGCGCGGGACCTGCTTGACGGCGGCCGGCTTCGGCTTCGGCCTCTCCTCGTCTTCTTCCGCCTCGGCTGATGCTCGTTTGATGTTCTGTTTCGCCGCATCTTCCTCGCCGGTCGCTGCTGGTTTCTTCTTCTTGTCTTCTTCGGATGCTTGCATCTGCATCTGCATCTGCATCTGCTGCTGTTGTTGCTGCTGGTGCTGCTCGTCTAGGAGCTCCGGCTTTCCGGGCCCGACACCAGCATCCTCCGCGACGCCCATGTCTCTCAGCACCCCCAGGCAGTCCTCTGGCGAAATCCACGTCGCCTGACTGCAGTCCTCGACATCCACAAGCGTCTCCTGGCCGCTCTCCGCGTCCGCCGGCGCAACGTCAAGGCTGAGCAGCCACCGGGCAATTTCCCCGGCCCAGAAGCGCTGA
Source organism: Trichoderma reesei QM6a (assembly GCF_000167675.1). Classification (NCBI taxonomy): domain Eukaryota; kingdom Fungi; phylum Ascomycota; class Sordariomycetes; order Hypocreales; family Hypocreaceae; genus Trichoderma; species Trichoderma reesei. Next base: position 776,914 of record NW_006711155.1, on the reverse strand, counting down.
TACCCCTTCTTACCCAGATCAGATATCGGCTTCTCTGGGCCCCCCATGATGCCCTCTCGTCGGGAGATTTCGTAGGACGCGCCCATCAAAAGGGCGCCGAGCCCCTTGCGCTGCCACGGGGGAAATATCAGGATGCACGCCAAGTTGTTGTTATCCCACGACATCTTCTCCTTGGAGAAGAAGCCTGTGATCTGCGGCGTCACGGGAGGAGGAGCAACGCCTGCTGATGTCGCCACGGCTGGCGGCGGCGTGTAAACCAGCAAGAAATAGTTGAATCCCGTCACGTCAAAAAAGACTGACTTGTTGTCCAGAAAGAGCTTCGCAAAGAGCGACAGGTTCTGGCAGAAGAGCTGAGACGCGAGGCGGCTCGGTTAGCCTCGGGGGATGCCAGAAGATGATCAGAACATGCATGACTGGGGACTCACCACGTCCTTCTCTCCGTCCACTTCCCACAGGCTCCATTCGCCTTCGTCCTGTACGACTTCCTCGACGTATCGTATATTCCCTTCGCCCCGACGCTTCTTCTGGCCCGGACCGCGACTGCCATCCTGCGGAACGTAGACGGTCCGCCTGCCCTTGGGATGAACATAGATCTTGTTCCCTGGAATATGAGCCCGCTGCTGGCACAGCTTGACATGACCCCACCAAGCCACAAGCTCTTTGGCATACTTGAAGCAGCTGGGGCAGACATATAGCCTCTCCAGCATCGGCAGGCCATCCTTGTCCTTCTTGGACGGCCCCCTACCTGCGGCATCGAGAAGTCCGTCTTTGCTGCCCCCCTTTGCGTGGCTTGATGTAGCTCCCAGCACCTCTTTGCCGTAGTAGCTCGGATACCAGGTGCGGAAACATAGATTGCCCAAGACAACCTTGTCAATGTTTCGATCTGTCCTCGGAGGCGGTCGATCGGATACTGGCAGGGTCGGCGGTTTGGGCGGTAGTACAGGCGTGATTACCATTGGAGTCGGGGCTATCTTGTCGAGCCGCGGAGGTGGCGCCGAGGGTCCATGAGGCCTCACCAGTGACGACTGTCGGCCTTGCTGGTTCGCCTGAGGGACGTGATACGTGATTTCTGGCGCAACCAAATCCGAGGGCCGCCTGCGTTCCTTGGCCGAGACGCCGCTGCCCATCTCGGCCACGGGGGCTGTTCGCTTCTGTGGGATCTGTGCAGCGGGAGAAGCAGCAGCAGCTGCTGCAACTCTGGAGCTGGGCGAGAGGGGCGAGGGTATGGCGCTGCGGGGAGCAGCTGTCGCGAGGCCTTGCAGAGGCGGGAGGGCCTGGAGAGGCGGCGCAGAAGGGTTCTGAGGCTGGGCCAGGGCGTTGGTACTGGCGCCTGGCGGACGGGGGCCATTGCGCGCGCCTCGCTTCTGCGGATCGGCCACGAGGATCGGAGGCAAGGGAACGGCGGTGACGGCGGGTGCGGTGGCAGCGACGGCCATCTTGTGCGTCGTTGCGACTGGAGGCGCAGCGGTAGGAGGAGGAGGCGGCGGCGGCGGCACAAGCGCAGCGGCGGGCACCGGAGGAGGCAGCACAGGAGTCTGACGCGTCGCACGGCGCGTGGAGGCTTGCGGATCGGGCTGGGCGTCGGCCGGGGGCTCGGGATCGTCTGGACGCTTGCGCTTGTGCGGCATCGCTCGATGCTCGGGGCGGATGCGGCAGTCAGGCGTGCGGAAAGGAGCCTCTCGGGAGCGTCGAGCTGCTGTCGAGCATGGGCTGTGATGTCACGGGACGGCGGGATGCGGACGCGGAGGCGACGAAGCCATCTAGGAGCACGAGGCGGGGGGTCTCGAGGTGAGCGGTAGAGCAGCAGTTGTTGGAGCTGGACAGAAGCTGGCAGAGCAAGCAAGGAGTGAGAGGACCGAGAGTGAGGGTAGAATTGATTACAAGATAAGAAAAAAGAACAGCAGCCGTGGTGGTTCGTTTGCCGGCGAGGAAAGAGCCCGCGTTCAGGACCCGTCACGTGGGGTCGTGATAAGGCCGTCCGTTGAGTTTCGTCTGTCTGGACGTGCTTTGAGGACGATCGACTCTGGACACGACAAACAGCATCCCGAAGACTGCATATCGAATGCCCCTGCTTGGTCACTGACGACTACTTGCACCCGATGTCGCCATTGATGGAGTGTAAGGCAATTCTGGAGATGTTGATTTGCGCATGCTTTACAGTGCATGCATGATATACGTCACATCGCCGGGAGGCATCAGAGCATGCTGACCATTATAGACTCACGAATCGGGTCGAGATTCACAGCATGATACCAAGGTGGGATTCAGAACTATTTCAACAGACAAGACGATGAACAAATAGCCAGTTCCAACCCTCCAGCACGCCATCACAGCCACATGCCCCGGGGAGGCCTCACTTATACCACATCCACAGACAGGGGCAAAGGGGCTCGTCGCAAAGAGCAGCTCGGGGCGCCGCGAGCCTGCATGACTCTCTGCAGAGTATCGTCGCCCTCGCGCCAGTCTTTGACCAACGTTAGCAGGCGACGGCGAGCCAGCCCAGCATCCCGGTTGCGATACACGCTGTCGATTTTGCGCACCACCTTGTCGCTGACCAGCCATCGTTTCTCTTCCGCCAGAAAGTCGGAATACGACATGCCTTCGCCAAACTCTGCTCTCACATTGGCCTCGAGGTGCTCTCGTATGGCCTTTTCCGACTTGATCTGTTCAGTGGACGGAGCGTCCGGGTGGCGGAATGCCGTGTCCATTGATGGTACGAAGGCCACGGGCTTCCTGGATGCATCAGCCAAGATCGATGTCGCAAAGTAATACAGCAGGCTCGGAGCCTCGAGGATCGCCGGCGTCAGCTTGACAAGGCCGGGAGGCGTGACGGCGCAATGGCCCAAGTTGAAGTATTGCAGCTGGGGCGTGCTCCTGAAGAGGTGGGCCATGGCCGGGACTGCTTCATCCTCGACATAGTTGTACGCCTGACCGAGGTCCTCGGTGGCATAGGCCTGGCCGAGATCCAGACATTTGATTCCAGGGTGCCCAGTCAAGGCCTCGCACAGCGCCACGGCACCTTGGGTGCTGACCCCAACCGATTGTAACGACAGTCGGGCCAGATACGGTGCCTTGGGCAGTGCGGCTGCCAGAGCCTGAGCACCCTCGTTGCCAAGGGGGTTGCAGGACATGTAGAGGGACGTTACGCCAGCATGCGGCGATGCGAGGAAATTGCCGATAGCAGCTGCTCCCTCGGTCGAGATGCCGACGCCATTCATATAGATGTGTCGAAGAGGCAGCTTGCCGCCATCAGGGGGAGAGAAGGAGGCCAGACGAGTGAACAACTCGGCAACACCGCGGTCCCCGAGCTCGGTCTGGTCGAGGTCCAGTGTTGAAAGATTCTTCGTCTCGGTGCTTAGGCGATACACGTCACCAGCGGCATCAAGGCCCAAGGGATTTCGCTTCAGCCATATGTTGGACACTGACGGCGACTTGACCAGCGCATCGACAAGTGTCTTGAAGCCTTCGCCCCCCTGGATGCAGTTGCCGGCAAGATACCAAGTGTCCATGCGGTCCGGAAACTCGGCGATGAACCGGGCAATGGCCTCGACGCCAGCCGGGCCGATGATGTTGTTGCCCAGCAAAAAGTGCCGAACGTGCGTATTGGTACGCAGGCTGTCCATCAGCGGCCCGATGTGATCAGGCCCGACGACCATCTTGCAGAGATCCATCCGGCCGTCCTCATACACGACGCCTCTGCGGAACTCTGCACCGCGCACGCTGTAATACGGCTCGCCGTTGCCGTCGTGGAGCTCGACGGCGCCGTCGACGCCGTCGATCTCATGGCTGCCGCCGCTGGCCAAGTGCTCGAAGAAGGGCGCCAGCTCCGCCTCCTGGGCCACCTGCACCGGCATGGGGAGCGCGATGGCGCCGCCCAGCGAGATGGGCTTCTTGGCCGGGTCCCACGGCCCCTGTCTGGTGATGCGGCTGGCCCACGCAGGTGCCTGGACGCCGGGCTCGACGCCGCCCGTCATGCCGCGCGCCATCCTGCCGTTGCGCCTGGTGGCCTGCAGGAGGTCGTAGCGGCGCTGGAGAGAAGCCCATGCGCGGAGACGGACGCGGTCGGCGTTGTACCGGATGATGGCCGTCAGCGAACCCTCGTGGACCGGATGTAACAGCGATGCTACGGCCACGGCCAGATCATGTCGAGTCGACCTGCGGCTGGGCAGGTCGTGGAGGATGTCTGCGATTCGATGCTTGTCAAGCGGCAGGTCAAGGATCTCGTCGGCGGTGTAGCCCTGTGAGGGCTTGAGCACGTCGTCCAGGTGAGTGGACAGATCGTTGAGAGCGGTACGGCAGAGGCCGGCCAGGTAGGCTGCTTCTTCCTTCATAGAGGCGCCGGACTCTGCGTTTGAGCCATCGTCGGGCTTGATTCGAAGGACCAGGGACGGGGTTGAGCTGTCGAGCAGCTGGATCTGTGTAGCCGAAGCCATGGCAAAGTGCTGCACGAGGTGATGCTGTAAGGTGTTATTCGAAGCTGAGATGCTGCTGTCTCTCGATAGAAGAGACAAACGATGCGTATCTGGCTCCTTGAGGCAAGATGTAAGTGGCATCGAGCCTCTATAAATACCGTCTGTGTGACAGAACAGAGAGATCCAGATACAACTGCTCAACTCCATCACACGCCCATCACACGTCTATCCGATCCCCCTACCAACCCAGCCCAACGGCCTTCTCCCCTCACTCAGCCTCTCTCTCATCATGTGCCCACAAATCACCAGTACCATCCAGAGAAACAAAGGCAAACATCAACAAATGACAACCAAAAGGGCGCCAACGCACGCATCAACTCACCTACACCTCATCACGTCAATGCACAAAGCCATTTCCAAATCCAGCTCGCCGAGATGACTCAAGGAAAAGAGAAAGCCCACCGTCTCTCCTCAAACTCGGTCGAATCAGATCAAGATGATGAGCAGTTGTAACAATCTTAGACCCGTACATGCTAGTCTATGCGTACGGGAATACACCGTATACTATTATAACACTGTTCGCTAGGTAGTACTCGTAGCACTGACCGCAGGGCGTCGCCAAATCGTGTTACAGCTCGTATACCTACCTAGTTGAGGCATATGTACTACTACTAGGTAGTAGTAGTAGCAGGGATTGACCAAAGGGCGTAAGGCTGCATATCATGTCTTGATAGTCTTGGCGGGCTTGCACCTATAGGATCTCGCTAGTAGTAGCTAGGTACCTAGGTAGGCAGAAAGAATGCCGTCGAAGCGATCCGATCTTGATTGACACTACAACCAAGGATTCAAACTGTAAGACTACTTTGACCGCCGCATCAGGTCCCGAGAATCCCAGTGACTTTACAATTCCTTATAGAGCTACCTATGATGAGACCAAAGTACGGCGAACCATGACTCACATAGAGAGGCACTGTAGGTAGACACCGACATACCGCTATCCAACCCTCAACTCCTACTTCTTTCTACATGACTTACCTTTTCTCAAAGCGTCAGAATTACAAGCACGACATGCTTTCCATGACAGTTCACCACATCCTGACTTCAGTCGAAAGAACAAGAAGCTGTCCCAGCCATTCATGTAAAGATTGGGGCTACTGTTTAATGTATTTCGATAAAAAAAAAAGCACAGCCATAGTAAACACACCATTTCATGTCAAGATAATTTTTAAATGCCATCCAAGTCGCCGCCCAGGTCGTCGTCGTCCAGATCGCCCTCCTGAATCTCCTTGGCCATCTCCCTCTCTCGTTCACGCGCCTCCTGGGCATTCTTGAGCTCAAGACGATGTTGGTTCATGGGGAATCGCATTGCCTGCCCGACTCATGTTAGCTCACGCCATAGACTCTGTATCTGGAAAAAAAGAGACATATTGTCATGACTTACCTTGACGCTCTCATCGTGGAGGGCGAGGCATGCTCGGATGCGGTCGTGGAAGGCCTCACCCGGCTCTCTTGTGGCATACACGTCGCCCACCTCCTTGCTCTTCATGAAGCCCTTCTCTCGGTCCAGGGTTGCCTCAATCACGCCATCCCGGATGGCCTTGGCGACAATGTATTCGGCAGACTCCTCACTGCCGAGATGCAGGCGAATGCAAATGTCGCGTAGGGAGATGCGCGAGTATGACAGCGACATCATCCGAATACCCGTCTTGATGACGTTCTGGCGGAGACGCAGGATCAGTGTGTAGGTCCCGTCCCGCTTGAAGATGTCGGCGTTGTCGGCAATGGTGGTCTCAAAGTCCTCCAGGTTGCCCACGCGCACGGCCCGCACGAGAAGAAAGTACGGGTGGAGGGCGTCCTCCAGCGAAGGCTGCCGGAACGTGGCCCTGTCGGGGATGTCTCCCATCAGCAGCTCAACGACCAGCAGCAGCTTGGTGGCGGTTTGTGAGAAGCCCACGGCACAGCCGCTTGACGGGGCCTTGCGGGTGGCGGCTGTGAGGTGCTCGTGTGCCTCCGTGTATCGCAGCTGGATGGCCCGGATCCGCCCCAGATAGTACAGGAACCGTGCCACTTGGTTGTTCGCCGCATTCTCGGGGAACTGCGTATGTGAGACAAGCAGATCGGCTTGCTTGATGTGCGACGTCAGCAGATAGTTTCTCAGGAGCAGGACGATGACCGAGGCCTGCGTATCCGTGTCCTTGCGCAAGACGGCAGTTCGGAGAACGGCCAGGAGAGTAGGCCGGATGGCGACAATGGGCGATTCGGGAGACGGCGGCAGCGGCGCAATGTACTCGCAGAAGAGCGAGAAGTAAAAGTAGACCTTGGCCGACAGGCAGTCCAGCGTCCGGCGGTTCAGCGTCTGGATACGATCGGACAGGTACTTGGAGAAGTCGGCGCCCTGCTGGAAGTTCTTGGCATCGAAGAGATAGACCTGGACCAAGATGCCCAGGAAGACGTCGATCTCGGGGATAATCTCCTTGGCCTCCTTCTTGGAGGTGCCGTTCTTGGTAGCCTTTGCGTCGCTGTCCACCTCCATCTCGGCACCGGCGCCCCGGCCAAGCGCGACGTTCTCCCGGCCAACCGCGGACAAGAGGTTCTTGGCGATGCTGCTGGACGCCGAGCTGGCGGGGAATGTGTCGACAATCGCCTGCGCAATGACATCGGGCGACAGGTGTTTGCGGATGAGGGAGATGGATCGCAGGGCTCGCAGGGAGAAGCGGGCGTCGAAGAGCGCAACCGCACGGTCAAGGAGAGCAAAGTTGCTCTTGATGTCTGGAATCCGAGCAAACGAAACAAGGCGAGCTTTGGGTCAGCAAAGGAACATACGGAAATCAAGGGAGGAAAAAAAATATGCAGCCGCTCCTTCGGCTTCGTGTCTGCTCACCTGCTACCGCTTGCACAGCGGGATCGACCTTGTCCTCGGGCTTGTCCACGTCCATTGCCACGTCGCCTTCTGCGTCGGCCGCCGGGGCGGGCTGCTTGGAGGATTTAGGAGGGGGCACAACTACAGTCATGCTGTCGTCGCCGTCCTTTGCTGTCGGTTGGGCCCTCTCACGTTAGCTTCGTCCATGTCCTCGACAATTGGTTCTCGAGGGGTTCTCTACCGGGTGTCTTGCCAGGCATGGTGGTCAGGACCTGGACTGGGGATGCTGCACAAGGCCTTGGATGCTCTCTCTGACTGCTCTAGAGAGACACGAAGGACAACGTGTTTCGATTGATTCGGGAAAGGCGAGGTGAATCGATCGCCGTTTCTTCGAGAGCTCGTCGGATTCCGTAAGACGTCGAGGATGAAGGAAGTCGTCTGGCCACGGCTGGAGGACGGTACAGTACAAAGGCCAGGCCGAGCCAAGAATCAACGCCTTGTGTGCAGGGATCGGGCGTGGAGCTGCTGAAGGGGTCGAAGAGGCTGATGAAGGCGTGTCTCGTGGCTTGTTGCCTGTGAGCAGCTCGAAAGAGACGAGAGAGCAGCAGCAGGTTGGAAGCTTTGTCTGGGTGGGTGAGGGACAAGGCTCAAGGCTGGCAAGGTCGCGGTACGAGCAGCTTCGCAGGGCGGCGGGCGGGCGCGGAGGTAGCTCGACTTACCTAATCCGCCGTGAAGCTGTGGGGCAGGCCGCCACCTCAGTGACGTTGGCCATCTGGTGCCTACAAGTACTTCTAGGTACAAAGTGCAGCTGGAGGTACCGGGACACGGACTGCATGCCGGCGAGGTACCTACAACTCCAGGTGACGGACATTGGGACGTCAAGCTGCGTACAGTACAAGGGATGGGTATGAGTTAGAGTGAATTACTATGTAGTAGGTAGTAGGCCGATCTCGAGGTTGATGAGTTATAGGTACTAGGTAGGTAGTCAGTATTCACTGGACAAGATGCAAGGCGACGTCAAGATACCTCTGGGCAGTTGCTACGAGTGATTTCCAATGTGGTGAATGGAGAGACTCAAGCTCAGATGAGCTTCCAAGACTACACTTCACGCAGCAACACCTTTGTTTCATGACTGATATCATGTTGCTATATAGGGTCAAACCGCATCTCCGCCCATGTGCCGCGAGACAATCTTGCTCCTGGTCAATTGGCAATGCCAACCCTTCGGGGGTGTGTGGGAAAAACAAGCAAAATCAAATTAATCAATGGCCACCCGGCAATGTATCCGTATCCCTTTCCTGAAACGCCATTCCGTACCGACCTGTCCCTTTACCGTCCATATCCCCAAAACCTTCAGAATGTCCGTAGCGATACAACATGGCCGAGCCACATTTACTCGCCTTTGCCCGGCATCACCTTGGCGGCTTGGACAGCACTCATCTTTGCGATCCAGCCCGTCGATGGCTGGACTTTGCGCACCGTGCGCAGCTCGTCGGAGGAATAGCCTGGAACACGGATGTTGTAAGTTCGCTCCAGTATGAGCTGGATGTCGCGTATCTCGAGGACCTTGGACCCGCGTTCCTTGGAGTTCCTACACGCCGCGTGAAGGACATTATCCACGAAAGAATCGGCGAGGTTCAGGACGTTCTGTTGCTTGTTAGCAAATCTCTGTGGTGTGCTTGTCGGGTTCAGTGGTGCTTCTTCACCTCTTCGACCTCTGGAGTCAAGAGATTGCCGTCTTGACCCTCTGCAGATCCTCCGCAAACTTGGCGCACGAGCTCATCCAGCTTCTTCTTGCTGAGAACGTGGTCGCCCTCGGCGTCGTGATTGTATGCCGGTATCCGGGGCACTGCGGGTTGGTTCATGACACCTCCCACCGTTCCACCGCCCTGGGACATGGTTGGCCGTCCCGGGGCAACGCCGCCACCCACGGCCACTCCCTGGGGTACCGCAGTGGCCTTTTCCGGCAGCTGCTTGGGAATCGGCATCTTGGGCTGGACAGTAGTCTGCTGCTGCGTGGGGTGAGCATGCGGGTGGCCCTGCTGAAGCTGCGACCCCGACACGCCCATGTTTGGGTTGGTCGTGGTAGCCGTGACGGCGGCCGTGTTGACGTTTGCGGGCTGCTGGCTCTGCAGCGGTGCGCTTCCCGGCGTGTTTCCCGTCGCTCGTTGGTTAGCGAGGGACATTGCCGCTGAATGGCTGAGGGCTCGTGTGGGTTGACCTGGGCCGGCCACGGGTGTTGCAGTTTGTGGGGTTGGTACTCGGGCACCGGCTTGAGCAGGAGATGCAGTCTGCTGAGCAACCTGGGCCTGTGCAGCGGCCGAAGCGAGGGCGGTGTTGACTGGTGCGGGCCGCGGCGGCTCCGTCTTGATCTGCACCTGTGGCTGAGGTTGTCCTTGAGGTTGCACCTGTTGCTGTTGCTGCTGCTGCTGCTGCTGCTGATGCGCTTGCGCTTGCTGCTGCTGCTGATGCATCTGCTGTTGCATCTGCATCTGGTGCTGCTGTGGTTGCTGGGGCGGCGGTGGCTGCTGCTGCTGCATCTGGTGCTGCTGTGATAGCTGTTGTTGTTGTTGCTGCTGCTGCTGCTGCTGATGCTGCAGCGGTTGTTGTTGCTGATGCTGTTGTTGTTGTTGTGGCTGCGTTTGATGCTGCTGAGGCAACTGTTGATGCTGCAACTGGGGTGCCTGCATCTGCGGTTGGCCTTGCAGTTGCTGTTGCTGTCCTGCTACGGGAGCGTTCGGAACATGCCGTGCTTGCGGTTGCGGCTGCGGTGTGGGCGTAGCTCCCATGTTGTTTGGTCCCGGGACTCGATTGCCACCAGTCACCTGCTGCTGCTGACCTTTGGCTGCCTCTGCCGCGGCAGCATTGGTCATTTGCGCGCTATTCGGAGGCTTGTTGGCAGCCGTTGCAGCCGGAGCAGCCGTGGACATGACTGGCGTCGCATTGCCGGGCTGGGTGGCAGCGTGCGCAGCAGCTGCGCCAGCTGCCGCTTGGTTGGCGTGAGCCTGGGCCTGGCCAGCGCCCTGAAGGCTTCCCTGCTGCTTGCGAACGCCCTCCACCCATTTGTGGGCTTCGGCGTAGAGCTTGAGTTGCTGATCCTTTCTCAACTGAATCTGTCGAACCTCTTCCTCTTTGAGGGGATTGCCCTGCGCTGTCCGGTCGTTGAGCAGCTTTTCCCATTGTGCAACCTTGTTCTTGGTGGTTTCCATGGTCATGAGAGCCCGAGCATAGCGCTCCCTCATCTCCTCTATCCACTTGGCAGCTTCGGCGGACTTGTCAGCAAGCTGCACCGGAGGTCGGAATGTCATCTTGTTGACGTGCTGCATGTAGGCATCGGGTATCTTGGGACGCTGTGCTGCTGCAGCGGCAGCCGCTGTCGTTGCTGGGGCTTGAGCATTCTGCACCTGACCAGCCGCACTTTGGGCGTCACCACCTCCTGTTCCCTGAGGCTTCTGTTGCTGTGCTTGCGACTGAGCCTGTTGAGCCTGTTGAGCCTGTTGAGCCTGAGCCTGGGCCTGGGCCTGTTGCGCCTGTTGCGCCTGAGCCTGGGCTTGAGCTTGCTGGGCCTGTTGAGCTTGCTGGGCCTGTTGAGCTTGCTGAGCCTGTTGTGCTTGTGCTTGTGCTTGGGCTTGGGCCTGAGCTTGGAGGGCAGCATTTGGTTGCGTCTGCAGCTGTGCCTGAGGTAGTCCTGCTTGAGGTCGGGCTTGGGGTTGCTGTTGCTGTTGCTGTTGCTGTTGCTGTTGTTGTTGCTGCTGCTGCTGCTGCTGCTGTTGTTGCTGCTGTTGTTGCTGAGCAGCATGAGTCCTCCGCTGTTGAATCTTGCCAATCAACATTCTGGAAAACTCGATAATCTTTTGTCGAGCCGCGATCTGGTCTGGGCTGTTGCTTGGAGACCCGTTCATCTTCGTCCACAGGCCCCGCAGTCCCTGCTCGTACTTGGTCTTCTCGTCATCGCTGAGGTATGGCAGGTTTTTGATCTGGCCGGGCTGGTACATGGGCGGTCGGTTCTGGGCAGCCGGAGCCTGGCCGGCCTGAGGCTGGGGCTGGCCTTGCTGGGCCATCTGGCCCGGGGCGTTGTTCATTGTCCTTGGCAGAACAGGCGCGCGTGAAAATGCTCGACGATGAATCAGACGTGGGATTGACAAGGAAAGACACGCCGGAGGGCGGTGGTGGAGCAAAAATGGTTATGAGCAATGATGCCGCAGTCGAATCGGGTGGCCGGACAGGAAAGCTGATGAACGCGTTCTGAAGTGCTGGGACGTTTGAAGGCTTGAGGCTGTCACAGTTGTCGAGCTCGCTGACGAAAGAGGGTGTCCGCCAATCAAGGCTGACCTAGGCGTGGAGCGGCGTTTGCAGACGGGAGGCATGTGCCGGACTTTAAGCGGATACTACTAGTAGTATTACAGATTCACATTCTTTTATGTAAGCCAACTTCCGCCCAGTGACAGCTTCAAGAGTCAGCCAACAAGAAGCACTAACAAGCAGCCATTTCTTTGAGAGAAGCAGCAGATGCCTTCCCGACAAGTCCTTTCAATGCAGGTTGGGAATATGACATTTCTTGATGAATCAATCACGGAGTTGAACGAAGACAACAAGATAGAGCACAGGTGATCACTTGCTATACAACTACAGGCCACTCCTCGAGAAGATCCCGGCAGAAGTACCTAACTGCCTTAGCATGTCACCTCCGTACCTACCACATAACACGCTGAAGGTCTCGGCAACAGCTCCTTGTTGCTTTCGTGAACCCTCCACACATTTGGCGAGCTTGCTTGCTTGACCCTGTTCCATTCGATTCTCCGCTTGAATTCAACACCAGTTTCACTGTCATTATGCCGCAAGCTTGAGTGTTGATGGCTAGCAGTAACTCCTCAGAATATTATAGGAGTCGCTGATAGTTGTCAGCAAAGCAGAGCACAGATCACCACCCACGGAGCATTTCTGCTACACGACATGCCTCGCATTGAGAGGCCCCCCCCATGGCCAATGCGTCTTCAGCTATTCTCCCGAGATAGTGTTGGCAGTCATGCAAGACTCAGGGTCGCTCGATGAACAACGGGGTACATAGTAGTAACCCTGGCAGCTGGATACTGCTTGGACAAGTGAGCCTCAGCTGCTCCGTGCCTCGAGACGCAGGCTCAAGGACCCCGTTTGTTCCAGAAGCAATGATGCAGCTGTCGAATGCGGTGGAGACCGAAGCGACGTCAGGCTCACCAGCACCAGCACCAGCAGCCCGACTTGACACTCTGTTTGTTCAATTGAAGAGCAGAGACAAAAATGGAGGCGACTTGGACGGCATGTCTTTCAACTGCTTTTTTCTTCCAGAGACTCATGTTCAGAATGGATGGAATCTTCTCTTTGTCGACAGAAGCAAGTTCGGTAGCGGGCCCAAGTGGGCAATAAGGCCACTTCATATGGGGATTCATCGAGGCATTGCTGCCCAACTCGGTGGACGATCCCCCTGTCGCGGTGGATCGTGGAGTATTACTCGTACATACAGTTGGAATCCAGAGGACAGCCGGTCCCAGCTAGGCGATGGATGCCGTGCCTAGCCAGGCACTCAAAGGCCGCCGCCCTTGCAGCCGAGAGGAAGGGGGATGCATGCGCGATTGCGTTGCTGGTCGAGGACGGACCTGGATTGGATAGATTTGGACCGAGTGAGACTGCAATCAGCCAATGGATCGATGGGATCAATGGGAGACGATGCCCAGGCGGCCGCAGTTCTCAGCGCTGGGGGGGGCGTGCCACACACACAAGATTCGCTCCGGGAGCTATTAGAAGCAGCCACGACACCAAGGGAATCCGTTACGGGCTTCCGTTTTGACTCGGCGGGATGCAGAGCTGCAGGACAATCAAAGCGAGCACGTTCTGGAAGTGGCAGAGAAGCGACGAGACGTGCGCCTCTTCCGCCCCTTTTCTGGCCTGGGCACGTAATAGGTAAGGTATTGAGCCGTTGTCCTACGTACATGCTTCGTCGTGCTTTGATCGAGGCGGATAGACAGAGTCAGTAGTACTACTACCTACCTAGGCGTCTTCAGTTGATGCCCCAAGCAAGACTACTGACTGACAAACAAACGACAGCATTGACTCGAGGATTGTCCGGCTCCTGAGATGCGGCGCCTGAACCAAAGCGCAACTCGGGGGCCATCCACGTTTGGACGAGGAACCGCCCGTTGGTCGCCTTTGCTCGCAGGATGCCGCACCTCTCCATGACGCTGAAACAAGCTTGAGCCAAGCCCGTCTGGCCCGACGCTTCGGCTGATGCGCATTGAGCTGCCCTGCTCTGCCCTGCTGTGCCTGTGCCTGTGCCTGTGCCTCTGGCGTGAGGAGGCAGACGCCATCTGATTCGACGCCGTGCGTTGGAACGAGGTCCTCGTCATCCGTCCGTTCCCGCGGCCCGCCCATTCGCCTGTCGCCTGTCGCCTGCAGCAGCCCCTCGACAGCGCCGTCTGCAGCAGCAGGGAATCCAGGCAGCAGATCGCAGATCCGCCCAGGGCTGACTGCGGCCCTATGTACTGTATCTGGCTGGCGCGTGCTGTGGCCCTGCCTGTGTCGAACCTGATTTGCCGCCCTCGAGCTGGTTATATATGTAGATCCTGTGTCCTGCAGCTTGTTCCTCTGATTCGCCTCCCTCTCTTCCCTCGTTTGATTGCTCCCCTACTTGCGCCCGTCTCTCCCTTTTTTCCCTCTTCCTCGTCCTCTCCCTCCTCCTCCAAGAGCTCTGGGTGTGCCGCCAGGTGCTACCTTACACGCCGACCCCTCGAGAGTCTTGGAACTATCATGCTCCCAGACACCCTCCGACTCTCTTTCTTTTCTCCGGCTCGGAGATTTCTGCTCTGCACCTCGACGCCTTGACGGCTCTACCTACCACCGCCATATCCGACCCTCTTACTGCTCATCAGCCTGGTCCTTCGAAAGCAGCGCTCCTTGCAAATAGCCACAGCATCTCTAGACTACGAACGAATATCCTACCTCTTCTCATACGATAACAAACTGTTCGTGCCATGATTCCTGCTGCCTCTTCCCTGCATTGATGCTGATGGCTGCAAACCCCCTCCGCAGCAACGCCTCTTGTTACTTTTTTTTTTTTTCCTACTTTAAAACCTCGTCTATCTTTTCGTCATTCCAAGCGACAAGCCCCACGCAATCGGGGAGCCGCCACGACCAATTGATAACGATTTCTTGCGACTCTGATCCGAGACACGAGGGCCATACAAGACCCAACGCAGCGGACCAGCCCGTGGCCAGATAAGACTCGAGAGGCAGCGCCTCGCCCGGTCACACGTTGCACACCGATCGAAACTGCTCATCGCAAAGAGCCAACACCACTTGCTGTCGCCCGTCTTGTTTACATTTACCTCAACGCATCACCATCACACGCAGCCATGGGCCAGCACAGCAGAAGCTCGCCGAGGCGGTCGTCAACGCCGAGCCTGAAGCTGTCGCCGGCGCATGTGTCGGCACTGCAGACGGCCGACCCGTCGCCGCCCGACACGCCCGTCGCCTCGCCACACTTGTCGCGCAAGAATGCCCCGGCGGCCTTCTATCTCTTCGCAAAGTCCCTGGCGCAGGACCCCAATATCAGGCCCTACGGGAGTGGCCACCAGTTCAGCTATCGTCCTCTGGAGCAGTTGAGTCCGCGGTCGTCGTCCTCGTCCGAAGCCGACGAGGAGGATGCCAGCGATGACGAGTCCTCGGAAAGCGCCAGCGTTGTCAGCCTGCCAGACTCCCCGTCACAGGCACAGCGCTTCCCGACGGGGAAGAATGCTTCTGCGCCGCCCGACTCTGACGCATGCGCATGCGCATGCGCAGGTGCGGATGCAGATGCAGATGCAGAATCAGATGCCGGCTCCGAATCCGAATCCGAGGCGGACGATCGAGCGGAGTCAGACAAGCCCAAGCGGACAGGATCCGCGCACGGCCCCGCGACAAGCATTCTGGACAACATGTGCAGCTTTACAATCGAGGACGTCGACCCCATGGATAGCGAGTGTGAGGGCCTGACTGTCCTCCATCCCGCCGAGATCGAGTCTGACGACGAATCTGTCCGGAGCCGCTCCACGTCCTGCCACAAGGATCTCGACAAGGGCATGATGGAAGACCTCGAGAACCTCAACTGCAGCAACGACGCGTCCGACAACGAGGCGGAGCCCGAGGAGGAAGACGCCGAGTCGGAGTTTATGCGGAGGCAGCAGGAGCTGAAGCGCATCCGACGAGTCAGCATGTCGAGCAGCTTCGGCAAGAGGACGCACAGCGAGCTGAGCGACTCGGACGACAACGACAGTGCCCTCGATGTCAACGAAGCCGGTTCCAGCGCCTCGCGCTTCCGCAAGAGGATCAACCGCGGCAGCTTGCTCTTCCAGGACCCTCCGGCGCCTAGAATCGACGAGCTAGAGGAGCCCAACTCGGACGAAGACGAGTACGCCAACGAGATGCGCATTGCGCAGGGGCTGCCATACCATGGAATGGAGGTTATGGATACGGACTCGAGCTAAAGAGATGAACAAAACAACGACACGAACAAGAAAGAAGAAGAAAGAAAAAAGCAAACAAACACCAAAAAAAAAAAAAAAAAAAAAAGACATCATTACATAAATGATACGACTGCCTCGGCTGTTTGAGCGAGAGGCATGTTACTACTGTTCACGCGATGACGAATGATGATACGATAAGAGCCGGAGAGGCGCATCGAGGTTTCGGGCGAAGCTTTAACCCGGATGCTGATATTGATATACACACAAGACGACACTGCGCGCAGCTGACCTGCGGGCTTGAGCTGCTTGCACATCTGCTCTTTTACTTCAGGCTGTTCTGGTCGAGGGCGCAACAAGAGTCAAGATGCCTATTGAGGCCCGGGGTAGGGGGTTGCTGCACCCTCTTTGCCCATCTTTCAGTACAACCCTATACGGGCTTTTCTTGGATACCTTTTTCTTTTTCTCTGTTTCAGATATCCCAGGCCTACATTGGTTGCTTGGGATATTTTCATGTTATTCTTAGATGAGCGGGTGTTTAGAGATTGATGTTGAGCGATTGTATCGCAGCCCTGCAGTTGATAGACTACTATAGATAGATTGGGAGATGATACAGGGACTGGCTATTTAGCATACCAGCTTGGATATATAGGCCTGGCCATCCATATTCCGAATTGATAAGATATTGAGTTGACGATCATAAGAGAGTGGCTATTCAGAGCATACATAACATCAATATCTTTTCAAGCAGAGTCGCCAGCTACTGCTCCAATTCATTTTCACTCTTGGTGTTGTCCCTCTTCAATGACGTGCCATCGACATGTCAGAGAGTGGAACACAGCAGATACTACTATGATGCCCCGCTGTGGGTTGAAGAAGCTCTTGAAGAAGAAGCCACCGATCTGTGGTGGGGGTTTGGCGCCGATTCTTTGGGAGCTGCAGCGCATTTTGCTCTGGTGCGCGCATCAACCTCGTCTCATCAACAACTCCCGTCTGTTTCGACTGCTTTCCACTACACAGACAATCCACCGAGGAACTGTCTGGCACTGTAGAATCGCGTGCTTTGCATTGTTTCTTTTCCTTCTTTTCTTCTCGAGACTGCCACCACTCCCTACAGCGACTCCTTACGATCCCCTTAGCCGCTCCCGTTCCTCTGGACGCGGTGGTGCTTGAAAGCCATGGACTCGTCACTGCTATCGGCTCACCTCGAGCAGATCCAGGCCTGTTGCCAGGGAATCGATTCCCTCCCGTAAGAAAGAGGCGCACCCCACCAAATAGCACAAGGAGAGAGCAAAAGAAAGAGTCCCAAACAAGGCTGACAAAGAACCCGCACAGATTCCCGCCTCCCAGAATCTTCACCAACGCCATGCTCTCCAAGCACGACATCACAAGCCTCATCCGCGACACCGAAGCCCACGAACGCGCCCTCTTCTCCGTCCCGCCACCCCCTCCAGCCGCCACCGCGACAGCAAAGAAGCCGCCCTCCTCCAGACCAACCGAAGACGAGAAAGCCGAGTCCAAGCCCAGAAATCGCCGACAGACAGTCTTCAACGTGGCCTCGGGAGAAGTCACCACAGGGCCGACGACGACTTCGTCCCGCGGCGGCGCCGGCGGCGGCGCCCCCCATCGCCGCACGGCCGTGGCCGCCGTCCTGGGCGGCGAGATGCACGAGCAGTTGCGGCGCGGGGAGACGGACCGCAAGGGCGACCTGGACGTGGAGGTGCTGCTGCGAGGCGCCGAGAAGCTGTGCGGCGTGTACGAGCTGCCCGGGGCGCGGGAGCGCATCGCGGCGCTGCGGGCGAGGTTCCGGCACGGGAGGGACACGACGGCGTATTACGAGGCCCGGGTGGCCGAGCAGGCGGAGCAGCTGGCGGGCATGAATAATGACAAGGGGTGGATGGGGGGCGAGGATCAGGACCGGGACGAGGCTGGGACGGTCGTCGACGCCGGCGGGGATGAGTGGACGGAGGAGGATCTACGGAGGGAGGAGGAGGAGACGCGGCTGATGGAGAGGAAGAAGAGGGAGCTGCAGGCGAGGTTGAGGTCCATGGAGAAGGATCTTGGCGGATTGAGGAATATGTGAGGATTTTTTTTTTTGCAAGAGCAGCAGCTGTTTGCGGAGCCCAAAAACACGAAACCATGATACCCCCTTCTATTTCTGTTTCCTTGTTGTCATATAACGCTTCTACTTGCTCCAATGTGGTCTACCCAGAAGAAGAAGAAAAAAAAAGAAAACCACGACGCCTACCCCTGGACCTCAGTCTTGTTTCCTGGCCTCCTTGGCCTCCTTGGCCTTGTACAGCTGCTCAAAGATGGCCGTCACATCATCCGCCCCCTCCACCACAAACTCGCCATCAATCACAATCCTCGGCACGCCCTTCATCCCCAACCTCTCCATCTCCTCCACCTCGCCATCAACCTCGTCGCCCCCCTGGCCCTCCTCAAGCCACCTCATCGCCACTCCACGCTCGATCCCCGCCCTCTCCGCCGCATCGGCCAAGTCCTCCCAGCTGGTAATGTCCCCGCCTCTCTCGAAGAACATGCTCATCACCTCCCTCTGCACCCGGTCCTCCATCTGCCACCCGCCCACCTGCCTCCCCAGGTGCGCCACCCGGTGCGAGTCGCGCGTGTTGCCGATGCGTCCCGCAAACGTGAACCGGAAGCCCTCCTGCTCGCCGAGCTGCGCCATGCGCGCTCTCTTCGCCGCCAGCCTGTCCGCGCCGAAGCGCTGCGCCGCGATATCTCGCACCGACGTGGATTGGCCCTGGGGGAGTGTCTTGTCCAGCTGGAACGCGTGCCATCGGATCGTGTAGGTGGATGAGGATCCGCCGGGCACCGTCTTCTTGAAGAGCGTGATGGCGCGGTCGATGCGCGCGCGGGCTAGGTAGCAGAAGGGGCAGACGGTGTCGGAGATGATTTTGATTTCGTAGTTTGCTGCTGCTGCTGCTGCTGCTACTGCCATTGTGCCGGCGTGTAATGCGAATGATTTTAGGTGTTTTGTGAAAAAGGGGGGGAGTGGATGGCTGTGTCTTTGTGTGTTGGATGTTGAGATTGAGTTTGTAGCTGGTTTGGATCAATTGACTGCGTCTTCATTGGCAGCGCCTATATATACACACAAAATCCCAGTTGTTTTGCTTCACAAACGGCCCAAAAAGAGGCAGCCTAATCGGATGTTGACTCCTTTGATGCGTATGGCGGACTTGGATACGCAATGTGCGGAGTTGTCCAAACGGTTCGTGTCGTTTGTCCGCCTACTTAGGCAGCGACCAAACGCAGAACTTCCTTGAGCGAGAAACAGGGGCGCAGCCAGCGACTAGTAGTCCATCGAGCTGCGGAGGATTGCTATATGAACTGGCCCGATGTCAGATCCAATACTATAAATCCGCATACGAAGTATCAACCTCAAACAAAGGTGGTTTCGGGAATGATGATGCCTAAAATCGCCGTGATGTCGGCGTCGTCCAAGTCCAAAATGCTATGGGTATCACTTGTTCTATCCGTCTACATGTACGCAAAAAAATCAAGGCTCGAAATCTGTCAGACGAGCCCCTCGCCTTCAGCTTCCGTACTCTATGAGCCTCAAGCACTCCTCTCCCTCCAGCGTCTATCTTGCCTATAATGCTCGCGCCGTCTTTTGCGCCTCTCTTCCCTGAAAGTCTGCGCCGAGCCAGGCCTGTAGTAGTCCCCTCTAGGCCGCACTCGATCCACGCCGTGTTGCGCAGTGGACGATGCATCTATGTCCCGATCAAGAAACCTGGGGGCAGGTGAAGATGCAGACGAGGAGCCTCTGCTGGAACCCACAGAGTCGTACTGCACCGCTCGGTCCCAGTCCTCGAGTTTCGTAAACGGGCTCCTCAGCCACGACCGGAGCTCGTGTAGAAACAGCCGCGCATTGTCCCGGCCAAGAAACTCTGAAATCATATCCTCCGCCTGCCCGGCACTCCCCATGATGTCGACAGTCTTGAGGATGGCAATGATGTACTCGAGCAGAAACTCGGCATTGTTCGCTCTCCTCCGCTGCAGCTGGGCAGCGCCCTCACTTGCGTCGCCTGAACGAGAGCTGGATGCGGCGGGAGCAGAGTCGTCGGTAGATAGAAACGAAAACACTTGCAGTTCGCGGCGGATCCACATCCTCGCCCGGGAAACGAGAGCCTCGTCGCTGCAGAAGAGCCTCGGCGTCAGCTCCCGGTAGAGGGAGAGCCTGTTCGAGCCGACATGCTTCGAGAAGCGCTTGTGCAGATAGACGTCGCGCCGATGTGCTAAAGCTCGTTCAGCATCCCGGCCGTCGTCTGTAATCCTGGGGGTTCTGTATATCCTCCTTCTAGGGCGGGGAAGCGGCTGCTGATAGGTATATGTTCTTGTCGACGATGACGCTTCAGGTCGTTGAGGCTTAGGTTCAATAACGGTCGACTCTCGGCGCTCAGGAGGCCCTCGCTGCACTTTGGTCACGTCCCTCTTGCAGAGAGGGCACAGCGGGTTGTCGTAGAGCCAGTTCAGGACGCAGACATAGTCAAAGCTGTCGTGTCCGCAGGGAACCAGCTCGCAGGCATCGCTGACGGCGTCGAGGCAGATGACGCAGCAGTTGGTGTCAGTCAGCCGCTCTGTTGCGGCCACCTCTTGCAGGGTGTTCTGGAGAACTTTGCGCTGTAGTTCGTCATTGTCATCGGCCAGTCCACTTTCCATGGAGGCAGGGCGACAATGTGGTTGCTGTCTGGAAGATGCTACCAAGAAGCCGTGGCGATGATTCGAGAGAGAGAGAAGAGATGAAAGATGCGAGGCATGAGGTCCGAGGTTGAGGTGCGGAATCGCTATCGATTAGTGGGTGGGGCAATTATGTCACCTAGCCTTGCTGCTGTTCTACCGGCTACAAGCTACAAGGGCGCCTAAAGCGCCACAGCGATCTCTCCCAGGGGAGCGCTGCTGCAGTGGGGTCAGCCTGTAAGGGTGCTGTAATAGTAGGTAGTTGTATGTAGTGGCCGCTTAAGTGCAGCTACTGCAAGACGCGCTTCAAGGGAAGGCTCTCTAAATTGATTGATGACAAGCAGCGCGCTTCCACTCGCGACCGGCAGGTTTCCCCACATGCCGCTTTTCGACAAAGGAGCATCAACTTGAACATTCAACTCTCTCCCACTGCTGCCCGTCCGTTTCTCTCTGCTATTCGGCTTCGATCTCTCTCTTCACTTTTTCAATTGTCGTCTTTCTCTTCAGGCATGCCAATTGTGGCATCGTGATCTCAACATCAACACCGAGTTGGTGTTGCAACTTGCCTCCAGCTTGGAGCCTTCGCTCCATAAGCTACAATGGACGAAAACCTAAAGAAAGAATACGAGGCAAAGGCCCAGAAAGTTCGAACAGACCTCAAGCAATGGGAGGCAGAATGGGCAAAGACACATGACGGCAAGAAGCCGGGGAGAGAAGACATCAAGAACAACCCCGTCATAGGTACGCCGACAGCTCAAGCACCCAGCCCATGATGGCATCAGCTAAACCAGAATCCAAAAAATAAAAAGCCCAAAAGTACAAAGACTACAACAAGCTCCGCGATATTATAGCCAGCAAGCTGGTCCCCCCTGCAGACACCTCGACGACGACGACGACGAAACAGAAGCACGAAAAGCGCAAGTCAGAAGCCGCGCCGGCAGGCACCCCCATGAAGCGAGCGAAACACGCAGAGACTCCCTCGAAGCGAATGGCGCCTCCAAGCGGCGGCGGCGGCGGCGACGTCGAGTACATGAACAGCCCGGCCGTCTCCCGAAAACTATTCAGCCCGACACCCATAACGTCCATCGGCCCAACGCCTCAGCGCGACGGCAAAGTCCTTGGCCTGTTCGACCTGCTGGTGGAGCGGGAGTTCAAAAGCCCGCTGAAGGGAGCCGCGAGGAGTAGTCGCCCTGCCGGTGCCCACGCGACGCCCAGCAAGCGCAGAGGCAGCCTGGCCGAAGACGCTGCGGCCAACCTCGGCCGTACGCCAAGCTCCGCGGGCAAACGAAAGCTCTTTTCAACCCCGATGAAGAAGAGAGATGGGCAGAACACGGCCGCAACGCCATCCTCCGTGTCCAAGCTGCAGTTTGACACTCCCGCGTTTCTCAAGAGGCACTCTCTCCCGACGCTAGACGAAAACACCACGTTCGATGCTCCGCCGCTGAGGTTACCGCGGAAGCCTCTTGTTCGCGGCTTGAGCGAGATTGTTGCCAGTCTTCGAAAAGTCGAGGAAGAACAGCTGGACGAAGATCTCGAAGCACTACGAGAGGTCGAAGCCGAAGCCGAGGCCGCATCTGGAGGCCCACCGCCTCAGCAGCCACCCGGCACCAAGGTGCGAAACCCAGAGCCAAAGCAGGGCATACTGGAGCCGGACAGCCAAGCAAAACAGCTGCCACTGGGAGGATTCGACGACGAAGGCATGTACGACAGCCCCACAGAAGAAGCTGTAGACCGCGACGGGCGGCCGATGAGGATATTCAAGAAGAAGGGACAGAAGCGGACGACACGGCGCGTCAACATGCGGCCGGTCCGAACCAAGAGGCCAACAAACCTAGCCGAAGATCATAAAAGTGACGAGGGCGAGAACGAGGACGAGGACGGCCAGGACACGGTCCCAGATACCCAAGCTCGGATGGACAAGCCAGACATCGCAGGCGAGTCTGATGACGGCGATTTCGAAGACGGAGATGACGATACTACCCCGGGCGACGAGGCCAGAGCGAAGAAGCCGCCCGCCAAGCCAGAAGGAGGAGTGGTGAAGAAGGCGGCCCGCAAGGTCAACCAGCTTGCGCACGCAAACTTCCACAGGCTGAAGCTGCGGAACCATGGCGCAAAAGGGGGCCCGGGCCATAACAGCCGGTTCCGAAGGAGGAGATAGGGACGGTGGAAACGAAAAGAAAAGAAAAGAGTAACAGGTGAAGAACAACATCATGTATTCGGGACCTAGATAGATTGCGGGGAATGAGCTGCAGTCTGTTTTGCCATGGGTTGTCTGTCACCGGGATGTGCATGAGGGGGGGGGGGGGGGGGGGGGGGCGCGTTCGTCGGGTTAAAAGATCATTGAACCATATTTACCTACATAGAGAGCGTTATATACATATATCATGTGCTGGTCATCCTGCTCCATATACCTTGATGCGTATCCTATCAAAAAAGGCCATAGAAAACAAACGAAACAAGAAGCTGCTATCGTACCTACCCTTACATAGGTAGGTAGTAGGTAGTAAAAAATCACCTCTTCCCTATTACGAACGTTTAAAGCAGATTTCAGAGAGGGTAGGCGACAACAAAGATTCAGCAGCCTCAGTCAGAATTCCCAGAAACGGAAACACTTTGAGCAATGTTGAAATAGGTAAACAAAGGTTAAGAATCAGGCAAATCTACGAATTGTTAGAGTCGTCTTCGTGTCACACCCTTGAGGACATTTCTTCCTTAGGTTACCTTGTCAAGATACCCTTTCCAGTTCATGTTCATTCAAGTCAAAGCAAGTGCTCAAGTAAGGCGCATCGAGAACCTATTCCTGATCGATTGTTTTATGTACCCCTTAGTCCTGTTTTTGAAATTCCCTTTTCCTTGGTTCCTCAAACAAATGATAGAGGTAAGAGAAAATGACACAAAATCCTGATTCGTTCCGAGAGAGAATCTGAAAACAGAAGAGGTGACTCATGGTTCACCTCATTGCAGGAATATAGGTAGATCAGCCGGATGCCGAGAAAAAGAGAGATATTAAAACGATGATAAGAACAGCACCCTCAGCAAACTAGACGTTCCCTCTTGGGGATATCAACGGACGTCCTATCATGGCCGAGCTTGCTCGTGTCATCATGACCCGGGCGTGCCAAATTATTTCATTTCGTAGAAATCAGAAAGTATGTGACAGAAAGAGAAAACACCGGTGCTATGCTGACAATGGGACACGGACCAAACAAGCCATAACATGATGAAGTTGCCTCGTGAGACGGTTTAAAAGACGAGAGAAGAACGGGCTGCTTTGTTCGAACAAAAGCGGCCAGGGACTTTCCCCGCCCCCTGAATGACGTTTCGCAGTGCCGTTCGGCGGGTATCAGTAAAAGAAAACCATTCGAAAGAAAAGAGGAGGGTGCAAGTGGCGGGGATTGCAAGTCTTGATGATCGGGCCGCCTCGGGATGCGTCAGATTTGTGCATGCTCCTTACGAATTCAGGGACACGCCAACCTCAAACAGGAGCTGCACGAATTTCTTGTGCAGCGTGATGAAGAAGTCTGGCTGCCCGACGAGTTCCGCAAGGCCGCGGGCCTTGAGCGAGGAGACGCTGCCCGGACCTCCCATGCGTCTGGTGAAGCCACTCCCTCCAGTCAGGAAGCTGCTGGCGCTGCGATCCACATTCGGCGCGTCCATGGTGGCCGACGATGACGATGCCACATGGCTGCCCGGTCCACCGCTCTGCATGACGCTTCCGATGGGGGACGCATCCGCCGTGCGCTCTGCCTCGGCTTCGGCAAGATTCTGGATCCAGGTGGCGAGCTCGCGGAAGGCCGCCGACACACCCGCAAACGTCTTCATGGCGAGTCGCTCTTTGTGAGTGCTGAGCGCCAGAAAGGCATAGACCCGCTTATGGCCTCGGGCGTGAAGATCGGGAATCCGGAAGATGTAGGCGGTGGTGTATCCGGCCAGAGCATCACCAAAGAAAATGGCACCGCCCGACGCTGCCGAACCCGCGCTCTGCGTGGTCACAAATGACGGCGAGCTGTGGTGCTGAGGTGAAGCCGCTGGCGTCGCGGTCGAGGGAGCTCGTGGGAGGGTCTCAAAGGACAGGGCGCGCAGACATGAGGCGCGTATGAGAGAAAAGGAGTCGGGCAGGATGGGCTCGTGAGTCGACGTGTAGTCCACATAGTGCACGTGGCTGGGATGACGCTCCGAGGTCGTAGACGTGCTAGAGCACGACGTCGTCCGTGAGCTCACAGAGGAGACGTTTTTCCTGCTGCGCGGCTGTCTCGGAACCTCATGATCTGCATCCGTGTCGCTTGAGGACTGCGAGTTCGGCGGCGACGTTGGCTCGACGGGGAGAAAGACGCGCTCAGCCGGCG
Organism: Trichoderma reesei QM6a; assembly: GCF_000167675.1. Lineage (NCBI taxonomy): Eukaryota > Fungi > Ascomycota > Sordariomycetes > Hypocreales > Hypocreaceae > Trichoderma > Trichoderma reesei. The sequence continues at coordinate 752,124 of NW_006711155.1, read as the reverse complement.
CGCGGGTGCGCAAGGTCGGGGCCCGCGTGTCAATGGCGTCTTCCGCAGCCGCGGCAACGTTCTGCTGCCTACGAGGCAATGTCATGGCGCAATTATCGCAAGGCCCCTGTTTCCGGGTGACGGTTTCATCGTACGTCCTACGGTAGCTCGAGTCTCGTCGTGGCTGCTGGGACAGAGGTCGCGGACTCTCGGGCGGCGTGTCGAGGCCAGTCACGGCAGCGCCGTCATTGCCGGCGCTGGGGCCGGTGCCGGGGGATCGACGCAAGGCCGGACGGTGAGACTGCTGGCCCTCTTGTGAAAGGCTGAGTTCCCGAAGCCCGTCGGTAACTGCGGCTGGCGACGCCCGAGGCTGCTGGGGTTCTGACGCAGCTGGAGCGGAGCGTGGGGGCTTGTCGCTTGCTGCGGCTGAGGGTTCGTGACAGACGCCACAAGGACTTGCCAGACCCTCAGTGACCATCAGGGGAGTTGGCCCATGGATGTCACAGTAGTGGGCCAGACATAGCTGGAGATGGAGAGTTAGCAAGAGCGTGGAATCCATGATGAGCTCATATGTATCGTGGGCATTCGTGAATGTATCGGTGCAAGGAAGAGGAGGAAGGTGGCTGGCGTGAAAACGGCCAGCATGAAGGGGTTTAGAGGCCTTTCAAAAGGGCTAGTAACGCGACGCCGCAGTCTGAAGGATGGAATTCCGTGGTAACTGCGAGGTAAGGACCACACTGAAGTGCGAAATTGGTCAAAGGGAGGAGCCACTTTGGTCCCTTGAGAAGTAGGGCACAGAGGCGTGCGCAACAACGGCATCACATTGGAATGCTTGTACCGTCCGAGCCACGTTGCAGACCACTTCATCTGAGCCCTGTGCTACGGACCATGGACGCTTGCCCAGTCAAACCGGAAAGCACTGGCGAGCTAAGAGCAGAGAGCAATTGTGCTTATTCAGTCGACTCCAGTAACGCCTGACATGGGGAGGTATGTTGTATATAGACTGTAGGAAGACCCATGTGGGAGGATAGCACAGCAGACTCAAGGGAGCGGTGTGTGCGTGTGCACGTACGCTTCTAAAGAGACATGTAACAGACATGACGTGGTGTCTCCCGCCGCTCTGGTAATGAGAAGTGGTCATGGTGGCAGATGGTCGAAGCTCTCGACTGCACACACAACCGACCAGCCGCCAAGATGAAGCCAGGGAACTCTGGAATCTCAAAATGAAAAGGGAAAAGAGGCAGGCTAGGTGGCAGCCAATGCAAGGAGAAGCAGATGATGGGAAGTAACAGAGAAAGATCAGGCGAGAAAAGGAAATGGCGAGATAAGGGGAATCCAGGCCAATGCCAGCAGCCAGCCTTGCGTTGGGCTTCGAATCGAGTGTCGTACGGTGCCAATCGAGGACTATGCCGATGAAAAGATGGATAGGTGCAGCTTTGCGGAATGAATTGGGTCACGCATGTGTACATGTACATGTTGCATGGGGAAAGATGAATTGCATGCAACATGCATGAGAGGGGAATGCTGGTTGGAATTGCAGGGAAGCCAGAGGACAACGAGACGCATGCGATGTGCAGCAGATGAAGACAGAAGAAGGAACGAATCAACTTACAATATATGTCATGGCGCACGCGTTTGAGCGGTGCTGTGATATTGAGTCGAACGACGACTGGAGAGGAAAAAGAAGAAGAGGAGGGCCACGCGGAAATCGTCCGGGGAACAGAGGCTAAGCCGTCGAGCCAGTTTCTGGCGGCGATTGGATAGGCAAGGTAGCTAAGTGTACGACGAGTATGCAGCGGCGCAGGCGACAAATGAAAGAATGATGCGTTGTCTGGCGTGTGGTGTATGTGTGTGTGTCCGAAATGGATTCCCAACGGCCTGCGCGTGAGCCTGATGCGCTGTGCGGCCAGCGGCTCTGGAAAGGTCTGTTCGCTTTTCGTCGTCGTCGGTCCTCTTGGCTGCTGCGCGCTCGTTGCTGTGATTTGCGTCCCAGTCAAGGCTGAGGCCCTGGTCGCGATGGTGAATTTGCAGTCGACGTTGGCCGTGCTTTGTAAGGCTGCAAAATCAGCGGCAGGGTATCAGAGCCATCCACAGAGCCCTTGGAACCTCTTGGAGGTGCTGCAACCCCAGCCCGCCGCCGATGTAAGTCGAATGTCGCCACTCTGCGAGTCTAGGCGCAGGGGTGTCCAGGCCTTCGCCGCTGCCTCGGGTCTCACTGAGGTCTGAGACACGCTCTCTTGGATGGTCGAGTCGACAGTACCACTCCTACGTCGTAGTCGTACTTGGTACAGAAACCGCAAAAGACTTCTCAAACACACGTTCAGGGCTCAGGTTCGCGTTAGTAGATTGTGGGGTGGTTGTGTGGAAGTGTGTGTAGTGTCGAAACCGGCAATCTCGTGACCCAAAAGTGACGGAAGGGCCAAAGGGAAAAAAAAAAAAAAAGTTGAAAAGAGGCCGGTTGGAATCTGAGCGATCGGAGAACCTGGTCCCAGAAAAGTCGTCGTAGTACCTGCACGACAAGAGGACGAGAAGCTCAGCAGCAGATGCCAATTCCGTCGAAGCCGATGCTCTCGATGCGATCTGACGGGACAGTGAAGGAGAAAGAAAGAGACGGCAATGGATGGGACGAGATAGAAAAAGGAAAAAAGAGGAGTGCCGGAATCCTGGCAAGTAAGCTTGGGCAGCTCTCCCGGAGCAACTGGCAAGAAAACGAAAATGAGATTGGATGCCGGTGCCTTTCGATTCAAGGAGGCTCGCTATTTTGGTGCGAGCAGGGCCGGCAGTCTTTTGATTGATGAGAGACGGGGCCTGGGCGCTTGCGGTGGGTACCGCAGACACGCAGCAGCAAGCCATCAATCAGACCGGTGGCCTCGAATCCAAGTACTTGACAGGTACTTGGACGTCTTGAGTTGGCACTGCTCAGCTAGCTGCTCGACAGGTGCCCAGCGGAGGGAAACCCAGTTCCCGGGCCTGACCTGTCACTGCCCTTGTCTCGTTGCCCTGCCCTGCCCTGTCCAGGTCGTCGCCTTGCGACTGAGCGATGCTGGCCTGACGATGCTGGCCTGACGATGCTGGCCTGACGATGCCGGCCAGGGACAGGAACGACAGCAATCGGATCGAAATCAACCGACCAGGCCAAGGATGAAGGCACTCGTACTATGTAGTATCGTATAGCTCGGATGGCTCGCTATATGCGGCGACAGCCGGTCCTCGAGGTGCTTCTGCAATGGAACCCGCAACGAAGACGTGACGAGGTATACAAGTAATGGGATGGTAATTGCACTTTGTAATCCGTACTTGTAAGTGGCTTCAGATATGCGTGTGCTGCCGCGGCGAGTGGCACAAGCATGTGCGTGCTCCATTCTTTGGGATCCTATTCCACACCCGTACCCAATCTTGGTCGACCAGACAGCGTCTCATTCGACGACAACGCAGTCTCTTCCCTCCTCCCCCCCCTTTACCCATTGAGCCAGGACAAGCTTGCCTGCTTGCCTGGCGAGTAATTGCCCTTTCTCACATCTACCCCGATGCACGACACGGCATTGGCCGTGTTGCTTGTCCGGCCTAGGCGTCAGGACCGAGTAGGGAACCGTTCCGGACTCAAGAGGGCGCTAGTCGACTTGTCGCTTCGCCCAAACTCTCCCCCTCGACCGTCTTTGCCCGACAGCCCCAGACACTTTTGAACTCTTTTTTTATGAGCAGGGTTACCAGCGGGCTCCAGGCTGTCAGGCAGCCAAAAGTGAAGCCAGACCAGATTTCCATGAGCCTCCGTTGCATGCCTGAGCATGCAACAATTCCTCAAATTTGACCGACAAGCGAGAGCGCGGCCAAGAAGTGGAAGCCGGGGTGCTGCCGCCCCAGCGAGGCACGGAAACGCACGAGATGCACGGGCAGGCAAAAGCAAGAAAGCGGCAGGAGCATGGGATGCCTGTCGCTTGCTCGCACATGTAAACGAGGGCGACAAGCTCGTCTCCATCGGGCTGCATCAACTCCGTGCGAAGCTGAAACTGTGCCGGCAACATATCTTTAGCCATGAGCCCGACGACTGGCAAGCCGGTGGTCATTGTGCTATTTCTCCCGAGGTCCCCGGTGTTCCTCCTCAGCTTCCAGAAAGAAAAAGAAGCGGAGGGTCAATGGCTAGCTGCCGTTGGTTCAGCGAGACCCTGCAAGCTTCGAATTTTGTAACCTGGCCCATGCTCTCCGGACCTACTAGGTAGGCTTGCTAGGTTCGAAGAAACTCCGCATTCAGCGCTCCAAGACAACCAGAGGTCGGGCTCGTGCTCGTACTTGTACGTTGTCGTACCTCGATAGGTAGGTATGTGTGTCTGACGCTATGGTTCGTTGCCTTGCCCGTTGTGCAGCCGAAGAGTTCGTGCGAGGTCTGCGCTTCAACAAAAAAATCGTCCCGGACCCAGATTGGCCCATGTGTACGGAGGCATAGGTACTCGTATTCTGTCACTGTTCGCTCTATTCCCAGAGCTGCAGTCTGGTAATTGTGATTCCACACGACATCAGGCAGACGGTCAAAGGACCTCAGAGTGACATGGCACGCTTCCTTCTTCCACCAGCTTCTCCAGTAGATAATAAAGTAGTGTGGTACTACTCGTGATACTAGCACCTAGGTAGGTGAAGACCTCCTCGGTACTTTATTCGGCATGGCTCCGGCGCATGGCCTAGTAATACCACTGGTGTTCTGGCTGTCTGGCAATCTGGGTGAGAAATGGCCGATCCGACAATTTGAGGCGTCGGCCATGCCCGAATCGTCGCCTGTTTCAGAGGCGCGGCTCCATCGCCCCCCCATCTTTTCCCTTTCTTTTTTTGGAGCCTGTCTCGTGGGAGATGGTTGGACCTTTTGCCTGGTGGCTCTGGGTGGGTTCCGCTCGTGCTAGTAGTCGGGAGGGCCTGGGTTCATTTGTAAGTAGAACTCGTAGGGGGTGATTGATGTGCATTCGTGGTGAAGACTGGGCCTGGGAATGACTGACCTGGGACGTGAAGGCGATGAAGAGGAATAAGAATAAGAAGAAGAAGAAGAGGAGGAAGAAGAGGAAGAAGAAGAAGAGCGGAAAGAGGAAGCTGTTGAAGAAGGGCATCTGGCGTCGAGTTTGCACCTTCCACGTTTGCTCGGAGAGCGTTGACACAGGTACAGGGACGAGCACCGATTCTCCGTGAATGGCAAAGTACCTGCGTCTTGTCATGGGCTGCAGCACTCGCACGCGCACACCTTGAACCCAGTCGCTCCTTCGGTAATGGAATCCCCGTTCCTGCAGATCTACTACTCATAATATTAAATAGGTACTATACCATACCTTAGTAGGCCTCTGTCATGCCACCTCTTTCTCATGCACTCAACTGTCGGAGAATGTAGGAGCTGTTCCACTGAGATGAACAACACAGTCACTGCAAATACACAGTAGACCGAGGTCAAAAAGTCTCCGGCATTTGCAAAGGACAAGGGAAAGGGAGTATTACCTATTCTACAGAATACGAACCACTTGGTATCTGATTCCCCTCGGCGAGATACCTGCTTGTACCTGAACAGGTACCTAGGTAGTAGATATCTGTCAATCAAGAGGCGGCTATAACAATAATCCATGTCACGACATCCACCTCAGCAACTCAGTAGCAGACGCCTTGATCCAATCGCAGCACTTGCAGTTGATCAAAGACACCTAGGTGTTAGATACACTGCCACGTTGATTTGCGTGCTCGCTTGTTCGCAGATGAGGCTCTAATACATACAGCATGTATTGACATACGATACTCTCTAGGTAGGTACGCACATGCACCGATCCACTGCAGAATAAACCACGACTCGGGGTTCCTGACATGACAGGGGACCAGGGTGTCGCGAATGGAGGCCACCTCTTGTTCATTTTCGCTTGTCAATCATTCCCCGGCAAAGTTGCCAAGCTGCGTTTCTGATTGCAACTGAACAAGTACAGTAAGTAGACAAAGGCAGCAGGAATAATAGCTAGAGTACTAGCTGAAGCAGCCAGCGTGATTCTGTCATTTCCATACATGTACCTTACTATTCCGCCCGTCTGTGACTCGGCGGCCACGTGGCGCTGGGATCATCAAACATGTCTGCTACCGGCTTTTCTAGGTATTTAGTAGTATTTCCATTCCCACGGATTTTCTGCCTGAGTACAGTAGTACAAATAGATGATGGTATAGTATTTGGAATGTCCGATGCTGTGACCTCTGAACATCCAAGGTACCTTAGGCTGTATCGCCGCCCTAAGCAAAAGGCACAAGGCATTTAGGTGCTTCCAGCCTCGTCTACAAGGGCTTCTACGACTGTGTATTAGCCACTCATGGTGACAGCTTACTATCCCAGCATCAAGGGGGCAGAAGGGGTCCTTTCCGATTATTTATAGGTAGATAGCATGATAAAGCAGGGCCGAGTCAGCAAAGACAATAAAAGGAAGAAAGCATGTGATCATGTATCAGAGCCTCGAGTCAACTACCTACCTACAGCCAGTTCTACAGTAATACTCCTCCAAAACAATACCCCAAGGAAGCATCAAGTGAGCAACACCGAGCATGGCGCCGATGCGCGTCTAGGGCCATGTCAGTTCTTTCTGCTACTATAAATTACCCCATGGAGTTTGATACTACAACTGCGCCTACTGTCGGAGAGACAGGGGTGACAATATGGCAAGGGGGGCAAGGAACAACTGAACAGGGACAGGGGACAGGGACAAGGGGAGGTGTCGAGGCAAAGCCATCAGCCTTTAGCTCACATACCCATCAACTCGGAGACGGCACACATGCATGAGAGAGAGGATGCGCGTGTCGCGAACATGCGATGCGATGCGGACATGCGATCCCTCAAGCGGTCAAGTGTCCGCAACTGAACTACTACAACAGACGGCCTCTTTTTTCTTCTTCTTCTTTTCGCTTCTCTCTATTCTCTGTTTACAAATCATACAAGCTGAAAAGAAACTGCGTTGTTGAGAGGTATTACTGGATAAGTTGCTTGAGGCTGTTTGATATACCAATCAAGGGATCTGACACGCCAAGCCATACATACCTACCTAGTTGTACAGCCCCAAAGATACGGCCGGGTAATAAGGGAAAAAACGAATGCTTGCACTCTGCCACCTAACAATGTTTGCTTTCATCCTCTGCATGTATGCTTTCCCTTCGGCCCTATTTCTCGATCCTGTGCCGCCGTGTGTCCCTCTACGAATCATCGTTGGAAAGCCCGAAATCGGATTCTCCGGTTTGGCCTCCAGTAGGTACATAGGAGGTAGAATCAGGTACAGTGGTAATAGGTACGTCGTAAGACATGTTGTCTGTGATATTCAGAAGTTGAGCTGTCTGACTGTATAAGCTTGCAATTCGACTCGTCAGCTCGCCGGCATGTACGTATTTCTAATTGACGAATTCACCTGATCTCTTAGATACACTTGTATCACAGGCGTGAATCACTTCTGTTAGAAAACGCTTACCTGGGTGGTACGGTCAAATTGCCTTGAATTTGACGTGCTCCCGCACTTGACGGTTTTCAGGAGAGATCATGATGAATGCAGGTAAGCAAGATTCTTTATTCACTGATATACTGCCACCAGTTGATATGCAGTATATACTTAGCCAAGCACCATGTATCTACTGTGTCCTTGTTTTATTCTCACCCTACCCATCCAATCCTCCAAAAAGCAAGAAAGGGCCGCTAAATCAAGAGGATTTCCATCCAATCCCCGAGGTATCTGCTGATATACATATATATACTCTTCATCGAGAAGCAAGGCATATGAACCCCATATCTTCAAAAGGGGTTCGGCCTCTGTCGTTTCGAGGACTCGAGCAGCTCAATCACCATGTTGGCCGAACGAGGGCGTTTACTGCCCATCGTGATATCCATCGACTGCTGCAGTGTGCTGTCCGTTGCGGGCGTAAAGGCCCTTAGCTGCTGATCTCTCGATATGCTGCCCATGCCGTCCGCCATCTTCTCGAGGGACTCATGAGTCACTGGAACGCCGTTCGTGAATCCGCCATGTTCCTCGGCAACGCAGCTCCTTGCGCGCTGCAGCTCTCTGTTCCTCTTCAGGCTCGCCACCCACGCTTCGCGAAACGTCACACCGAGAGCCACAGCAGGCTGCCTCGCGACGCTGTTGCCTACAATCCTGTACTGCGTCGGGGGGTCCCCGAGCAGCACGTCTTCGTCGAGGAAGCCCTGCGCCCTGCGCGCCTCCATGATGGTCACGGGCCTATTCTCTCGCCAGTGGAGCAGTCGCCCGTTCTTCGCGTCGCCCAGCGTCTGCCTCGTCACCACAGTCTCAAAGAGCCTGTTGGGGAACATCCTTCCGTACGAATTTGAGTAGGGCTGCACCGACATGGGCTGCTTGCCCTCGCCTTTCGTCCCGATGAAGAACTCGCGCTCGGCTGCCGTCATCGTGCTGGAGCCGCCGACCTTCCTCTCCCCGAACCACGCTTGCGAAAAGTTCATGCCCCATGGTCGTGTCGGTATGACCGATATCCGAGCTCGCAGCAAGTCTGACATACCCAAGGTTGAGCGGTGATCGGGGAAAGGAACACATATATCGGGCTTGGCATCGTAGATGGGCGGCAGGTCGGCGGTCGCTTCTTCCGCAGAGACAAACTTGAAGGGCGTTGCTGCCGGCATTTCTCGGCTTGCCATGTGCTGGCCGTTGGGCAGCCACCCGATCCCATGCTCCCTTGTGTTAGGGGGGTGTGAGTGAGTCTGCACCGGCTTGTCGGGCAGCTCGAGTCCCGGGGCAGCAAAGACGATGAAGATGCGTGATCTGCGCTGCGGCGACCCGCATGACGATGCGTCCAGGTAGAAGAATTGCGTCTGATAGCCCAAGCCGACTAGGGCGCAGATGAGCTGGCTGAAGACGTCTCGGTCTCGGTCGTGCTTCTTGTGGACCATCCCAGGTACATTCTCCAACACGCCGTATTTGGGCCGATAGAGATCAACAAAGGACGCAAACGCCGCAACAAGCGATTGGTTCTTCCTTTGCGCTGCCGTCGTCTTGTCGTTGGTGAGGCGTGAGAATCCAGGACATGGGCTGCCACCGGACACGAAATCAACGTCTCCAATTAGGGGTACGTTGTCCGCGAAGTCGCCTTGAATGGCAAGGCGCTGTAAGTCGTCAATGGAGCCCAGAAACGGGTGGACGTCTTGAGGGTTTTTGACGTTGGCCATGTACGTGTGGATAGCCTTGCTGTCGTAGTCATTTGCCCATTTCATCTCGATTCCTCCGCCGTCTTCAAGCCCTCTGCCAAAGTTACCGCCTCCACAGAAGAGATCCATCCCGCGAAGCTTCTGCAACTTCTGGAGAGGATCAAAGCCTTGCTGCAGAGAGGACGGTGCTTCGTCAAGCGGCACATATACCGAATGTCCATTGGCGGCTACCTGTCGGTGAGTGATGTAAAAGAGGTTGCCCGTGCCGTCGTGGTCATACGGCGTAGGGATCATCTCTCCATCTCGGAAGCATCTCACTGAACATGGGCCCATGATTCGATCCCTGCTGACTTTGCAGGTCTGCTCGCTGTATACAAGTTCATTTGGCCGCGCCTCGCGAGCGTTTGGGTCAACCTGGCGGCGCCGCAATAGTCGCCTGAAGTAATACAACCTTCGGCTTCCTTCATCAGACGCGTGCATAAACTCACAAGGCTCGGAAAATGGACTTTTCAAGTTCAAACGAAGCAGATGTGTCTTCCCTGGCTGATACTCGAGTGGCATTTCATCATCTGGTATTGGTGAAGTGTGCCTACATTGCAGGTGCTTCCCATCCAGTGTCACCCATCTCCTCTCTTCTTGAAGGTAGGTCTGCCGGCAAAAGAGCTCGGCGCTTGTTGCTGAGGTGCCCCAAAAGTCAACGCCATGGACACCGAGAACCTCGCTTTCTTCGATCTTGGCTTTCTCGGAGCAAGAGCAATGGTCTGAGAGAAACAGCTCGTTGTTCCACGGATACTTCATCAACCCGCAGAGCGTGTCCACGGGTCTGTAATACCATATCACATCAAAGGTACGCACCCCTTTTCTGTCAACGTGAACCGACTGCACCAGCGCAAACCATCTGTCCACGTCAGAGAAGCCTTTGGACAATTCTCGTTTCCACAATGTGCCGGACTCTGCGTCGTCGCGATGGGTTGAGATTGTGTCGCCTGGCCGGATATTCTTGATCCGCTCTTGTGGCGCCGTAGAGATGTCCTTAGATGTCTGGTGCAGCTTTGACGGAAGCTCTAGGTGCCGCTGTCGGATCAAGCTGTTGCGGAGCTCCGTGGTCCGTGAACTCAGAGGGACAACCTTGAGGCGATCGCCAAAAGGAAGATGTTCAAAGCAGTCAAATATGTATTGCGTAACAATCGTCGGCGGCGGAGTCTCAGTCTTGGGCTGGCTCGTGATTGATGTAAAGGATTGGAATTCCCAGATCTCCGCCCAGATAGCATGGGAATACGCCTCTCGATGGTTCAACACCCCCAGAGTCTCTTTATGGAGAAACCCTATGTTGGCGGCTATCGAAGTCCGGTAGTCATCGCTCGGGTGTTGGCGTAGCCAGCTGAAAAACTCGGGCGAGTCCTTGTGGCTCTTCTTCATCCATGCTGCAAAAGTAGATCGAAAGTGGTGTATGGAAACACTACGCTCGTTCTCCGCCATGATGGAGAGAAAGTCCACAAAGTGCTTCGCCAGGTCCGCCACCCATAAGAAAGGGTAAAAGAAGCGTGCATATTCCTTGGCCGGCTTCCCCAACCTGTAATATAGCTCCCGTTTGTAGCTCAGAGGAGATTGCAGCCAGATGTTGTCTCGGACAGTGTGATAAGAGATTGAGCCGTAGTTGCCAATGGGAACCGCGGTGATGGGAATGCGGCGCACATACGTCCTGGTATCGCCAATGCGGAGAACACCGTCAAAGTAGAAGTCGTTGTGTCCAATCTTGGTATTGAGCTGGTGTAGAGATCGCATTTCCTGTGAGCATCTCTCCTTATCAAGGTATATCGCAAAATCGTCCAGCATGATCTCGTCAAAATCTTGCGTGCTTTCCGCCAAGGCTGGAGAAAGAGTCTGAACAGCCTTCCACTCTGGTAAGATCGGTAGGTCGTCAGGAGGCTGAAAGCCCTCGTAGCATGACCTTGGTACAAGCTGAACGCTTCCGGGTATCTCAACGCTCAAGGACCCGGTTGAAGGTACCCAGTCCGGTGAAGTTGCTCGAAAAGTCTCTGTCGAAAGACTGTCTGACACAGCATCATCAAGCTCGGAGACTTTGAGCGTAGAACTGCGTGATGATGTGACGAGACGAGATGGAGGCGGTATCAGGTCGGATGTGACGAGCTCAATAACGGTTTCGTCAGAGCTCGGAGTCTCTTCAAAAGTGTCTATACATGGCAACGACTCATGGTCAGACGGGTGTGTTGCTGAACGGTTGTTATCATTGATGGTCAAGACGGAGGTCTGCCAGGATTGAATCGCCGTGAGACTGGTACCCAAAGCAGCCGCTGCTTCGCCGTCTTTTTCTGTGAAATTGCCATCGGTCAGAGCTGATGGTTCCTTGGCGGTATCGTCCGAGCTGTCCTCCATGACGCACTCCATAAACGCAGGATGCGAGGGACCTGAAAAGTGAAACTATCGCCAACCGAACTTCACCGAGAGCGTGAATCTGTGACGATGGCCAAAATGGATGCAAGTTGATATCCAAAAGAAAGGGACATATGATTCCCATTGGATATCCCAGAAGCATGAGCAGAATGGAAGCCTCAAAGAGCAACCACTCCTCGAGTACCTTATGTATGCAAATACCACCACCCCCTCCAGGTCCAAGATGCAGTATATAACACCAGACAAAAAGAAGAAGATAAGTTCGCGATCAGGTAGCGATATATACCAGTAGGGGAAAGAGCAGAAAGAAAGTCCGGATCCAGGTCGTAGATCGGTAGGGCGTGGTTGAGTATAGGTAATGATAGGAAACGGTCACACGAAGCCACAGGATTGAGCTCTATGGCGCGTGGAGCGAGTCGAGGTGAACCGAGTCCGTGAAGCGTAGGCCGGCCAAAGAAACCGCCTGTTATGCAATTATAAACCAACGGATCGAGAAAAATAAAAGTGCCGTGATAATAAGAATAAACAGAAAGGCGGGAAAAAAGAGAAGAAAAAAAAGAAATCCAGAACCCCAGGGCACTCTGGCAATAGGTAGCGAGGCGCGTGCAAGATTGAGTGAGAAGAGGTTGAGAATAAGCAATTCAAGGCTATAGATGCAGCAGCCAAAAACAAGTCAGGAAAGCGGTGAACGAGGACGTCTTGCGTGCTAAGCGCTTAAAAGGAAGGCGGTGAAGCTTTCGTGACAAAAGAAGAAAAAGAAGAAGAAGAAGAAAAGAATGCGTTGAAGATGAGTAGAAGGGAGGGGGGGGCAGTAGAGGAAGAAAAAGAAGATGAAACGAAGGAAAATCGAGGCGCCAAGATTTGCTGCAGAGTGAAAGGCCTTTGTCCCCAAACGTGGTTCTGGTCTCAGCTCGTGTGGCTGCCGTTGGCTGGTGGCTTTGCATCAACAAGATCCGTGGGCAATAGATGAAAGAAAAAGTGCTGGAGATGCGTGCGAGAAAGAGATCGAGAGGAACATGAAGAGACAGCATCGGAAACAAGATAAAATAGAGGAAGAGAGGAGAGAAGATGCCTTCTGACGCATTCTAGTTTTGGCGAGTGCCTGACAAAAGACAAGCTTGAGATCAACCATCCAGCGCTCAGACTACCTTATTGTTTACATTTACAAACACCATCGCATGTGGCAGAGTGTTTCAGTAGGCATTACCTGCTGTACTAGCAATACCAAGGGGACCGCTTTGACGTAGACAACCTTCATTCACAATCTTATCATCACACTTCCGGCTCAACCAGCTCACCCCATCTCGAGTATTCATGGTACGTGGGCAGCCTTGCTAAACATATAATGAGACAAAGAGGCAACGAACTGTCACACCGACGAGCCCCATAGATTTCAACGCCGTAGATCCATTGTGATGAAGACGACGCCAACAGCTACCTCCTTTTCAACATGGCTTTGTCTGTTCATCTCCATGTCTCATTCCCCCCAAACTGTTGGTCAGCGCTCCCCAGCCGCCCACGTTTTCTACCAATATCCCCTCCATGATGCATATCGAGAGCAACAAAGCCCCCTGTATTTCATAGTTGATAATCCCCTTGCCCCTGTTCATTTCAATATGATCCGCTTCCATCTTCGTCGTCCGTGACAATCCTAATTACATATATAGATATCGACAGCTTATTTGTAAAAGTCAAACTTGTTATCGTCGCTGGTACCCTTGACTTGGCTTGAGTAAGCATCTTCAAGGTCGGACTGGATGATATTGTATCGGTTCTTGCGGACTGCTCGAAGGCCTGCCTCCTGCATGATGGCAGCGATGATGGCGCCGGACAGGGGGTCGTTGCGCACAATCAAGCTGTCGAGGTCGACCTCGGGCGCCAGGCTCATCTTGCTGGCAATGGTGGTGAAGATGAGACGACGCTCGCGACGATCTCTCAGGGAGGGGAACTCAATCTTTCGGTCGAGGCGGCCGGGACGCAGGAGGGCGGGATCGAGGGTGTCAGCACGGTTCGTGGCCATGATGACCTTGACGTTGGAGGTTTGATCGAAACCGTCCATCTGGTTGAGCAGCTCGAGCAGGATACGCTGCACCTCACGATCGGCACCGGTCTGGGCATCGAATCGCTTGGTGGCAATGGCGTCGATTTCGTCAATGAAGATGATGGCAGGCGAGTTCTCACGGGCCATGCGGAAGACGTCGCGAACCATTCGGGGACCCTCTCCCAGGTACTTCTGGACAAATTCTGAGCCCACGACACGGATGAAGCTGGCAGTCGTCGAGTTGGCAACGGCCTTGACAAGCATGGTCTTGCCGGTTCCTGGTGGGCCGTATAACAGGACACCTCGTGGGGGATCGATGCCGATCTGCTTGTACAGGTCAAAGTGTGTCAGAGGCAGCTCGACGGCCTCTCGAATCTCCTGCTTCTGCATGTCCAAGCCACCAACGTCGGCGTATGTCACATCTGGCTTCTCGTCGGCGCCCAGCATGGCGATGGAGGAGTCGGCTTCAGGAGGGAGGATGTCGACGAGGGCATTGGAGTGTCGGTGCAGCGCAACGGAGGAGGAGGGCTTGAGCAGTTCGCGGTCGAGGGTGGACAGGATGCGGACGACGTAGTTGGAGCCTGTGCTAGACTGAACAATGCCGGTGCTGCGGTGAGAGTGTCAGATATGGAACTTGGCGAAGTCGATGAGGTTTGGGTGGGAGTGCTTTCTTACTTCTGATCAATGGCCTCCATGAACTGGCCGATGACCAGGGGCACACTCTGAATGCGCTTGATCTCTTCCTGAGCTCGTACCAGCTCTCGCTTCAAACTCCTGCGGGGCAACCAGCATGTCAGCGTCCCGTAATTTGGCGAGATGGAGATGTTCATCACATAGGCGTGGGAGAGGCTCGTACCTCTGCTCATCTTTGATGTATTCCTCCTGAAGCTGGATGTACCTGAGCGAATAGTCAGCGGCCGTGGTTCAAATGCTGCTGAGGTGATCGTCCGTCCGGAGGACAGTTTCGAGCGGCGTGCGGCGGCAAGGGGGGGCAGCCTTACTCCAACTGCCTCTGCAGCTTCTTCAGAGTGGCGTAGTCATCCTCGCCGTCGGTAGGCAGGCCCTCGAAGTCGTCGATGTTTGGAATGGCCGAGGGCGCGGCTTTCTTGTGTGGCGGCAGCGTGGTGGCTTGGTTTTCCACGAGGACGTCGCCCATCTTGTCGGTATTATCGATTGTATGGAGGCGTGGAAGAAGGAAAGAGAACAAGATCAAGGTGAAGACGACGATGAGATTGCTTCGCGAGGCGTGAGTCGGTGAGTTGATAGATCGATGTGGAACTGAGTGGTTGGAATACAAGGACTTGGACGAAGCATCAGCCAGCTACTCCGTTACGCAACCAAAGCTCTCTCTCAGCTGCCACCAGGCGTCAACGACGAGACGCAGCCTTCCCTTGGCGGGCGCGATGCTTAGTCATGTCACGTGGTAGTATGCTTATCGCGATAACGGTGAAGGTGATGCAACACGCCAATACAGTGTAGTTTCTTTGGTGAATTGTACGGAGTACTTTGCGACGACACAAGCAGGTCATCTGGAGGCTAAGACCCATCCGGCACCTGTGGTGAAGAGGGCGGCACGTCATTGGCCAGCTGGAGGGCTCTCGGTGCGGACCTTGAAATTTAGTGCTTGCATCAATCAGTGCCTAAATCAGCGTGCCGGCTTGTGAATGAGAGATGGTTGGTAAATAAGCATGAGTACCTAGGTACCTAATATAGTAGCCGTTACATGCTGGTCTTGGGAATAGAGACACCAGGTGGTTGTGCGACATCGCCGTGACTGCACCTCGCGCATCAACAACAGCAGCTGGACCAAGAGAATCTGTACGTACGTAGCGAACTTTTTTACATAAGGTACAGGCAGCATCGAGTTCGCCGGCCACAGTGAAACCTTCAACGCAACCACACGATCAAGCCCAGCCCAGCCTCAAACCAAGCCGTTCAGGCGCTCCGATTGGGCAGGACGCCATGGCGCCGGTCTTTGCATCGGCGTGGGGAACCAGCCCTGGTCGAGCTTCCCAGGAGTGACTTGCCCGTGGTAAGGATCCGCACCAGGCATGACAGCTGCCTCTAATGCCGTCAATGTACCCCCTTGACCTTGCGCTTCGAGCTGCTGCCGATGCCCAGCGGGCGATAAGGCATCACGGGATGGTGATCCGTCGATTCAGGCCGAGGCGTGAATCAAGCTAACTGTATTTGCATGAGGTATGGGGTTCTTGGGCGTGGGGCTTGGGAGACGAGCTGCTGCAGCAGCGGATCAAGGTACCTGATACCTACCTACCTTACCTGAGGGCCGCTGACAGCCTGCTGTCTCGAGCGATGCCGGAACTGCCAGTGACATGCACGGTTCCGCGGGTAGCCAGTACATGCCCGAGCTCTCGTTTCCCTCTCCCCTTCATGTTCCGATCATCCCACCGTCGTGGCTGTACGGATTCACTCACCAGACCCTTGTACATGCAGTACCTAGGTAGGTAGGTACCTATCTCACGAGAGACTCCGTGCAAACACGGGGCTCCATTGGCAAACAGCACTCTGGGCGCAACGCTTCTCACGGCACGCAGGTTCATCGCACAGACACCGAGTCACTGCGCAGGAAGATTCCGGGGTCGAGCACCGTGTCGCCACGGGCTACGGGCACAAGGTTTCTGCCACCAGACTGGACGCAACTCCGTCCACGACACAGGTCCAGCCACCAGACAGTAGTATGGACAGTGTTCCGCAGCCGCAACGAGAGCTGGGCGGCAGATGCGGTAGCCGACAAGGTACATGTAGTAGCGACACACGCAACACTGTACGGAGCCCGGCGCAGGCCAGGCCGCTCTGAATCAACCGCCTCGGGCCACTCGAACCTTGAAGGTCGCGGCAGCACCAGGCTGCAGATATCCGTACTGTAGGTAGCAGCTGGCAGGCAGCAGGTAGCAGGTACTTGTGGCCGTGGCTCCAGCTGCGGTGCCTTTTGACTTTCTCCATCCCGGATGCTGCTCATCTCGCCTACCTGGGCCTCTTCGTCACACTTCTCGTCCTCCGGCCTCTCACCACCTTCCAACTTCCTGCACCGCTCACGATCCTCTTCGTTTTCCTGCCTGCACGCCCGCTGTCCGTATCGTCTCTTCGCCCGCCTCGCGTCTGAAACAACAGCCCTGCGTTCACTGTCCTGTACCGTCGCATCGCCGTGCGCCTATTGATTGCCATCTCGCCTATCTGCCGCTCTTGGAGCCTCGCAATCCATTCAGTACCTTTTGGCTCTTTCGAGCCCGTTCCACTCCTCAGCTGTAGTCCCTTCTTCGGCGGCTTTCAGCAGCTTGCACAGAGTCACAGGCCATACTCACAGGCAGTCTCTAGAGTTTGGACTCGGCTTTGACTCTGCGCTCGTCGAGATCGCCCATCTCTCTGCCTGGCGTAGCCACCAGTCCCGAGACGCTGCTCAGCACAGAACCCTCGCCCTTTGGCGTCAAGCTGAGCATGTCTTCGTCAATCAACATTCCGGCGGGGCCTTCGTCCTCTGCTCCGCGATACGGCCTCTCCGCCGAAACAGTCGGCAGCTCGTCCGACAGCTCCTACTCGAGCTCACCTTCGCCCTCGTCCCCGTCTGCCTCTCCCAAGAGCAAGGCCAAGGCAAAGGGAAAGGAAAAGGAAACGGTCACGGCGCTCGAGAGCCGCCGTCCGAGCCTGCTCAGTACGTCGCCCTCGCCTCTCTATCTGGGCTGTTTCTGTTTCTTCTATGCTCTGGCCGGTGCAGGAGCTGCCAGTTGGCGCAGCCTAATACGCCGTGTGGCCCGCCTTGTGTAGCACCCGTTTGCTGACCACCGTTGTACAGGCTCGGCCTTTTCCAAGCAGGAGTGCACCGTTATCAATATCGGCTCACCCGACGGCCCTCCACGACTCGTATGTTTTCTTTGATTTGGACAACCTGTTTTCATTGCTTTCATGGGATGTGAAGATGTGCTGACGTTGAGCTCACGCTAGATCTCGTATCTGTCGTCCGCCCAAGGCTTCATGTGGAACCCTGGTATGTCTACCGGCAGCAAGCAGCTTGGAGGCGACGATGGTAGTAAACAGCGGTTAACTGACTGCCCCCCTCTAGAAATCTTCCTGCCGTCCTACATCGACTGCGACTACGTCCCCCTGGAGAACCGACGAGACCCCGTACACGAGATACATCTCACGGATGAGGAGATGAAGAATATGCTTCCGCAATGAACATGACGCCCTGCTTTTGTGTCGCCATTACGCCCCATACCCCTGTTTTCTTTTCTCCTTCGGGACCCTGAATTATCTAGATATCCTTTTTTTTTCCCCCTCTCTCACGACATGTGTACTCGACTTTGTTTCTCACCAGTGTCGGTTGGCACCCAACGGCGTCAAGGCCTCGGCACTTGTTGATTGGTTGGCCTCGTTTTGGCCCTTTCGGGTGTATAATCCAGGCGGCCGTGACGGGTCGCGGACGATGGGCCTGGTGGTACCTGGTATTCTCTGGAGGGCAGCTGCTTCAATGCGCCATCACGGCCGCTTGGCGTTTGCGCTCGTATTTACGATGCGATGTTGGTATTGGTTTCGGTATGTCACTTCGGTATTCACGGTTTACTGGCTTCTGGGCCCCAGCCGGATCGGTAGGCTGGCGAGGCTTGCGGTTCCTTTCTGTTTGTTGTCTCCCTTTGCGCCTTGTTAGCCAGGGGATCAGGCTAGGTAGGTAGTTAGATAGGAAATTTCTACTCGTGTATCTGCATACAGCTGTGCGGCAGTGGTGTTGACTGGAGCGCAAGGGAGAAGCTGACTGCATCTCGTCACCACACTGAATCCCATCGGGTCCGACCCATGGAGCCCAGTCAAGCCAGTCCCAGTGCACCGGCTTAGGCGTTGGGCTGCCCCGCATGTCGCTGGAGGACCCCCAAAACAGCCCCAGAGTTGGCTGTCCCAGGCCTCCACTCTGGGCTGGGCTGGTACGGCACCAAGTACTACGTACCGCCAAGTGCTGCTGCGCTGCGCATCAAAGTGTGCTCCCTACAGGTACGGAACCCTTCTTGTTGACTTGGCACGGACCAGAGCTGGGGAGCCAAAGTGCCACCGTATGTTTGAAGTACTATCATGACGAGCTTGGATGCACACGTTGCATGACTTGCTAAGAGTGATGCGTCGGAGATTTGTTTCAGTACACCTAAGAACTTCAAGTCTGTACCTACCTGGGAGAAATGACTTGAGCGACTCGAGCACATCCGGAGTACCTAGTGCTGGAAAGTACACAGTGTGTGGACGCAAGGGTGCTCGAGGCGATCACCTTGATGGCCAGAGGACAACAGCGACCTCGTCTATGGCGCATATTCCATCTTGTGAGGTATTAATATGACTCTGTATTCTCCAATGCGTAAATAAATTATCTGCTTTATCTCTTTTTTTTTTCTTTCTGTAATGGGCATGTTGAGAGTTTGAGAGCCTCCGGGAGGTGTCTCCAGCATGACATCTACAGGTGAGAGCCAAGTACAAAGGCGATGATTAGGTACCAGGCACGTCAAGTCGAGCCGCTCATTCTCTCCTCACGGGTATTCACTGCACCGACAGCGCAATTCATACCACTTCATCACCTGAACCCTCATTGCAATTACATCACAAGCTCTCACAGCAACAAAATACCACAGCCGAGTGCCCGACAGTCTCGCCGCTCTGCTGGTCAAGCTTCTTCTTGCAAGGTACATGCCTCGGCACTTGTCAAGGTGAAGATAGTAGGTACCTTACCCTTACCTAGACCCCCACTTCACACCGAGCCAGCTACAGGGTACGTGCCACTTTTGGTTTACCTCAACGGTGCATCCATGGAATGCTGCCTTTTCTCCTGCACCAAATCTCATCCCACTAAAAAACGCGGCAAAGCAGCAAACGCGTCTTGCGCCACTGTTGATCAAGCTGTTTGCTTTTCATTTCGTTGATTGATTAACACAAATCTGTTCCGTTTCTTACCATTCCGCACAGCCAACGTGCCATTGATTGCATAGCCCTTCCGAGCTGCAAGTCGACATTGATACAGACTCAAGTCTCCTCTTCAATGGACGAATAACATCAACATTCAACAAGCCACAACCCAAGCCCAAGCCCCAACTTCTCGACCACGATCCAAAGACAAAGCTCGACGACCCGGGCCTCCCCACGCATGGATTCCGAGTCCGTCGTCGCGCAGGTCCAGCGCAAGATTGAGCTCCAGAGCCCCGAGGACCTCGCCTACCTCATCACCAACGTGCGCAACGCCGCAGTCGAGCACCTCAACGAAGCCTTTCCGCCCGTCGACGGCGCCGAGGAGGATGAGCTGCGCATCCAGATTGAGGTGCTCGTGAACGAGGTACATCTTCATTCTCCCTCTTACACACCTCAAACATGAATAGGGAAAAAGGAGAAGAAAGGAAGAGAGAGAAAAAAAAAAAAGACCCGCTGACACTTTGCGCGCGCACACACACACAAAAAACAGTACATCAACAAGACCTTCTCTCTCGCCGCGCCCAACCTCACCATCAACGGCCTCCCCGTCCCGCCCACGGCCATCGTCGCCGCCGCCGCCGCCATGCCCCCCGACACCGTCTACGAGCCCTTTGACACGCGCAAGCGCCGCCAGGTCGCAGACCTCATCACCCAGGAGGAGAAGCTGCTCGAGGACGTGGCCGCGCTCAAGCGCTCCGTGCCCGCCAAGGTCGCCGCCGAGCACGCCGAGCGCGTCCGCGCCGCCATGCGGCAGGACGAGGAGGACCTCCGCGAGCGGGTCGCCAGGGACGCGGCCGCGGCCGAGGCCAGTGCTGCTGCCGCTGGCGGCGGGCTGCTGCCGGGCGTGTCGAGGCTGCAGCGGCAGGAGGGCGTCGAGGACGGCTTCAAGAGCGCCGTTCAGGGGCTCGGGAGGCTGAAGAGGGACATGCCGGCCGTCGTGGCCAAGATGGAGCGGGCGAGGGTTGCAGGGGAGTATGTCGTCACTAGGGGGCGGTGATGGACCTTGCCGACGACGACGACGATGATGATCACGAGAGTTTATGACTGTGATGATGAATGATGCATCAGAAAAAACATATGGACGTATCAGATAGTGTACTCATCCGCAGGGACGGGGTGCGGTGAGCCACTCGGTTGGGTCATGGCGAAAGGGGGGCGGCCGCATACGATCAACAGGTTTTTTCCCCCCATGTGCTTGAGTCCTGGTGTTTGATTCGGGCGTTTTACAGCTTGTTTTTGTTAGCGATTGGCAGGGGGGTTTCAACTGTACAAGGCGTCAAGGGCGAATTTAACAACCAATTTTTTTACGGTCAGCTACGGGATAGGGTTTTTTTTTTTTTTCTTTGTCCTGAGAGGGTCAGCTCGTTGATTCATCTCGAGATCATCACCTTGAACTCTATAGTAATGGTGTCTCTGTTGTTCACGGGGCGTGTGTCGTCATGAGTCCCCCCAGTGTCGGCATGATGGAATTTACGCCGCGTAAGCAGACGATGTCTTATTCAGAGAACGTGGGGCCGGATCTAGACGACATAACGCGTAGCCCTTGTAAGAAGGACTTGGCTGGCCAGCACCCTGAATGAACGCCCAAAAAAAAAAAGGCCAAGGGTGATGGAGATGCAATGCCCAAGCGAAACCCATCATCTGCTGACAGAATCACAGCACGATGGTTCATACATCAAACACTACTGTATACCTACTTTAATGTATGCGGACGGGGGAAAAAAATAAAGAGTATGTGGATGATTCAAAGAGCTAGGTACCTAGTAGTAGTAGCTTTCCCTGCTCCCCTCCTGTATGTAAGTCCCTTCCCTCTTTCCATCTTCCGTCTAAGATCCCGTCTTCCCGCTTTAGCCCGTGATAATAAATCTTGTCCTCTTTTTTTTCTCTCTGTATGTGTGTTTTGAATCGAACAAGTCTGCTGCCGATCACACAAGTCCTTCCTGAAGGGAACACAAAAAAAAGAGTCACAGGTAGGCTTTCTCAAAGATTCTGTCTGACAACCAACCAAACCCCGTCTCCCAAGCACAGCCAACACACAAACGCATTGTATAAAGAAAAGTTGAAAGCAAAAAGAAAAGGAAAAAAAAAGGGGAACAAAGAACGGCCCCGGTTTAAGCCTTCTTCTCCCACTTGGCGGGCCTGGCCCATTGAGGATCGTGCCACGGGCCGGCATCGCTGTTCTCGCAGCCGCCCTCGCAGGAGCAGGTGCCGCCAAACTCCTTGGGGATGTTCTCGGCGGGGATGTGCTTCAGGAGCTCGCTCTGGTAGCCGCTGCCGAGGATGTTGATCTTCTTGACGGTGACGGGGTCGAGCCAGCCCTTGACGACGCTCCAGACGGTGGAGAAGCCCCAGGGGGCGTTGATGAGGAAGAGCTTGCCCAAGCGCTCGGGGTAGTAGTTCTGGGAGATGACCGAGGCCTGGCGGACGTACGAGTACACCTGGGGCACCTTGGTCAGGGTGACGCCCTTGAGGTCCATGATGGTGCAGCACGTCTCGAGGAGGTGGCCGGCCTTGCGGGAGCAGGCGGGCAGACGGGGGTCGGCCACGCGCTCGTACTCGACGGCGAGATTGGTCAGCATGCGCTCGGCCGAGGTGATCTTGTACATGGCAGCCAGGTCGATGCCGCCCAGCGTCTCGATGTAGACAGGGCGACCGTCCTACTCGGCAGGGATTAGCTTCTGCGCGCAAAGAACAAGACTCGGTTCGTCTCATGTCGTCTCTGGTTCCATCATTTCTTCTCACATTGTCAATCTTGTGGTAAAACTGCTTGTAGTATTTGGAGATCTCGGCCTTCTCGGGGTAGTCCCAGGTTGGGAGGATCTCGTCGAGCTTGATCTCGGCGCGCCACTTCTCGGTGTCGACGAACCTGATGATGGCGGTCAGAATCGGCAACAGACTCAATGGTTGAATAGGAGAGAGGGGGGTTGAGGGGAAAGCTCACATCTGCTTGGCAAGTTCAACGTCGAACTTACGCGCTCGGAGGAATCGCAGCTGAAAAAGAGGCAGCAGTGTCAGCCGTGTCCTTGTCCATCCATCTATATGTCTTCGGGCTCGTCTTCCATTGGCCGCGGCCCAACTCCGAGCCGCAAGCCGCTCAGGCGGGATTTCCATACCAGTGTCAGCGTGTCCAGGCGCTCTGTGAGTCCCTCAGCCTCGAGCAGCATGCGCAGCTGGTGAACCTTGGCCTGCTGCTCGGGCGTCAGATGGCCGGCGTGGCCCTCCAGAGGCTCGGGAGCCTCAATGGGGAAGTCATAGTGGTCGTATTTCTCGCTGAGTTCTAGGGGCGCCATGGCGGGGGATTTGGGTCTGAGGTTTGGCTGCGAGGGGGTCGCGGGAGGCGAAGTGGATGACGATTCGTTCGATGGAGACGAAGGGAATGACGACGGAGGAGAGGAGAAGCGAGAAGAGGAGGAGGAAGCAAAGATGGAAATTATATAAAAAGGGGAGCGGCGAGGTCTGGAGGAGGATCCCTGGAGCCTGTAATTACCACTGCTTGCACAGCGTGGCGGTATAAACGGGTGAGCTGGCGCAGTGGTGGGGACTCTGCGCCGTCGCCAAGGCGGTGTCCCGAAGCGGGCTAGTGCAGGCAGGCCCGGGCCAGGCAGAACGAAAACACGGGGCAGATTGGCATGTGACTTGTCACATGGCGATAACAGATGGCTGCTGCAACAACTTTGGCTTCTATCTAACTCGCACTATCGTCAGATGCTGCATCTTTTGCGATCCCTGCAACTCCCCACGCCGCTTCGACACAACAACAACCTCGAGGGACGCAGCCGGCTCCCCGTCGTCTCGATTCCCGCGTCGTGTTTCGATGGCGAGCACTCCCACGCCTCCACCATGAGGAGCCCGCCCCTGCGAATCAGCGTCAACGTCGCCGTCCGCCAGATTCACAGCGCCGTCGCTGCGCCGCGCCCTCGTTCGTTCCACCTCACCTCACAAGCCGGCCTTCCCCGGCGGCGCAACTTCTTCACGTCGAACCCATATCTCTCCTCCCAGCCCGGTAGCGACGATGCGAGATTGCCCCCAACGGAGCGTCAGGACCAGTCTCAACCACAGCCCGGCCCTGCCAGCGCCAATGCCTCGCCGGTAGCCAAGCGCAAGCCCACCCGGGCCACGCCGACCAAGAACTCGCTGCGCCGGGTCGCCATCATTGCCCAGCAGCCGAAGCGGGGCGGCGGCCAGGGCAGCCCCGGCGGCTTCGACGCGGCCGAGGCTGACCCGTCCAACATGGTCAGCGCAACGTGCATCGCCGAAGCCTTCAACATGCCCGTGGTGCTCGAGATCCTGTCGTCGCACGGCTTCGCCATCGACCCGGACGGTACCGGCTTCGACGCCGCCGAGGTGGTGCACGCGCGGGGCGTCAACGGCGGCGACATCTTCGTCTTCCCGTCGGGCACCATCGTGACGTGGTCGCTGCCGCCCGACGTCGTGACGCGGCAGATCCTGCGGGCGGCCGAGGAGCCGCACCCCGAGGCGCTGCGCGAGGTCGAGGACCTCGAGTTCACGACGGACAACGGTCGCGAGACGAGCACGCTCAAGGGCGACGTCGTCGTGCTGGGCACGCGCAAGGAGCACAAGGACGGCGACTTCCTCGACACCACGCTGGCCAAGGTGGCCTTCTCGTCGGGCCTCGCCCGCAGCACCAAGCTGGCCGTGCTCGAGTCGGCGCTGACGTCGTACTTTGAGAGCACGAGGAACATCCCCGCGCTGCTGTCCCAGGGCGCCGGCGTCCCGCTCAGCCGCCGCTTCATCCTGCAGAAGACGGGCGAGCTGCTCAGCCTGCGCGCCAAGCTCAACCACTACTCGGAGCTGACGGACAACCTGCCCGACATCTTCTGGGACAGCAGGTCCGAGCTCGGGCTCGAGGGCTACTACGACCAGGTCGGCCGCGCCCTCGACGTCAACGTGCGCATCCGCGCGCTCAACCAGAAGATGGACTACGCGCAGGAGATTGCCACGGTGCTGCGCGAGCTGTCGAGCGAGCAGCACGGCACCCGCCTCGAGTGGATCATTATTGTCCTCATCTTTGTCGAGGTCGTTTTTGAGCTGCGCAGGATCGTGATTGAGTACAAGGAGAGGGCGGTGCTCAGGGAGCTGGGCACCGAGGTGTAAGAAGCTATCTCCACCACGCAGATGATTTCTGTTTTTTTCTCGATTGAACACTCCTTTTTACCTTGTACTACTAGTATCTGATGATGGAAACTGGACATAAAAGAGGATTGTACAAAGCCCGTCATTTTAGTACGAATATTTAGAAAGCCCGGAAGCCAAACGGATGACGAAAATCAAGATACCCCCCTCTCAGCAAACTCTGTATAGACGAAAAAAAAATGCCATTGCTCACTCTTGCGCACCACTTTTGACCTTCTCATAGACATTGGCTGTGAATAAATTAATAAAGGGGAGTTGGCTTGCCAGCACCCCAAGTAAGCCAATCTATAACACCTCTACCACAA
The DNA here is from genome assembly GCF_000167675.1 of Trichoderma reesei QM6a. Taxonomy (NCBI): domain Eukaryota; kingdom Fungi; phylum Ascomycota; class Sordariomycetes; order Hypocreales; family Hypocreaceae; genus Trichoderma; species Trichoderma reesei. The sequence goes on along the minus strand of NW_006711155.1, from coordinate 727,121 downwards.
TCAATATTAGTAGGTATGCTTCTCTACTTGATTAACAACAACTAGATACAAGCAACCTCTTCACTCTAAACTAGGTATCAAACTTGTAAACTTGTATATATGTAGATAGGCCAAGTTGAGGTGCCGACTACATGGTCAACATACATAGATATAATGTAGGCAAAGCCCAAAAATGTAGCGAGTGGTATGGCGGGTAACCCTCCAAAGGCAATAAAGTATGCAAATACCAAGCATCATTCTTCCAAAATCTCGCCGCCTCCTGAAGCTACACCCAGCCAGAGCTAAAAAGTGGGAAAACGTAACATAACATACATCCCTATTTGCTTCTCTCTGATATCACCTCGCAAGCAATAAACTCTCACCGCCACAAGGGGATTCATAGCGTATCTAAGATCCCTCTGTCTGCGAATACTGCATTAACAGTCATACAACTCAAAGCGCGTGCCCAATACATCCATTTACCCCTCGACAAAACATGCCCTCCCTCATTTGCAATCAAGAATCAACACGATATGGAACAGGAATTGCAATGTGAAAAGGGTTCAATAAAGAAAATGGATATTAAAAATAGTCAACCCCTTTCCCTTCTCTCCCTAGCAACACCGCGCGTATCCCTCCAAAGGCAGGACGGCAAAACTCCGCCTTCTCTCCTTTGCGATTATCGTTCTTCAACAGAAGACGTGAAAACATTCTCCTCCACTCTTTTTCCTTTGTCTTGGTCCCTTGTTTTGTTTTTGCCAAAAACTCCATTGTGATACGAAACCCTTAGCCCTCTAAACGCCGCTCGAAAACAACGCCGAGGTGTTGCCAGCCACGAAGCGTGAAAATTGCCCTGCCCAGTCCCTTTATCGTCATCCCTTGCCATACCCGAGACGTTCATTTCATCACGTTGAAGCACTTAAGTTCATGAAGTCGGCTTGCGCTGTAGAGTGGGAATAACAGGAACGGGTACGGGCGTCACCTTGTACGGGACATGTCCTGTCCCCGCTGTCCCGTTCACGCCGGGCTTTGAGGGAGTGGGCGTCTGCGGTTTATTCTGGTTCGCCATGCTCGCCCGGGCCGCCGCGAGTCGACCGCCGTCCACGCTAACCCCCAGTCCCATGCCTCCTAAGCCCGAGACGCCGGACTGCGACAGCCTGTCGGTAAACATGGCCGATCTCTCCTGCGCTGCCACACGGGCCTTGGCCTGATCCAGGATCCGCTGCTGCTGAGCCTCGGGGATGACCGTGTGATATCCAGTCAGGCCGGGACTCTGGCCGTGGGCCCCCGTCTGGCTGGAGCCGCTCGGGAATCGGTTCATCTGACTGGCCATGGTCGGGGTTGGAGCCGAGTACCCCGGATTCTGCTGCAGAGCAGGCGAAGGGCTGAATGTTTGCCGGTTCCCCACCTGAGGGGACATTGTCCTGGCCGGGATCGCGGCTGGGCTGTTGGCGTAGGCGCCATAGTTGGGGGGCGCCGGCGCGCCTGGCTGGTGCGGATGCGGGTGCGGGTGCTGGTGCTGGTGCTGGTGCTGGTGCTGGTGCTGGTAACTTGGCTGGAAGGTGTATCGGGCGTTCGGTGTACCTTGCGGCGGCATCTGCCCGTAGTTTGGCCGCTGCTGGGTTGCATACTGCTGCGGCAAGCTCTGATGGCCGTACGGGGTCTGCGCTTTGGCAAGCTGGGTGGCGTACTGATTGGGATAGCCGTTGGTACGAGTGTACTGGTTCGGCTGCGGCGGCCTGGGCTGATGGGGAGCCGGCGGGCCCAGGTTGCGAGGCTGCTGGTAGTTGGGAGCCGGCGAAGGGCGATAGTACTGCTGGGGCTGAGGGGGCACGGCCCGGCTCGGCGTGCCGTACTGGTTCACCGCCGCCGCCGCCGCATACTGGTTGGGATACGGCACGGCGGACACGCTGGGGGTCCGTTGCGGCGGAGGTCGGACATTGGCTTGCGCCGCCTGGGCAGCCTGCTGCTGCGCTTTGATGCGAGCCTGCACCGCCGCCTCGTCTTCATCCATGGTTCCCTTGTATTGGTCGGTGTGGACCATGATCTTTGTGCTTATGAGGAGATCGTCCAGCTGGTCGCCGTTCAGCTTGGCCACTGCGTAGGGCGGTAGCGTCTTGATGATGAGGGCCAGCTGAGCCTTGAGCATCTGGTAGGTGGCGAATTCTTCTTCCGACGGCTGCGGCCCGGCATTGGCCAGCATGTCGCCGGTCACCGGGTCGCTGGACTGGCGGTTCTGCGAGTTGGGTAGTGTTAGGTTGCGGATGCGCTGGTAAGAGGCCAGCGTCTCGATCAGATCGCTGACCTCGTCGAGGATCTCGTCGGCCTCCTTGTCCTGCTCGTCGTGCTTGGACCCCATGACGTCCTCGAGAGATGGGTCAATGACGGTGTCGTCCCAGTTGTCAATGGCCTCTTGCACGGCTGTTTCGTCCAGCTCCACCGGCTGGGCTGCGTCGACGGGGTCTGGGGTCTGGAGGTCGCCATAGTATTCCACCTCGATCATTCTCTGGAAGCTCTGCTTGCCACTGCGCTGCCACCAGATACGGCCGGCGACGCTGGACGGCACTACCGCAGCGGCGTCATCTTTGCACGGTGCAAACGTGGAAAAAGCGCCCCGGAACAGGGTCTCCATCTCCGACATCTCAATCTCGGAAAGAGAGGGCTTTCGACCGGCGAGACTTTGCGCGCGTTCGTGCTGCTTAGTCTTGGTCTGCCAAGAAGGCGTCGCCTGGCTGTAATCTAGATAGTAGCCGGTGGAGAGTTTTGTGTTAAAGTACGAGTTGCCTCGATACCTGGAGCCGTCGGCCAGGTGGGGGTGGTAGAAGTCCAACCGATTGCCCTTGGCCTGTGTCTTGGGCTGCTTGGGCGGTTGGAGAGGCGGGAGAGGACGCGGCGGAGCAAACAGCTCGCCAAGGGTTTGCGTGCGGTCTTGGGTGTTGGAGGGGATGATTCGGGTGATGGACACGCCCGGCGGGAGGCTCACGTCGGACAAGTCGACGTCCTTGGCCAGCGGTAAGCTGGAGAACAGGCGTCTCTCCTGGGGCGCATAGCCGACGAGCGATAGAACTACTTCGCTCTTCTCAGACGCCGTATGCGACTCGACCTCTCCATGCGCAGGCTCCAGTCGCGTCTTCGGGTACGCCTTTTCGCGGCGGAGAAGGTCCGTTGCTCTGTCCCAGAACTCGTTGATCTGCGCGGCTGCCTTGAGGGTGACGGCTCTCGCGCCGGAATCCGAAGAGCCCGATTCCATCTCGGATAGTGAGGATTTGACGGCGGAGGAAAGGTCGGCTGCGATGTCGTCGAGGGAGGCGTAGGCGCCGGCTGCAACCTTGTCGGCGATGCTCTGTTTGCTTGGCGGGTCGACGGATTTTTGACGCTTCGCCTGGGGCTCGTCTTCAGACGCCAGCTCTGGCAGCGGTAGGGGGCGGCCGAGGATGGAGGGTCCGACGTCGAAACTGGGGGAGGGTTAAGTTGTGGTCAGCTTTACACGCTCTCTTTGTCTACCCATCACCCGATGCAAGTCAATGACGCCGCGGGTTGGAGGGGGGTAAGCCCAAGCATCGCGGCAGGAGGACGTGACGGGGCGGGTGCGCGATGCAGGCAATGCGTACCTTCGCAGGACCTCGAAGAAGGCCGTGACCAGCTCCTTGCCCTTTGCGGCCTCGCGGTCCGGCTGGGGTGCGTCGTCGGCCCGGTCGACGTCGACACCGACGCTGACGCTGACATCGACGTCCATGGAGTCGCCGTTGCTGCTGGCGGCGCCATTGTCGCGCTTCCGCTTGCCGGCGGCGGCCAGATGGGCGCTGGGCGGGCTGCCGGGCATGGTGACGCCGTGGGCATCGTCGGGCGAGGGCTGCGCCATGCTGGCTGGATGGCTCGTCGTCGAGAGGCTGCTGCTGGATGCTAGCCGCGCCCCGTCGCGATACGCGGTTGCAGAGAGGGCTGACTGGTGCGACTCCAAAACCTTTTCATCCAGGCCGCGCGGGCGGAGCGTCTACATCCACCGGGACGCAGTTGCAATCGAGACAGCGAGGGCGCCGCGCCTGCAAATCCGCCAGCGTCTGCACGGGGGAGGCGATGCTCGCGAGGGGAGATTTGCCGCGAGGTTTCTGCTGCAGAGAGGAGGGAAAAGGGCCGCTGCACGATGGGGAAACGCCGTTGCTGAGCCTTGCTGGGAAGGGAAGAATGTGTCCTGGATCGCCAAGTACTTTCTTTCCCTGGCCCGGGACCGCGCTAACGCCCTCGAGGGAAAAGTCTAAAGTGGCCCGCACGTGATCTCCCACGCCCCGCTGCTGTTGCTGCTCTTGAGCTGAGCTGCAGTTGGAAGTGAGTTTGAACTGACGCGGACTGATTCGGCTTGTCTGTGAAAGATGATGGGTATTGCAGCCGCGTTCTTGTTTGGCTGGAGCGGGCGGTTGGCGGCCTTTGTTGAAAGCAGAGACGCGGACATTTTCCATCAAAACTTGCATCATGCATCTGTGAGGTAGTCGAGGCGGAACACGCCTTAGTGCCTGGATCATATTGATACTAGGTAGCGGCGCCAGATGCTACAGGTAAGAATGTATTGCTGCTAACATGCTAAGCCACCTACCTTGGGCAGTAAACACAGGAGATTACAGTTCACAACTCATCTTGCATTCTACTTCTTAATGTAAATTCGGTATTAACAACCTGTCCTTTGATCCTTATAAACAACTGCCCGTTGGATGATACTCGCTCAAGACCTGTAGCTCTCCCCGTATAATGCAGGGTAATAAATGGATCCCATCCCACGCGAACTTCGGCCTGCCACTGAGGTGCCAAAGCCGTTTCGTGCTAGTATTGGCGGTGCTAGCAATGCACAGAATGTCGCATCTTATTAGCTCTGACCTTACATGTGACACGCGGCTGACCTGGCTGGTCGCGATAGCTTGCAGCACGTCATTTGATGGCACCTACTAGGTAGTTGGTAGGTACGGGCAGCTCGCTCTGACAAAGGTCCCGGCGACACCAGTACAATTGACCAAGCAAGCAAAAATGGAATCGTTCGGCCGCGGCAAGGTTAGTATCGACATGTCGAGACAGGCCAATCAATCAATCAATCGAGATGAGCGCCTCGCAAAGGCACGAGATCATGACACCGAACCAAATAGCGGCAGCAGACGACGGCCAGTCTCCATTATAGTTATTACATAAACGACGTTGCAATCTTGATCCAGACTCCTCCGCAGCAGTAGGACTGTCTTCCGCTCTCAAACTGCCCAAATAACCAAAACTACCCAGCATTCTGCAAACATACAGGATGTGCACTTCTTAGATACACACACACTCGCAAAGCGTCTACCTGCTTTATTTGGCCTTGGCAAGACCAACGGCGTCCCTGCCAAGGTCGTAGACGGAGTAGTAGCGGCGCAAGAAAGCATCACCCAGAATGACCAGGGGGCCCACGGGCTCGGGGAAGTCCATGCCCTGGAAGGACGAAATGCAGTTGCCAGACATCTCAATGATGTAGTCGCTGGCGGGAAGGCTGTACTTGGAGCCGGCCAGGCTGAAGGTGATGTCGGGGAGGGAATCACGCTTGGAGCAGTCAACAGTGTACTGACCGCCAAAGCCCTTCTTGGCGCCAATCTCAGCGTTCAGGAGCTCGGCGAGGCCCGAGGGGAGGACGTTGAGAGAGGTGCCGGTGTCAAGGATGGCGCCAGTGTTCTCGAGCTCGGCGACCTCGTCACCGAAGGCAATGGAGTCAAGGTCCACCTCCCAGTAGGCCTTGCGGCGCAGGGGAATGTACTCAATCTTGCCCTCGTAGTGAGCATCGTCGACGCCGCCAAAGACAGCCTCGGAACCCTCGTCGCTGCTTCCCAGGTAGAAAGCAAAGACGGGCTCGTCGATCAGCTTCTGGTTGACCATCTGGTAAAAGGGGGGGACAATGCCATTGACCGAGATGGTATCGTAGCCAAGGCCAAGAATGCCGTCGAAGCGGCCGAAAGCAAAGGCAAGGCCGGGCTCGCTGGTTGCCTCGGCAAAGTCCTGCCCCTTGATCTTGAGGTCGCCAATCGTCACGACATCGTTGGAGATGAAGCCAGTCAAGCTACCTGATCCGTAGTGGATCTCAAAATCGGAGCCGTTGGGCTTGTACGTCGACGATGAAGACGAATCGTACGTGGAGTGCAGGAAGCAGGCGATGCTGTTGCACGACTGAGAGGGAACCCAGAGGTTAGAGCTTCCCGTGTCGAGGACAACCTTGAACGACTGAGGGGGGGTGCCGATGGTAATCTCAGAGAAGTCTGTCCGAGCAAGTTAGTAAGCATGTGCTCGCTACCTGGGAGCGGGACTCTCGTGCTGTGCTGCGCATCACGACTTACATTGGGCATTCATGAAGTTGGTGACGGGAACCGGGTGCCCGCCCTGGACCTTGGGCGGCTTGTCGTTGAACATGACCTCGGCACGGCTAGTAGGGCGGACGCCCATGTACTTCTGGCCGAGCTGCTGGACGTGGGCCTCGATGCTCGAACCCTCCTAGATGAGAGAGGCGGCGTGTCAGTGATTGCGCTTGGCTAGAGTACGAGGCCGTGGATGAGGGTGTCGTCTTACCAGCTGCTGCTCCAGGGAGACCTTCTGCAGCTTCATCTTGTGAATGCCGGCTTGGGCGGAGCCGACAAGCGCCGCGGCGGCAAGTAACGCGCTCTTCATGTTGGGCGACGCGGAGGTGAGGTGTTGATGATGGGCTCGTTGGCAGGTGGAAGGCGATGGGATGGGGGATGAATGGGATGGTTCGATTGCTGCCAGAGGAAGGGAACTTGGAGGATGACGAAGCTAGGAACCAGCCTCTTTGTAGGGACGGAGTACGGAGGAGAGGTAGCGGGCATTAGATAAGGCGAGCGGGCGGCAGGCAGGCAGCTCAGCACGCAAAGCACGTTAAGCAGCCCGCCCGCCGAGCAACCGCAGGCACTAACAGGCGCCCCGAAGGGCCCTGGCCAGCGCGGTGCAGGTCGCATTTGGGGTGGCTGCGATGGTGCTATCGGGTGGTCACTGGACTCGGCCTGGGGCAGTCAACATTGAAAGCAGGGCCGCCGGTTGCGTCTATTGGCCGTGCTGACGAGCCGATGACGCACCACTCCCTGCAAGGGGCGCCACCGTGATGGCCCGCGGAAGTCACCTCTGCACCCGCAATGGCGGGCAGAGGTACTTGGGTGCTTTGGCCGCCGGCCTTTGTTACCCCAACTTTTGCCCAGGTCCGAGCCTAACTGAGGTGCGCTGGCTGGCTGATGGGGCAACCGAGATCAACAAACGGTGGTGTCTCTGCCTCAGGCCGCGCGAGCAGATTTGGACCTCGGATTGGGGTACCGTTGCCGGCGTCCAGAGCACGAGGTGTACTTTATCTCGAGGTCACCGCAGTACTACCCTGTTGTATCATCACCTGATGGGGGACGGGTCAGCGGTTCTGCCTACCTTACCTCGCTTTCAATGCGGACGAGGCACGAGCAGCAGATTAATAGGTGGTACTTAGTACTCGTATCCTCGACTCCTGTTGGTATTACATGTACTGTATAGTCACGAAGCAGTAGCGGTCTCGCGCGCTGCGAATGGATGCTTCAAACAGATGGAAACCCTGCATGGTGAGAGCTGGATAGGTATGAAGACGGCGTATCCAGACCCAACTCTGCCGGCACGAACGGGAGCAATGGCGGTCAAAGGCTGGTCCTCGGTGGTTGACCTGAGGTACCTACAGTAAGCTGGTAAGGTCCCTACCTAAGGTACCTATAGAATCTCTTTGGACCTCTCACACAGCACTCTCCCTTGCACACGATCGTGGCAGCCAAGATCTGCCTGCGTCAACGACTCACCCGGAAGACCGTGTCCTTGAATGCATCAAAGAACCGTGTAATCGCTCAAGCGCGAGTATTTCTACTCACCGATCAAACGACTGCCCCTGTGATGAATCGGATGCTGGCAAGAGCCGGGACTTGTATTTGAGCTGTTTCAAGAGTACGGGTACGCGTAGTATTACCTCGAAGTAGCGGTCCTCGCATTGAAAACGGATGGCAGGGATCATGAATGTGGTAAAACGACGCTCACCGTATCATGCTGAATACCTTAATAGTGGAAAGCAAGGTTCGGACGCCGTTTTGGCCGTTCTCAAGGGTGAATTAAGCACATGGTGATCACTGAGATGCTTGTTTTTTTTTTTAAACGTTCAAGACGGCGCGTTAGTGTTGTTCAGCGACATACCTATATAATAGACTTCATTGACGAATAGGTAGGTAAGCCTACATACCTTATACTGCCTGTGAAAGACCTACGGCTCTGCTCCTGAAAGAGCCATGCTTCGTCATATAGCATAGAAGCACTGCTTTCAAGAGTGCATCGAGACTATCGAGAGGAGTTGCTTATCATTACTCTGAAGATTTATGGCTGGATACTGTTCGAGATTGGGGAACTTTGGGTGTTGAACATCTGCGCCGTTGACCCAGGCGTGCTGTATGTTGCACTAAGCGCAATGTGATGTCTACCAGAGAGATCCAGAAGGGGATGAGCAAGTTTGACGATATATGTACTAGTATGATCATGTACAGATGTCGAGTGGTGCTTCAATTTCAGTGCGAAATCCGTCATGGATTTTCCTGTCCATCACTCCATCGGGATACGGAGAGCATACAACACAGTAACAGGATACGATCCGTCATAAAAGGCCTTCAGTATTTTGGCCAGTAAAATATGCTGAACATACATGCTAATATACTGAAAGAATCGCCGTTGAATAGCTACTAGTAGGTAGGCTGGGCTGTTAGTCTCAAGGGTAGGGACACACAGGTCGTACGTAAAGCAGATGGAACGCTTGCAACTAACATCACAAAATAACCTATCAATTGCGATGATGACTGTCCTATCGTTGGGATTGCTTTACCCTAGCGTCTCGGACACTGGAGTTGAGTATTGGGAGAAGTAGAATATAAGCCTTCTGGTAGCATGGGATCAAGTGCAAAGCTTCTCGGACTGAAGCCTTCATGCGACAAAAGATAGATCAGGCCGTCCAAACATAGATACCTATCTAGGTAAGATAGCCAGTTCAGGTATACATAAAAAGAAGCCGGAAATATATAGAGGGCTGTTCACGCTCGTCTCTCTGCATTACGGGGAAGCCCTTGATGTAGATCAAGTGTGCTAATCTAGGATACTCGGAATATAGAGGCAATCCATGTCGTACGATGGATATGTTGTTCCAAGAATCAGACGTTTTTGGGCACGTCGAGTAGTTCTGAAGGCAAGCCGACCGATTCTAATTCTCCAGACTCTCGCCTAGGTATTACACAACATCACCCTGTCCGCGACATCACCTTAAAGACCGCCGCAAGCGTTATCGTCTCGTATAGGACATGACATCGGAAAGGCAGTAGCATTCATAAGGGCAGCTCAAAGAGCAGGCAGCTTTCCGTCATCAGTAGTTGATATGCCACTTTCACTCCAGTCATATACTACCTAGGTAGGTAGTACATGCCTAGCAAGTCTCTCTGAACTCATGTACATGACCGGAGCCTCGGTCCTCAATGTGACCCATGACCAACGTCGACCGGTAAAGGTTCTGCTCCCAATCGCTAAGTTCGGTCAGTCAACTGCTAAGCCTCGACTATTCACCGGTGGCGGATGTGAACCTTGTCACGGAAGCCCCGGGGCGTCACCACGGAGAACGGGAGCCAACAATGGAAAGCAATGGCATTTCCTCGCCCCTTTACAGTAGGTGGTGGCGAGGTTGGCCTGGAGAGCATCTTGTCAGCGGACATTGCTTCGACCTAATGGCAACTTTGCGAAACATGGCTCTGTGCCTGCAGTTCCTTGAGGAGATCAGACTGGGCACGGAGCAGAGGGCAAACCTTATCTAAACAAGCAGCAAGGTGTGTAAGATAAACATGAGAGAGTACAGTACGAGCACATCACGGTGAGGCAGATGGACGGCGTTCGGAAAAGGCGAGCTGTGAGCTCTGCTGCCGCAAGTCACCGAACTGCCTCTTCTAGCAGGCCAGGAACAGCCAGGTTCCAGGCAGCTTACTCTGCACTCTGCAGCTCGTGCGAGATACCAGGAACAAGGATACTTGGAACTCGGTGGCCAGAAGAGCCACCAATTAATCGCTCAGGTCTCGTGCATAACGTGCAAGGACGTACCTCGTTCAAGTCCAACTCAACGCGGCGAGGGCTAAGAAACAGGTTTTGCGTGCCGTGCCACCGCTCTCCATCCGAGACGCACTATTTCGTACAGACACCTCCATCCTTGCATCTTGGGCTGGTTGGCTGGTTGCCAATGCACTCCGTCCTGCAATTACTACTGCCTCGACTACCTAGTAGTAGTAAGCCACTGTTACTGCTGCGTAAGACGCGGCGAGAGAAAGAGACTGTCCATGATTTTGGCGAACAGAAGGCCATCCTTGCGGGAGTACCGACCCGGGGATAGAGGACCCGCAGCCACGGACTCCCCAGCAGAGGAGCATTGTTGTCCGGCAAAGGATTGAAAGCTTAGATCGTTCGAGAAGAAGAAGATGATCAAGAACCGGACGCCATCGACGGACGCCGCAGGTTAATCTAGCGGAGACAAACACGTGTCTGGACGCCGAGCAAGAGACAAGACCTCCCATCTCCAATCACGGCGCCGGCAGTCTGGCCCAGTCCCGGGGCAAACATCTCGATGCTCGCCTCGCCACGGTGATGTGCAGCGGGACCCTACCAACCCGGCACGGATAGGCGACGACTTGAAGCGTCCGAGGAGCTTATCGTCGTCGCAAGTTGGCACACAGGAGGGTCCCTCTTGTCTCAGCTTGACAGCCATCGACGACGCCAGTTCCGTGCGGCAGACTGGATGCCGGCGCGAGGCACATACCTACCTCATACTGTATTACAGTACATGTAATACCGTACGACGACTACTCGCCGAGTTCTAGTTATGCACACTCGGGACAGGCGAGGACATGGACTGGATAAAAAAAAAAGTTATTAATGACGCGACTTGAAACGCGCTGCGTCTCCTGGCACGATGGAGCCCAACGGGACTGTGCCAGTTCCTTTTTTTCCCCTCGCTAGGCGCAGCGCGGACCTGTGGCCTCTGCAGTGGTCGCACGACGACGCATCAGCAGCCGACTTTTGTGGCCTCTCTTTCTAATAGTTGTACTATCAGTCATGCGTCCAGCCGTGCCCCTGTCCATTCCTGTCCAGTCGTGTCGAGGGCGAGCGGCCGTTGGAGGGCTCTGTAGGGTCTAGACGGTGCGCGATAACGGGCGAGACCCCCTCTCCATTCGCCTTTGGCCGGTGGTGTCGCGCGACTCGACATGACGCAGATGCGGTGCATGTGTACAGGACAGTACTCGTACATGTGCTGTAGCAGGCAGTACTAATAGGTGGACGGATGAATGTGACGGACAGCTTGGCCGCGTCTTCCGGCATCACACGCAGGCGCGGCAGCTGGCCGGCGAGCTGCTCGCTGCGGCACTTGTACCTGCTCGTGATCAGGGCGTCTGTTTATTCTTGGAATGTCTGGCTGATGGAGGGTCGCATTGTGTGGACGAGCTCTTTGATTGAGGTGGAGATGGGAAATGGGACGGAACGCCACTCGGACGCCGTCTGCAGGAGCTCGGCCAGGTACTCGCGACGCCGCCTGCTGGCCCAACTCAGGGACGCCGTTAGGGCTCATGCACGCATCTGGCGCTGCAGCGCTATCACGGCGCAGACACAGCCCCCGTACCTGCTACCTCTGGCGCTGCAGAGCTCCACGCGTCCCTTGTCCTCCCAGCTTGGCACCAACTTGGAACCTGCAGTTGCTTGTACAGTTCCGTACTGTACCTTAGGTACTGTACCAGAGGTACATTGCTTCAGGCTGTACCTTAGCGTACCTCAGGTACTTTAGCTACCTTGGCGGTTCATGAAGTTTTTTCCCTCCCTCCCTCTCGCTCGCTGCCCGTCTGTCTGACTCTCCGTCCTGCACATCTGCTCTGCTCTGCTCTGCTCTCACTCTCTGTCTTGGGACCCTGCAGGCCTAGCCTGGGAGCGGCATGGCTGGCGGGCTGTCGACGCGCTCGCCCAGCCCCAATCGGCCTGCAGCATTCCAGCATGGCGGCCGCCATTGGTCGGGTGGCGCAAACGGACCAGGGGGCGACGCACCAGAGTTTTTAGCCAGGGGCTGGAGGAGCTTCTCGCGCCAAGTCCAGGAACGAAGAGCAGCAGACAGGCATCGCTGCTGTGTGTCGATGGAGCTGCTCACCCACATGAACGGGGTACTCGCATGTACTGCGGTACCGTGTGCGGCAGCACTGGAGGCGACGGGTCCGATCTGCCATGTACTTGTACCTTGTGTGCCAGCGAACGTCCCGGAGTAATAATCTTGATGTTAGGCGTTCATGGCTCAACTTGGCTCTCCGAATGTCTGGCAGCGCATCTCATACTAGCTCTGTACATAAGGTATTGTACAACTAGGACCTAGCGACACTTCATAGCACGGGCAACCAGATTTCCAATACTACGAGTGAACAGACATTGGATGCCCGTGGACGAGTCGTGGGTGAGCGGATGCCAGGCAAGGCAGAGCAAGGCATCGGCGGCCAATCAATACAGACTCATGCATGCCATCCACCGCATGTTGATCTCACCTCTCACGACGAACCCGAGGTACCGCTACCAGGCTGCAATCGCATCGCGCGAGGGGTACATCCTCGTACCTGCGCCTTCCAGCCCGTTGCCAGTGCCCGTAGCCCAACGCTGTCGCACCGCTTCGCATCCCAGCCCGGCGCGGTACCGGTACCTGCGCCTGTAGGTACCTTACCTTACCTGACGCCGTGCAGCTGCCACAAGCACCTTAGGCTCTCGTCCCTGGGCCACAACCGCAGCAGCCAGCACACACTAATTTCCCCTTAACCACACCAACTGCCCTAATCCCAGCTCCCTGATCCCGCAGTACAGGTACGTACCCCGTCCCTCTGCTTCGCTGTGCGACCTTGTCCGGTACCTCCTGCTGCCTCGCTCCTCGCTCCACTGCCTCTCGCTGCCTCTGCCTCTTCTCGCTCCAACCGGCCACCCCCCCAGTCCTGCCCCCCCCCAAATCTGTCGTTTCTCCTTCTCGTCTCCTCTCCCTTTCAACAAAACAAGTCACGCCTTCAGGACGCTCGTTCCAGTCCCTCCTTCTTCCCGACGCACGACACCGATTTCCTTCAGCGTCTCTCGAAGCCCATCGGGTCCAAAGCAGTCAGATGCTGTCGGGCCTTGCTCAGGCATCTTGAGAGAGAAAAAAAAAAAGCTCTTTTCCCATCCGACCGGCGTCTCGTCGAGCCTCTCGTTTAGCAGTCCCGGCCTCGTTCGTCGCCGTTCACCTCCAACAAAACAACTCCCGCGAAGATTCCACCGAAGCTGGCCATCGAACTCGGACATCTCCCTTCTTAGAGCACGCAGAATCGCCTTGCAAAAGAGCCGACTAGACGCAGCGCCAAACCGAACGACTCTTTTCTTCCTTTTGCCGACATTCTCGTCTCTCTTCTTTATCCCTTGACCACCAAAGAAAACGCAAGAGACTCCCCGGCGGAGCCAGCTTGAACCTTTTCTTAGCCTTTCATTTGCCTTTGCTCGTTTCAAGTCAGCGTCCAAGCCGCAGCCTCCGCTTTGTTGGCCTGTTGTTTTCTTCCCCCCCCCCCTCCCCTGAATCGACGATTTCTTTCGACATTTTCCTTCTTCTCCATACGCTCGCTACCTCAACATGAAGTCGTCAACACTTCTTTCTGGCGCCTTGGTGGCCGCCGCCCAAGTCTACACGGCCCTTGGCGCAACTGCCGTCAGAGCTCACGAAGTGAGCCACGTTATCCGAGCCAACATCCAGCTGCCATCACAACCGCCAGTGCCGAACGCCTACCGATCGCAGGGCTGTTGGAGCTCCAAGGGAAACATGACGCATGCCACCGCAGTCAAGAGCACGACCGTTTCGTCTGGTTCGTGTAACGATTACTGCAAGTCCAAGGAAATGCCTGTCTCGGGACTGCAGGGCGATGAATGCTTTTGCGGAATGGTCTACCCCCCTCAGGGCGACCAGGTCGAGGACTCCAAATGCTCCTTTCCTTGCCCTGCGTATCCCAAGGAGGCCTGTGGTCAGATCGGTCAGCCGGGCTACTTTTCTGTCTTCAACACTGGCGTCAACATCAACCCTGACTACTACGAGCCCCCCAAGTCGACAACCACATCGCCCTCGTCGACCTCGACGTCTACAGACGCTGAAAAGTCATCAGCCGCTGCTGGCTCTTCGGGCATTGCCAGTGCGTCTGCGGAGCCAACCTCTGCAGACGGAGGATCCAAGAAGAAGACAAATGTTGCCGGCATCGCCGCGGGAACCGTCGTGGGCGTCGTCGTCCTCGGTGGTCTTCTCGGAGCTGCCTTCTTCACCCTGAGACGGAGACGAAACGCCGAAATCGAGGAAGAGCATCGCCGGAATGCTGCCGTCAATGCCTTCATCAACGGCTCCAAGCCGCCTTCTACTAGCGGTAGCATTTCGATGACCGACTCTCGCCTCGACCCCATCATGGCCCACCGCAGGCTCAGTGATGGCAGCATTGCGGACAATGAAGATTACTCTCGCCGCATCCTGAGGGTATGTCGTTGCTTGCCTAGCGCCTCGTTTGTAAGCATTTGCCCGGACTAAGCTAATCTCTTTGACAGGTTACCAACGCATGAGCAAATGGCCACATATCCACTTAACGACGAGCGAATTTGCCTTTACTCAACTTACAACAATCTCCTTCAATCATGGGCATTTACGGCGTTATCGGGATGGTAGCTCATGTCCATTTGGTTGACCCCCGGGCCCGATGGCCTAGCGGCGTTTTGACTTCGTTTCTTTTCGACTCTCTTACTTCTGGGCGTAGGGATAGACTTTTTTGATACGGTGGGAAATGAATGAGTTTGGCCATCTTCGACATCATACCCCGGCTTCCCTACGCCGTCCACTCCTTACGTGTCCGATTGAAACCTTTACAATTTAATTTTGGCGATTAGAGAGCGAGGGGTGCAACCGACATCGGGTCCTCACCTTCACAGCTTTACCATGAAGAAAGGGGGAAAGCTGCAAGGCTATCTGACAGCACGCTTTGCCTATCCAGATTGGCGTGTTTCTTTTTTCCTTTTTCTTCCTCTTCATCTTCTTCTCTTTCTTTCTTTTTCATTCCAGTTTGCAATTCCCATTTGCAGGAGAGCTACCTGTGTATAAACCTGTTTTGGCGTGGGGGAAAACGGCATTAGCCGAGTCGTTCGCATGATCGACGCTTCGGGTGTATGTATGTGAGGGATAAAGGCTGGGGGATGGTATCGAGGGAGAAAGACGGGGAGAGCCGGCGAGGGAGCTACAAGAGGAATAAAATATGGTTGCTACCTGTGTTGTTTACTTCCTATTTCTTTTCGGGCGATGGATCTTGGGCGGGATTGTGTATGTAGGGAATTGCGCATAGTAACCAAGCACGTCATGTCGAAGCTGAGGTAAACAAGATTCTCCATTGTAGTTTGCGAGTGCTATGTAAAGCTACCTACCTTACCTCCGTGTATAACGGCTGTAGAGTCTTGACGATGCTCGTTCTCGGTCGACATGGCCGTGGAGAGACTTGCGGCTGGCTGTAATACCCCAAGGTCGCTCTCTTCTCACTACTAGGTACATAGGTAATTCAGCTTTAATAGAACCTAGGTGGAACGTGAGATGATTCCCGCTGCCTAGAGTTTTTGCGTGTGGGTGTTTGTCTATCTGTAGGTACCTTGGGTATATTCTCTGGGTACGTTTTGAGGGCGGACGCTTCACCGAAGGCCACGACTTTACCGGCATATATACTACATGTAGGTAGGTAGCGACAATTGCTGCAAACTCACCTCCTTCTTGAATGTGCTTAGCAGCTGAGTCTTGAGGGATTTAGTTGATAGGTGATTTTGATGAAGCCATAACTCACGAAAGCCTTACCAACCTCAAGCAGATGGCAGGCACTCTTCACACCAAGAAGCGGCGAGGCTAATCGCAATCGCCGTCAACAGCAGCATATCACGTGATGTCGAACACTTTCAAAGCTTCACCTGCTGCTCATCATGTCGCGTCAAGGAAAGCTGCCCATACACAAAACGCCCATTTCGACATCCATTGCACCTCTTCTCGCCCTCTTTCTGCAACCACGAACGCTCGACAAGGATACTTGAGCTCGAGCGATCAGAGCTCTTGCGCAGCTTTGCTCTCTCACCCGAGGGTGCGTGGCAGCTATTGATTCCTTTTCGCCATGGGCCCGACTACCACGCCTAGAATTCGTCGCACAGCGCAGAACACGCAGTTTACGTGAGTGTGCAAGCTGGGATGCTCGCCCCCCCGGCGCTTGCATCGCTGAAGCTAATCAGAATCTTTGGCTGCAGCTACAACCTGTCGCGTCGGGTAAACGATGTCCAAACATACCCCATCCAGTCTCCTCAAGGAGCTACCATCCTAATCTATGGACACGACAACGGCATCACCTTGGTCTGGCGAGGTGGTCGGCGGTTCAAGCCTCTCAAGGAGGCGCCGCCGCAGCAGCAGCAGCAGACGAACAAGAAGGAGCAGAGAAACGGGGCGGCCGATGATGTGGTCATGATTATTGATTCTGATGACGACGAGCCGGCCAAGGCACAAGCTCCCCAGGGCTACGTCGACAAACCCGAATTCGAAGACACGGTTGAAAAGACCCCATACCCCGAGATCGTTCAAACACTAGACTTGGCATTCGGAACGGCTGTGCTCAAGGTCGCCGTGATGCCCCTGGTACCGTGCTCTGCAGCCGAGGCGGGCTCCAATGGCGAGCCGATCTTGGCTGAGAAGATGGTGTTTGCAGTGTCTTGCGCCACAAACGACGCCTTTCTTGTCACGCTGCCTCTGACGCCGCCATCGCCCGAAAGCAAAGCACGACCAGAGCTGAGAGCGAATCTGTTGGCCGGAAAGGCAGGCTCCGGTGCCTGGGGCGAATCGCTGACCCTCCTTGGCGGCCAGACCAAACACAGCGAGGGGCTGGCCATCACCATGGTCACCCCAAAATCCGCCGACTCGTCGGGCAGGGCACCCAGAGCAGTGGTGGCCGCATTCTCGAGGCAGGCTTCGGGTGCTTTACATCTGTGGGAGATTGCACTCGACAGTAAGCCGCCTTCGCAGCGGCCCGTGGAGCCCTTCCAGAGCGAGTATTTGCCCGCTCCTCTCACGAGCATCTCGTTCAATCCGACAAATACCACCCAGCTCCTTGCGGTGTCATCGCCACATGCCGTAAGGATATATGACTTTGCGCAGTCTGTGCTGGTCCCAGAACCAGATGCCCGGGGCCCCTTTCCCTCCCAAGGCTCGTGGCTCCTCTCTCTGTATCAGCCATTTGCTAAAACATCCTCCTCACGCAAACCGATATTGGACGCCGCTTGGATAGCACACGGCCGGGCAGTCTTTGCTCTGTTGGCGGACGGCATGTGGGGTATCTGGGACATTGAAGGCGCGAAGCCGCTGCAGTCGGGAGCTGCGCTGTCCAACAAATTGAAGTCGGGTGTCCAGGGGGCCGCATTGACCGCCTTCAGCGTCTCAGGATACGTTGAGGGAACTGGCTCCCTCCGCAGCGTCGCGACTCAGCAGAAGGACAAGCATGCCGGTGAATTTGCGCCCATGACGCCGCATACCCGCAAACAGGCCGCGGCATCCCTGACTGGCACCCCCGGTGTCGATCGGTTATTTGCGGTACACGGTGGCGTGAAAGTGATAGGCCATCCTTACACCCCCGGCAAGGCACTCCAGGACGAAAGCCTGGCGTTATGGATAGGGGGTCTGGAGCATGTCTGCGTCATCCCGGGCGTGCTGCGCTTCTGGGACTCACAGCTTCGACGAGGATCCGGTGGCGGGGTCAACCTGTTCAGCGGTGCCCAACCCACCAGGATGCTCAAGCTGGTCGATCTCACCACAGGGCTTCTTGGGGAGCGATGTTGCGGAGTTGGCCTCATTCCGGACTCGTCAAAGAACGATGAGGATGTTCCTGATGACGGCGGCCTCCCAGTGGACATCCTGATACGCGGAGAGTCGAGGATCGTCATCGTGCGCGAGGGGGAGGACGGGCCGGGAAGGAAGATTGGCGATGTTGTTGCTAGCCGCAGGAAGCGCCTGTTTTCGCGGACCGACAAAGAAGCCATCATTGTTCATGGGAAGCAGGACAGGTCGGCGAGCCTGTCTTTCAACCTGAGCACCGTCAAGCCCGGAACGCTGAGGCTGAAGCCGTCTCCCAAAGATGAACACGATGGGAACGAAATTGGGAACGGGAATGGAGCTGGGGATAAGATGGAGGATGCACCGACGCCAACGACTCGGTCGCGCGCCGGGTTTGGATTTGCCGATACCCTGAGCGCCGCGGCAGACGTCACGGCGGACCTGACGACTCGAGACGTGGAGGCGGAGATGCTCGACATCATGGAGATTGACCAAGCTTTGAATAACTTGGAAGACTACAGAGGCAGCGGCAGGAAGAAGGTGTTGTTCGAGGAGGACTGATTTTTCTTTCTTCTTTGCTTATAGACAACTTCAGGTGACTGATGAGCACAGGAATACCAGCGGCATTGCCAAGAGACAATCATGAAAGGCGCCAGGATGACGCAGTGTACGATACCCCTTCCGGACTAATACAGGACTCAGGAACCGAGAGGCATGTGGCTTGTGCCTGGCTACGAGTTCCGCTCAGAACTATCAGATCTGAGGTCGGTCAGTCAATCTCGCGGTGCATGTGTCCCCCCTCCCATGCTTGTGACATTGCAAGAGGTGCTCCTGATCAAGGACGCCGCAAACTTTCCGCACGGCAAGGTGGAGCGCAAGGCGAGACTCATCCTTGACTGCTCTGTATTCCGAGCGGTAGATCAACATATTCACTCGATGGCATCTACACGGGCGGGAGAGGAAGAGGGAAGTGTATCAAATGACCATTTGCTTTCCTGGCCTGAGTTGTGCCCTGCTATCTGCTGTCCGCTCACTGCTGGCGGCTTCTTGAGGCCGGGCATTGCTCGCCTCGAGGGGTTCGCTGGTGGTTGAAGATGGCGGGGGGCGTGTTACCTTGGCCAGGGGGTGGTGACTGTCGAGACATTTTTTTGATGCTGAATGTGTATTACTGAGTGTGTGATGATTGGTATTTAGACGATATTGTCTAGATGTTTGATATTGGTCGAGTCGAGAACTGTTAAATGGTGGACTTTTACCGACTATGAATTACCTGCAAATAGGTACATGAGGATACCCAATAGAGAATACAGGTGGCTAGGCTCACTCCAAAATGAAGCTATTGTACCTACCTACTAAGGTATGTCTCTTGTGCATCTACTACTCTTTAGGTAGCAGGTAGTACTTCATCAAATGTTCATCCTGCTTGTATCTGTGACAGCTGTTGCTCAGGAATTTGTTGGTGTTGCCCATACAAAAAAAATCCTTGAAGTGACGCGCTGCGTTGAGAAAAGTGGAAACCACTTAACATCCCAGCTGGAACTTCGCGAAGGGACGCGTCATTCACTTTTTTCTTGCGGCGCGTCATTCAAGCAGTTGCTCAAGCCACCTCTTGCTTCTCTTCTCTTTGCTCCATAACCCCCCCAGGCAGCCACACGACCTCGCCTGCGGAACCAGAACCTGCACAATCCTCGTGTGTATCGATTTCTCGAGTTATAGCGAAGCTTTCCACCTTTTCATTTCCTCTTCCGTCAGTTGATTCGTGTGGAGAGCTGGGCGTAGCGTCGTCGCTGTCGCAGCCATGGGTATCAAGCAGCTGTTTCAGATTGTCAAGGAGGAGGCGCCGGACGCCATCAAGGAGGGCGAGATCAAGAACCAGTTTGGGCGCAAGGTTGCCATTGTGCGTCTTCCTGACCTCCCAAGTCGCGGCAGAGCTTCCATTTCATTGAACGTTTGGAGGTTGGGGGAGGGAGGAGGGCGTCATCGCTAACGAGCTTTCATCCTAGGACGCCTCCATGAGCATCTACAGCTTCCTGATCGCCGTGCGCTCCGACGGCCAGCAGCTCATGAACGACAGCGGCGAGACGACGTCGCACCTGATGGGCATGTTCTACCGCACGCTGCGCATGGTGGACAACGGCATCAAGCCGCTCTACGTCTTTGACGGCGCGCCGCCCAAGCTCAAGTCGGGCGAGCTGGCGAAGCGCTTCCAGCGCAAGCAGGAGGCCACCGAGGGGCTGGAGGAGGCAAAGGAGACGGGCACGGCCGAGGACGTCGAGAAGTTCTCCCGGCGGACGGTCCGGGTCACGCGGGAGCACAACGCCGAGTGCCAGCGCCTGCTCAAGCTCATGGGCATCCCGTACATCATCGCGCCGACCGAGGCCGAGGCGCAGTGCGCGGTGCTGGCGAGGGCCGGCAAGGTGTACGCTGCTGCGAGCGAGGACATGGACACGCTGTGCTTCAACACGCCCATTCTGCTGCGCCATCTTACGTTTAGCGAGCAGCGCAAGGAGCCGATCCAGGAGATTCGACTGGACAAGGTCCTGGAGGGGCTGAATATGGAGCGTGAACAGGTAAGTAGACAGGTTGGCTGGATGGAGAGGGGGAGTTCATAGTCGATCAGGATGATGATGATGCTCATGAGGATTCTAACACTGCCTTCTTCTCATAGTTTGTCGACCTCTGCATTCTGCTCGGCTGCGACTATCTCGACCCTATCCCCAAGGTCGGGCCTACGACTGCGCTGAAGCTGATCCGAGAACACGGCACTCTGGAAAAGGTTGTCGAGGCGATCGAGAAGGACCCCAAGAAGAAGTACACCCTGCCGGAGGACTGGCCTTACAAGGACGCGCGGGAGCTCTTCTTCCACCCAGACGTGCGTCCGGCGGACGACCCGCTCTGCGACTTCAAATGGGACAAGCCCGACATTGACGGACTGGTGCAGTTTCTCGTCACCGAGAAGGGCTTCTCCGAGGACCGCGTCCGCAGCGGAGGCGCGCGACTGGAGAAGAATCTGAAGAACTCGCAGCAGGCGCGTCTGGAGGGCTTCTTCAAGCCCGTGCCCAAGACGGAGGCGGAAAAGGTTGCGCACAAGCGCAAGCTGGAGGAGAAGAACGAGGAGAAGAAGAAGAAGCTCAAGCAGGAGAAGAAGGAGAAGGCTGCGGCCAAGGCGAAGCCTCGCGGCGGTGCATGATTTGGCATTGTCTGCGGGCAAGAAAGGGCAACGATTTGGGGATGTGCATTTGAAGAATCAATCTTACTCGGGGGTTGGGAAACGTCGAGGGCATGGTATTATTGACATTGGCCTGCACATTCGGGGGGGTGGCACATGTACATGGTTCGGCTTGCTTTTTGAGGCATCATGGATGGAGTTTTTGGCGTGAGGAAAAAGGGGAATATGACGGTTTAACTTGGCACGATATCGAGACACACTGGAAATGCTCTACGGAGAAAACCACGCTGTGAAAGATTGACGAGATATTCGAGGAGTAATGTGATATGCCTCCATGTTTAGGTAGGACAAGTTCCATGGCGAGCATTGGTACCTACGCTCTACTGAGCTTTGCGATTGAACAAATAGCTGAATGGGATGAATAGTCATACTGTCGTGAATCTTTACACGATGCTACTACTCAGCTAGAGCCGTCTGTTTGGAGATCTTGTGCAGTTTGCGCCTCCCTGCCAGGAACGGCGCTTTCTCAAGCCAGCATCTGGGCTGTTAATACACACTACTCCATACATGTACGACCTCCTTGATGGTTACAGCTACGCGTCTGACTCTGTATGCAAAGAAAGAATGTCAAGACACTACTGCGTCAGTGTGTGTGCATGTAAGTACGAGAGAGACCCTGAGCAATGGGGCGTAATAGTAAGGTACCTTGGTAGGGATAGATTGAAGGGAGACGGAGGGCGGGGGCTGTGGATGTTGTGCCTCGGCATCTTTTTTCTGGTGGTGTGTTTCCGCGGCAGTGACGCCGGGGGGGTCGGCATGACATCAGCGATTTTTTTCTTCACATGCTGTTCTTTTTTTTCTCTCTTTCCAAATTCTTGGGGGGGGGGGCGGCGGTTTGGTTTCATTCAAAACACATGATAGGACAGGATGCAGACGGTTGGCTGTTTAGTCGGTACAGTGTCAGGACGAGAAAGGCTGCTTGCCATCAGGCAATAATACACAAGATGAATCGAGGGGATTAACGAGGTGGGCTTTAAAATGGCGTCTTTTGTCTGGGTGCATTAGCATTCGGCGGGCTGGGATAGGCTCGTTTGCTTCTTGGTCGGCACAGTAGGTAGGTAGCATTCTGTGGAGTTTGGGGATGGTTTGCCGGTCCCCCTTTTTGTGTGGGGGAATGAAGGAGGCGGACCTTTACTTTTACTATACGTAGCTTGCAGCTTTGGGGAAGACGGATATGAACAAAAAAGACCAGCAAGGTGTCTTCTATAGGTACCAGAATTACCTTACCTGATTACCAAGGTACCTGTAGACTATCCGTTTCAGTGGCTAGGTAGCACATGTGTAGCTGAAAATAAGCTGAAAATAATACTAATTCAGTAATAATAGTAGAAGCCACATGTTTTGGCAGCTCGCACGATGGAGCGACTTCCCGAGCCCAGCAATTCCCTTCCCTTCGAGGCCGAGCATGTGATTGAGGATTTGCCGATGGGGATTTATGGGGGGGGCCACGGACGCAGTGTCTCGTCGTCACTTTCTCTCTCCCTTCCGGCTTCTCTCTTGCTTCTTCAACTCGTCTCGTCTTGTCTCTTCAACCCCCATTATCTCTCTCTCTCTTTTTTTTTAGTGACATCTCCCTGAGTTGCATTTTCTGGGGGATTCGGCCAGTTTGATACCCAAAGTACCCCATTCACCACCACCCACCAGCCATGGCCAAGATCTTCACGGCTGGCGACGTTGCGTCGCATAACAAGCCCGATAGCTTGTACATCACCATTGACGGCGACGTCTACGACCTGACCAAGTTTCAGGACGACCACCCTGGTGCGCGCATACAACACATCTTCCCTCAACTGTACCTCGGGTTGGCGCGAACGAACTGTGAGAGCTAACCGTTGGATTGCCATGTATAGGCGGCAAGAAGATCCTGCAGCGCGTCGCCGGCAAGGATGCCTCCAAGCAGTTTTGGAAATACCACAACGAGGGCATCCTCAAGAAGTACAAGGCCAAGCTGCAGGTCGGCTCGCTCGACACCAAGCCCAAGGAGGAGCCCAAGCCGGCGCCGGCTGCCGCGCCGGCTCCCAAGGCCGTCGTCAAGAAGGCCTCTAGCAGCAG
Source organism: Trichoderma reesei QM6a (assembly GCF_000167675.1). Lineage (NCBI taxonomy): Eukaryota > Fungi > Ascomycota > Sordariomycetes > Hypocreales > Hypocreaceae > Trichoderma > Trichoderma reesei. The sequence goes on along the minus strand of NW_006711155.1, from coordinate 703,920 downwards.
CAGCGAGGCCGAGTCGGAGCCTCTGGAGGCCTTTGGCGACCAGATCCCCTTTGCGGACCCCAGCTGGTACCAGAACTACCACTCGCCGTACTTCAACGAGTCGCACGTGGCCCTGCGCGCCGAGCTGCGCCAGTGGATCGAGAGCGACATCGAGCCGTACGTGACGGAGTGGGACGAGGCCAAGCGGGTGCCCGAGGAGATCTACCAGGAGATGGGCCGCCGCGGCTACCTGGCCGGCCTGCTGGGCATCAAGTACCCGACCGAGTACGTGCCGGCGGGCATCAAGTCGGTGCCGCCCGAGCAGTGGGACCTGTTCCACGAGATGATCATCACCGACGAGCTGTCGCGGACGGGCTCGGGCGGCCTGGTCTGGAACCTCATTGGCGGCTTCGGCATCGGCGGGCCGCCCGTCTTCAAGTTCGGCTCACAGGCGCTCAAGGACCGCATCGCGCCGGGGATCCTGCGCGGCGAGAAGCGCATCTGCCTGGCCATCACGGAGCCCGACGCCGGCTCCGACGTGGCCAACCTGACGTGCGAGGCCAAGCTGAGCGACGACGGCAAGCACTTCATCGTCAACGGCGAGAAGAAGTGGATCACCAACGGCATCTGGGCCGACTACTTCACCACCGCCGTGCGCACGGGCGGGCCCGGCATGAACGGCGTCTCGCTGCTGCTGATTGAGCGCGGGCCGGGCGTCACCACGCGCCGCATGGACTGCCAGGGCGTGTGGTCGTCGGGCACCACGTACATTACCTTTGAGGACGTCAAGGTGCCGGTTGAGAATTTGCTTGGCAAGCAGAACCAGGGCTTCCGAGGTAAGTCCCAACGAACATCAGGGGAGGGGGGGGGGGGGGGGGGGTTTGATCTCCTGAGATGGAAAGAGAGAGAGAGAGGAAGAGAGAGAGAGAGAGGGAGAGACAGACGGGCTAACAAAGTATGCTTCTTCTTCTTCTTCCTAGTCATCATGACCAACTTTAACCACGAGCGCATGGGCATCATCATCCAGTCGATCCGCTTCGCCCGCGTCTGCTACGAGGAGTCGGTCAAGTACGCCAACAAGCGGCGCACCTTTGGCAAGAAGCTGATTGAGCACCCGGTGATCCGGATGAAGCTGGCGCACATGGCGCGGCAGATTGAGGCGTCGTACAGCTGGCTCGAGAGCCTCGTCTACCAGTGCGAGAAGATGGGCGAGACGGAGGCGATGCTGCGGCTGGGCGGGCCCATTGCCGGCCTCAAGGCGCAGTCGACCATTACCTTTGAGTTTTGCGCGCGCGAGGCCAGCCAGATCTTTGGCGGCCTGTCGTACTCGCGCGGCGGCCAGGGGGGCAAGGTCGAGAGGCTGTACAGGGACGTGAGGGCGTATGCGATCCCGGGCGGCTCCGAGGAGATTATGCTGGATCTGAGCATGAGGCAGAGCTTGAGGGTTGCCAAGGCCATGGGGATGAAGCTGTGATGATATTGGTAGTATATGAGTTTGCGTTTTTGTTGGTCATACTGGCACGAATCATAGATTGAACGAGATAATTTGTGATGCTTCAGCCTTGGCCTCAATTGCTGCTACCTTTAGGTTGCAAGTCCATGATTGAGCCTTGAAAACTTTCCTGCCCTTGCTGGTGTCTGTATAGGACCGTTGCCAAGGAGATTCGGATGATGTATGTTTGCTAGAGCATACTGCATTATCGCAGGCCTTGTTGTTTAATGATGCCTGTGGCGATATCTCTTATAGCTGTACAGACAGTCCTTTTTTCTTCTTTACCTAAGCATTTAGTAAGATGATACTTTCATGGTAAAGCCTTATGCGCAAGTAATCAAGTAGTCAGGGTGTTTTCTTGCCATTCCCTCTGAAATCGTCTTAGGTAGATTTCTTCTACTACTGCCATCTCTTCTACTACCTCTATTTTTTCTACTATCGCTATTCCCTTCTATAGGTAGCTGCTAATCTCGGCTATTCCATGCCATTCCCTTTTACTTTCTCTAGTAGAGACACTGGATTGGAGCCTTCCTCCTCCCCTATATCATCTAGGGACGGAACGACCAGCTTGACAGGGCAAGCAACATGTAACCGCAGCTACTACTAGCTCCTGTGGCTCTCTTCTACTAAGGTAAGTAGGTACAGGTAGTACCTAGAGACAGCAGATCAACAGCTACCTACCTACATGTACCTACATGTAGTAAAAACAAACCCAAACCACACATCTGCACTCTTTGTTGCATCTCCTTCAAACATGCGAACCTCATAGCCTTACTGCCCCCTTGCTACTATACCCAGATACTATACTATAAGTGTGGCGCTGCAACTGGTGAGTGAGTGAGTTTGAGCCTCAGCCATCGTCCCCCCCAAACAACAAACCACAGGCACAGGCAGCACACAGACAGCCCCGCCGGCACGTGACCCCCACCAGAACGGCGTCGGCTGAGATTGAAGTGCGACGAGTTGCAACTTCATTCTGCCGTTTGGGCTTCTTTCCTCACCAACTCTCTCTTTCCCATCGCCCCCCAAGACGACCATCACGATTCCTCCCGACTTCTCTTTGCCCCTCGCCACCTCTCTCTTCCTCTCTCTCTCTATCTCTCTGCTTCTGCCTCTACCTCTGCCTCTGACTCTGACTCTGCCTCTGCCTCTGACTCTGTGTCTGTCTCCTCTCTCTCTCTCTCTTTTTCTCTCCCCCCCCGTTCTCCTCGACACAGACACGACACCGACATCGCAAACCGCCCATCAGTTTGCGTCTCCGTTCCAGCGCTCTGCGGCTTTCCTCTTGTTTGACTGACTCTTTCCAACTCCCTGTGGACTCTGCATCGCGAACCATCCAAGAATGGCCGACCGACTAGCAGACCAATTGCAATCCTCCCACCTGAGGTACGACTTGTGCCTACCAACGTCCCTCTGCCCCCCCAACCTCCTATCCGCGCAAGAAGCATGCCTTTCGGCCGCTGTATTAATGACTTTGTTTGCTGATTCTGTTGCCCGATGCTAGCGATGGCGTTCCTCCGCGAAATGAAGACTGGAAACAAAACCTCAACATTCCCGCCAAGGATACCAGACAACAGACGGAGGTTTGTTCTTGTCCCATCTCTGTCCCGACAAGTCGCCGCTTTGACTCGACGGGGGTGGCTGATGCTTTGCTGCATATAGGATGTTACAAAGACCAAGGGTCTCGAGTTCGAGAACTTTGCCTTGAAACGAGACCTGCTCATGGGAATCTTCGAGGCAGGGTTCGAAAAGCCGTCACCCATCCAGGAAGAAGCCATCCCGGTAGCATTAACGGGTCGGGACATTTTGGCTAGAGCCAAGAACGGCACGGGCAAGACCGCAGCTTTTGTCATCCCTGCCCTCGAACGCATCAACCCTAAAATCTCAAAGATCCAATGCCTCATCCTCGTCCCCACACGCGAGCTGGCGATGCAGACGTCACAAGTCTGCAAGACGTTGGGCAAGCACCTCGGCGTCAACGTCATGGTCACAACTGGTGGTACTGGCCTTCGAGATGACATTCTCCGTCTTCAGGAGCCCGTCCATATCGTGGTCGGCACTCCCGGCAGAATTCTCGATCTCGCAGGAAAGAACGTTGCCGATCTTAGCGAATGCCCCATGTTCATCATGGACGAGGCCGACAAGCTCCTCTCCGTCGAGTTCACGCCCGTCATTGAGCAGTTGCTCCAATTCCACCCCAAGGACCGACAGGTCATGCTCTTCTCCGCCACCTTCCCCCTCTCGGTCAAGGACTTTTCCGACAAGAACATGACCAGCCCTTACGAAATCAACCTCATGGACGAACTCACCCTGCGGGGTATCACCCAATACTACGCCTTTGTCGAAGAAAAGCAGAAGGTCCACTGCTTGAACACGCTCTTCTCCAAGCTGCAGATCAACCAGTCCATCATCTTTTGCAACTCGACCAACCGGGTCGAGCTGCTGGCCAAGAAGATTACAGAACTCGGCTACTCATGCTTTTACAGCCATGCTAGGATGCAGCAGCATGCCCGAAATCGCGTCTTCCACGACTTCCGCAACGGCGTCTGCCGGAATCTCGTCTGCTCAGATCTTCTCACCCGAGGCATTGACATCCAGGCCGTCAACGTTGTCATCAACTTTGACTTCCCCAAGAATGCCGAAACCTATCTCCACCGAATCGGTCGGTCTGGTCGATTTGGTCACCTTGGTCTGGCCATCAATCTGATCAACTGGGACGACCGCTTCAACCTCTACAACATCGAAAGGGATCTCGGCACCGAGATTCAGCCCATCCCCGCGAGCATCGACAAGAGCCTCTACGTCTACGAAAACCCTGAATCGATTCCTCGGCCCATCTCCAATGTTCCCAAGGGTGCTTTGCCTCCATCGCAGTCGTTCCCGGCCCAGGTCCCCGCCCTAACCCAGACAGCTCATAATCAGCATCAGCAGCCGCAGCAGGCCCAAGGAAACTGGCAGCCTCAGAATGGTCAGCAGAATGCTAACTCCCAATACAACAACGGAAGCCGGGGCCGAGGCGGCCGTGGCCGTGGATACCGGGGCCGTGGAGGGGGCAACAACAACGCCAGCAACGGTGGTGGTCGAGGCCGTGGCCAGCCACCGCGGGATCCCCCCTCTTAGCCTACAAAATCAGAAAAGACCCTTGCTCTTCAGGAGGTTGTGAAAGGGGTGTGGTGGTTGTCGAAGTTGAAGGGATAAAAAACTCGGAAAATAATAAAAAAAAATTGGGGGAGGAACTGCACAAGCTTAGTTGATAGGACTCATTGACTAGGCAAGACAATACTAACAGTTTCCCTCCCAAATTTGCAACCTTGACCACGCTTTATGTGACACTCTTATGGACTGTAGTAGTAATGAAACTGATGATGATAGTAGAGCAGAAATAGAAAGTAGAAATAAACATCATAATAGTCAAGAGTAGACATAGTACTAATAGTAGAAATAGAAACCAGTAGTAGAGATGGTAGTGGTAGTAGAATTAACATAACAGGTAGTAATAGTATACCATAGTAAGAGAGAGTATAGGTAGGTAGTTCTATTAGTTGTAATATAAAAGTCACGATTTTTCAGCAGGGGATATTTTGAGCCGTAACGCTGAGATGCTTAATCGCTTCTCTCTTGATTGTACATATGGTCTACTCTCCGTTACCCTTTAACCCATTCCATACCTTATAGCCCTGTAGAAGGGTTTCAAGACTGTACTTGCTAAACATGGCCACTATATATTGCGCCTTATTCCGAGTCAAAAACATACAAGTCTTCTGTCCTGACCAGAAATCATCTAGATAAAGAGGATATATGGGCTTGCTTATCGTCCCTGCTTCCGCCAACCCCCCTTCCCCTTTACGCACCAGCTACGACGGCCAGGTTCTCGTAGATGGCTCTCTTGACCTCGTACAGCGTGCTCCTCTTGCCGCCGAGCGGCAGCCCCACGCTCTCCACGTCAATGTGCCCCTCGGCCGTCTTGCGAACGGCCACGGAGCCATCGACAACGAGGGTGCCCTCGCCGCGGAACTCGGCCGCGTGGCCGGCCCCCTGCATGGCGCGGCGGAGGTCCGCGAGCCTCAGGTCGCCGACGTGCAGGGACTGGGCGGCCGAGCGGGCCGCCGAGATGAGGTTGGCGGGCAGCACGTCCAGCGTGGGCATCGCGGCCGTGTCGGCGGCGTTGGTGAGCGCGACGGCGGTGGACGTCGACGCCGGCTCCGTCTTCTGCCTCTTGTTGGCGACGTCGTCGTGGTCGTGAGCCTGCTCCGAGCCTGTTGCCTGGTGGGCGAGGGCCGAGGCGAGCAGCTGGCCCGTGATGGTGACGATGCCCAGGCCGCGGACGTTCTGCCACTTGAGCTTCTTCACCAGAGGGTCGGCCAGCTTCACGACCCAGGCGTTTGTGTCCATGCTGGCGTCTACCCAGGTGCCGACCTCGGGCGTGAAGACGTCGACGGAGCGGTCTCCGTCCGACGCCAGCGCGGCCCGGCAGTCCGCTGCGAGAGCCGTCGTCTCTTCCCGAGTGCCCGCCACGAGAATCAGCTTGCGCGGCTGTATCAGGGGGATCAGCATGTTGAGACTTCGCTTGTCGTGCAGTCCGCTAAAGTCGATCATGGCGACCCGCAGGTTCACCGTCACCGTTTCCGTCTTGTACGCCAGCCTGCACGGGCCAGTGGGTTCCTCCGGTTCGGCATCCTCGACCGTGTCCAGCTCATCCGTAGCAGCGCCGTCGGCCAGTTCCAAGGCTTCGGCATCGTCAGCCGTGGCCGTTCGGTTCATGTTGGGCCGCTTGTTGGCACCGGCTGCCTGCTTAGCGACGTCGTCCCACTTGCGCTTCTTGCCGAGCTTGTCGTCCTCTGTAGCGACCTGAGCACCGTCCACTGCGTCGTCTTCCTTCTCCTCTGCCCGTAGATAGTCTTCTGGGCGAATCAGCTCGCCAAAGTCATCGGTCCTCTTCCGTCGGATGGCCATTGGAAACGAGCGTTCCCGACCCCTTTTGCCGCGTGTGTCAAAATCGTACACGTTCTTCTTCTTGATCAAGATATTGATGCCCAAGTCCTCGTCTTTGAGAACCACGTTCTTGCGTCCTGCCTGGCCCATGGTAGCAGACACGTTGAGGGCCTTGCCCTGCTGCTCACCCTCGTCTTCCGAGTCGGACGATGACTCGGATGATGCATCATCGACGACGTCGGCAGCTGCTTCCAGCACGCCTGCTCCGCCGGCCTGTTGAGTTGCCTGCAGCTGTCTCTGCGTCGCTAACCACTGTTGATAAATGGCAAGATCGTCTCCTTCTAGAGGTTCACGGACGGCTTCGCGAACCTCGAGTTCCCGGCCGCCCCCGTAAACCATCTCTAGGGTGTCACCAGTGCTGGCGTGCTCCGTAGAGACGCCATCTCTCCTCTCTTTCCACCATTCCCATAATGTTCTTGAGATTGAAGGGGAATCTTCCCTGGCTAAGCTCGGCCGCTCTGTTAATATGACCAGGTTTCGAGAATCTCTGGCCAAACCCTTGACCAAGTCCTTAGAAAAGCCCCATTCCATGGTGATGTCACTGGCTAGAATCACACGCCCATGGGTCTCTCCGTTTTCAATATTCTGGCTGAGAAGCTTTATAATTTGGGCTTTTCGCTCCAGCAGTCGCAAGTACTTGAAGTCGAACGGCGCTCCTTCTTTCTTCTCGCTGCCTCCATTGACCTTTCGCTGACCCTCGGCGAATGCCTCAAATTCCTGGACAATGTTGTTGTCCATCCACTCGAGCATACTGCGCGCATACCTCATGGTGCTTGAGACGTTGCGGCCGGCTAAATACAGCTTCGAGTACTTGAGCACGCCGTCTCTGTTCGCAGCATCCGTGCGCCAGGCATGCTCGAGAAGATATGAAATCTCTAGAACTCTGGCGCTCGAGTCTACGGGAATGAGTACCGTGCCGCCACGGCTGACGCACGTCTTTATCATTTCGAGGAGGTGTTCGTCTCGCTTCGCGCGACCACCTGCCTGCGCAGTTCTGTCTGCGCCGCGAGAGCTGCAAATCAAGGCGGTGGGCTTGCGAAGCTGCTCGATGACTTCTGCGCCGCCGCCTCCAGCGCCGCCAAGCCAAGCAGCTCCCGCAAAGACATTCTCACGAGCTTGGTTCCAGTCTACCGCGTACACAATGGACTCCAGCCCGTGTTGAATGTGCCATATCGTGCCACCGAGGGTGTGGCCAGAGTTGTAGGCCGTGATGGTTAGGCCATTGAGCGGGGGAGAGAAGGGTGAAGACAGTGGTTGATGTGGCTGCGAGTATTTCAGCGGCTGGATGAGAGAAAAGTATCGCGCAATCTCTTCGGGCGTGGGGGATTGTAGAAGGAGGTTTTGCGCAGTCGTGGCGGTCTGAGAGTAAGCGTATGCTGTCTCGGACAGCGAGCTCTGGCGGATGGTGGTGGCTGCCGCGGGAGTGGAGGAGTAGAGGTCCTGGGTGAGAGTTCGGCCGAGGTCGATGACGGGGCGAGTCGCATAGACGGGGATGCGGGTGAAGAGAGCAATGTTCTTGCAGCAGTGGGCATATGCGGCCAGATGCGAGACGGTGGCGTGGGTGAGGAGAATGAGAGAGAGTGTGGGAACCTGTCTAGACGTAGAGAGAGCCTGTGTTAGCTCTGCCGTTTGTGCTTTGCCTGCATTTGCCTTTGCTCAACGAGCGTCGCGTGATGCTCGATATCCTCCACCTTGCCATCCTCCATTCGGACAGACATCGTCCAGCTTGGTTTGTACCTACTTCTCCAGCTCCTCGAGCTTGTCGCTGCTGAAGGTCTCGTCCCAGCCTAAATCAACCAGCACCTTGACACCTCCATCGAGCTCCAAGAGCGATTGCGACGCGAGCGACTCCGACAGAGCGCCCTGGAGCGGGCAGAAGGTGAACATGGTTGTCGATTATCTGCTGCCGCGACGGCAATGCTTGCGGGCGAGTCTCTCCTACAGCATGACTTGTCGTCGTTCTTTAGGATTGAGGTTCAAGAGATCGAGAAAGATGTCTCGCAGTCAAATGCCGATATCGACGGAAATGCTGGGCGAGTCTGGTGGGCGGATCGCGTCGCCATGCTGCATGTAATTCTTGGTTGCTGGATTGGAAGAGACATGCTGGGACATGGGTTGGAGTTCGATGCGGGACCGGGCATACTTTGTTCCCCGATTGGCGGGTTAAAACCGGCTGGAAGGGGAGCTTTCCGCTTTTGGGTGTGTGAATACCTTCAGTCTACCTAGGTACTTATAATGCAGACGTAGGCGAAACAGCAGGATATAGAGCCCCAGACTGGCTACTGAAGATCTCAGAAACTCCGTTCATTTGCTGCTGCTGCTGCTGCTGCTATTTTCAAGTACGCTGAGCATTATCGTATACCTCTAGTGAGAGAGCTACACGAGGCTGGCCGGTGGCGTTAATGACGATCAGCGTAGCTATGAACATGATAGAAGGCATGATGAATATAGGTAAGCAAGAGAACGAGAGGGTCGAAGCACGCTCATGTATATACTCAGACACCATCGTCTCTTTGCTCCCTACACCACCTTGGCTGCTGGTTCGTTTACGTCCAGCTTCTTCGTTTGCCTTGAGTGCCAGCTAAAGTTCAGACGGCCGTTGCGACATCAGCCACATGACCAGCACTGACATGTGTTGGTGATTGGTGGCTTGCTAGTTGCTTTCTCCTGCTTGACAGTACTTACGGTTGAAAGACATATCATAAAAATTAATCTTAATTATAAGATAAAACCTGCTGTTGCTTGGCTGTTGTGCCTAAGCCGACTGGAGGTGCTTGGTTGGTATGCTGGATAACAGGTAGATGATTTAGAAGCTCAAAGACAGATTGCTTGGGCCCCTTCCTCCACGAGTTGTCTCGCCTTACCTGCCATTTGAGTTCGAAGACTGTAGTAGTGCAATGGCTGCTGAGAGTCAAGTGGGAGGCGTCGGACAAGCCAAAGGGTGTGGTCCGGTGAAGACTCTTCATGATCTGGTTTATCCAAATTTTCGCCCAACAAGCTGTCAACCAGAGAGGATAAACGATATTGACAATCTCCTGTATCAAGGCTGATGACCTTGAAATCTTTCAGTAGCAGTGAAGCTCGAATGCCCCCCCTTTATCCCCAATGATGCCACTCTGTAAATTCTGTTGACGACAATACTTTAGAGCTGGGACTTTGGACAAGCCACCAAAACCCCCTACTACCTTAGGTCATATGTAGACAGCCCGCTCTGAACTTCATTCCAGCTTCTTGTGGCGATTAATTTTGGCAAAACGTATAAACAAACCTACAGATTGGTGTAAACGCAACCACTCAAGGTACATGTACATAATCACACAATGCCCCCCGCCCCCCTGTTCCCTCAGTCCTCCTCTCTGCAGCACCTCGTGATTCCCTCGCTTCTCATAAGAGATATGATACACTTATCAATAATTGCTCTCATTGCTTTCGTCTCCATCTTTTCATCTCAAAACGATCATCATCATGAGTCTCATGATACGTCAGTTGCTTCGTCGCCTCGTATTCCGAAGGACCGAGCAGAACCCAAGATGCGCGATCCTTCAGCTCCCCATCGAGATGATTCTGCTCATCTCTGAGTACCTCTCTGAATACGAACGCATCATCCTTGTACAGACCTGCTCTTCGCTGCGGATCATTTTCATCGACAACTACAAAGGATGTGAGAATAGCCGGCACCCTCTCTCATCCGGTCAGCTCGACATTGATCAGCGCTCACGATTCATTCATACCTTGGCCTACCGTCAACCCAAACTCTTGGCCTGCTATTGGTGTTTGAACATCCATACCATTGACAAGGATGATATTCCATCATCCCAGCGCAAGTTCCACTGCCGTCACAAGCCAGAGCCCCCGTCGGACTACTTTTACTGGTTCGGAAGATAGCGACTTTTCTATCGACATGCACAACTCGCCTTGAAATATACCCGCCTCCTGCAAGAGCAGGGCGACGGCGGACCTGTTCTCCCTAAGAGACTTTAAAGCACACCTCGACAGTCTGATGCAGCCATGCTACGGGGAAATTGCGCCAGGGAAATGGTCCATAAGCAGCGAGATCCGCGGCGACGTCTTTTTTCAACCAACCAAAGATCGTTGACGGACGACTACTTATGAAAGCTGTCTGGGTGTACAGGAAATCCATCAAAGACGTATCTCCAAAGACTATGGGATGGCTTCATGTAGGTATGCAACCATTTGGTATTGTTCGCTGCTTAGCAAATTTGAGATTAGACCAGGGCTCGAATGCTCCAGACGCCCCGTGGAGGCCTTGAGCTCGCGATACATGCTGCTTTCAGGACCGGACAACGCAAAACTGGCTCTTGCTCCTACTGCGAGACGGACTTCGTGGTTGAGGCCTCCTCCGAGCGAACTGTCGTTCACGCATGGCAACACCTTGGGGCCGAGGTCCCCTTGCTTGACAACGAGTCATGGAAATGGATGACGCTACATGTACGAGAATCCCTCGACTTTTATACTCAGCCTATAAGTATATGGAGGCTGTACCAACGGGACGACGTTCGAAGACACTCAAAAAAGAAAAAAACGGTCCATGACAGCGGTAGCCTAATTGCATGATGCAGGAAGTTTGTCAATATCGCTACTACTATTGTTATCATGCAGTTTTCGCCTCAAAGTTGGAACTGTTCGTAGTTGTTTGGTCATGCGTTTTACACAAGGGTAGTTTAAAGTACTTTACATGTAGTAATAGAGCAAGTGTTGAAGCCTTTGACATGAAGTATTATAGTACCGGCAATGGTTTCCTGCACAGAAGTCGACGCCCAGAGAACGCAAAGGAAGTTGTGGACGTGCCACATACTAGTACCTAGACTGATGCTCCCACTCTTACTCAAAGGCCAAAGGTTGGCAGTCAAATTACAATTCTTCGACTTTCCGGGCTTGAAGCCCCAAAGTAACCTACTAGGTAGGTAGGCAAGGGTCAGATGTTGGGAGCCAAATCAGGATAAAGAATTCGAAAACCATCCATAAAGAGAAACGATTCAGAGAAAGCCGGCCATATAAATAGCGTCATCTTTCCCCTTTAATTTTCAGTTCGACTTTCAACTCTGACATGAATTCAACGTTCTCATGTTAAAGTCACCGATATCCCCAATCCCCAGCTTTGCACACTTCTGAGCAGAAATGTCCGCCCCCTTCATCATCGGGCCCTCTGCCGGCCACGCACACACACACACCGTGATCCTGCTCCACGGTCGCGATAGCCAAGCCCAAGAGTTCGCCTCTGAATTCTTCGAGTGCGAGGCCTCAGACTGCGATGCCTCAAAACCAGAGGCAGAAACCCCCCCAGCAGACCGGACGCTGCCGGCTCTTTTCCCCATGGTTCGGTGGGTGTTCCCACAAGCGACATCCCTCCCCTCTGAGCGCTTCGGCGTGGACATGTCGCAGTGGTTCGACATGTGGAGTGTTGAAAACGCCGAGGAGCGCCCCGACTTGCAAGTCCCGGGCTTGCTCTCCAGCGTTGCCTCCATCAGAGAGCTGGTCAAGGTGGAGGAGTTGCTTGTGCCAAGGAAGAGCATCTTTTTGGGCGGCATCAGCCAAGGTTTTGCAACGTAAGATACCTCTTTTGTTCTTCTTCTTCTTGTTCTTCTTGTTTTCCTCCTTCCTCCTTCTCCGTTCTGATACTCCTGTTGATTAACTGACCCTCAATGTCGCCCTCCAAATAGCGCACTGGCGACATTCTTCGCCGACGGCAGCGGAGGGTTTGCTGGTCTCTGTGGCTTCTGCAGTTGGCTGCCGCTCGCCGACAAAGCTACATGTAAGCTGAGCATGGCCAAGCAAGGCCTCGACCAACTTCAACACATGCAGAAACTCTACGCCAGTAGCGATGGCCAGCAACAGGAGAAGCCGTCACGGAATGCCCAGCTCATCTCGACGCCAGTCCTTCTCGAGCACTGTCAAGATGACGAGGTCGTCCCCATTGCCAATGGCGCCCGCATGAGAGATTTGTTGAGCCAGCTCGGTATCAGCGTAGATTGGCACGAATATGAGGATGGGGGGCATTGGATCAATGAGCCACAGGGCGTGGACGACTTTGTTCGCTTTCTGCAGGCAAACTTATATCGAGCCGATGCTTGATGAAGGTGAAAAAGGACTGGACCCGAGTTTCAACCAACGCCCAGCTAGACTGCGCTAGGCAGGGGTCCCTAATAAGCAATAAGATCTATAAATCATCGTCAACCTCAACCTGCTCACATCTTGGAAGCCGTCTGTGACGATACCTTACGCACTCATTTGATTGATGGAGGACGAAGCGGTGCGCATGCGCTGGCTCAGCGGCCGGCCTCGGCGAGTCCTCGACCTGCGCCGTCCTCCAGGCTTGTCGCAGATGAACTCGTATCACGCGCAATGGAGTGTCATGGACGATCAGATCATGGTGAGCCTGCCATCGACAACAGACGCCTTGTCCCCGTCTACAGTGTACTTGGCCGATATCAAGGACGGCTTGAAAGGGGATGGCGATACAGTCGAGTTTAGGAAGATTGCAGAGCTGCCGTTCCATGCCACGAGATCAAGGCTGCTGAGCAACAGAGAGGGGTTCGTCACTGCAGAGCTCAGGCAAAGGTATGCAACATACATGTACATAGATGTATATATATATGCCTTGGTGGCCGTTTCGGCAGCCTGTCGATAGCCGTTCTATACATACTAATTCCCTGTTTCCAGCCTGGGCAAGTTGATACTACGCACTCACGACTGGAGTGGCAGCGTCAATAGAGAAAAGACTGTGGCAGCAGAGGCTGTCGATGGGGACATTGCCATTTACGGCGCATCCGTCGCCCTCTGTGTACGCACTGGCACATGCATTCAGAAGCCATTCACCAACTGCCTCGGAACTTCAACACATGTCATGATCTGGGACATTGAGACAGAAGACGTGAGAAGGGTTGAGATACCCCAAGACGAACGCGCACCTCAATGTGTAAGAACATGGGCTCCAAGACCACTTGCCTGCTCTCCCCATCACTGCCTTCTGACCGTCTTCTCAAAGCATAGGGGGAACATCCAGTTCGCCACGTCTTCGTACCTTGCCCTCGGCGGCCACATCGATCCCTGCTACGACAAGCCGTATGCCGTGCTGCGGTCCATCTCGATTGTGCCTTCAGAGCAGAATCCTGGCCGGTTGTTTCACCATCACGAAAACTTTGAGTATGGAAACAACCACGACGCAATAGCAATACCCGGAAGCTCTGCTCGCAACCATGTCATCGTGCACCATCACCAGGCCGAGAGCCGCTTTACAGTCGCAGACGTGGGCTTACTCACAGGCGAGATTCCCGTAAGCCTCCCCAGCATGATGTTTGAAAACATTGAACTTCCCCAGACCACAGACGGTGACGAACAGAGATGGCTTCAGTCCGTATCGGAACCCACCCCGAGATACTTTACCGACCCGGATTACCACAAGGACCTCTTCCACGTCTTCTCCGACAAGACCAGAGCGCGAACGCTCAACGGGGCCATATTCGACAGACTGCCCGCCCTCGCCAAGAACCGACTGCTGGTGCGGCAACACGTCGAGGAATCCGACCACGACGCGCGCAGCTATCATGGCTTCAAGGCCTCTCACTCCTCATTCGGCACCTTTCAGGTCCTCTACCTCTACGACTTTGACCAGGACCGATGCAGAGCCCTGCGCCAGCTTTCACCCCCGGAGCGCCAGGCCCTCGAGGCGCGGCTGAAGGAGCTGAACCCCGACGCCAGGGTGACCGTCACGTCCCGCATGTTTTACGCCTCCATCGAGGACGAGGACGACATGGAGAGGGACCCTTCGCCAGAGTGGAAGGCCCACGTGCGGGAGCTGTGGGAGGTGGAACAGGCGCGGCAACGGGGGGAGGCCAGGTTCCCGGCGCTCGAGTTTGACGAGCCGCCAAAGGGATGCGATGACGATGCTCGCCTGGTGTTCACGCGCAGCATGGTGTGTCTGCCGAGGGTGCGGGACGGCGAGGGGCTTGCCTTGACGGCTTCGGCTGTGGTTGAGCTTCCAACGCCCACGGCAGATGGATCTGTGCACTGCTTTCTGGCTTAGAATTGCCCTGTTCTTTCGTAGGAGGGGAAACGATCGCAACAGCTGCACTTGTGGTCGAGGGGCAGCAAACTGACTGCTCTCTCGCAGATGCTCTTTTGCTGCGGTCTCTAGAGGTTTGTCTAGGTATATACGAACACTGGTAGTTTGTTTTGGAATCATTTGGGCAGCCTGTCAAGTAACGAATTCAGAATATGTCAGATTCATACTTTACTCCTCAGAAACCACGTCGACAATCTCAACATGACCATATTCAGCAATACAGAGAGTGCCCGACTCCAGTCATGTCAGAAGTCGCCTTGCGCACTGACAGTATATCGGTTGAGGTTCGGGAGCAAAGAGCGATCAAGAAGCTGCAACAGGTTCTTTCCGTAGAGCACGAGACTCCCACCCAATGAAGTGCAGGGAATCCAGCTCTTGGCCAATAGGCTATAGAGTAAAATTCCACTCGTCGTATCAACAAGCCGCCTCGAGCTCAATCGGTGACCTGTGATTGGTTCAAAACGAAACCATTCCTAGCCCGGTTAGCTCAATCGGTAGAGCGTGAGACTCTTAATCGAGAACACGTTCTGATGCAATCTCAAGGTTGCGGGTTCGACCCCCGCATCGGGCTTTTCCTATACTATCCAAGTCATTCGATTGAGATATGAGGCGGTTTCTTTTTTTGGTTTTTTGCTTAACAGCTTGGATCTGGTCAACATTACCTCTTATCTTCTGCTTATAGCTTGCTACCTACTAGACAACAAGAGAGGTGTTGTGATTTATTTATTTTTAGATGTCAAGTCTTCTGGGGTCTTGTCGAATGAGGTGCCTCAAGTGACGGCCATGACGAGTACAATAGCAGCAAAAGACACTTAAACCTTGCCCAAACACGGCCAGGTCCTCCCCACGCCTCATAAGCTTATCTCCTCAACTCTCTCCCCAGCTTCCAACCACGAGCAGCCACACGCATCATCCTCCTCCATCCATGACCTCTTACTACTTATGTATCCATCTTACCTTACATGCCTAACACAGGTAAGATATGCTTAGTAGCGCCCGCCCGCAACTCCCTCGCATCTGATCCTTTCCTTCCCGCTGTCCTTGTTCTTAATATTCATTCCACCTTACCTTGCGGCTCATCCCCGCCCCCGCGCGCTCATTCATGTGCATACTACTAGCAGTAGTACTGGAATTACTCGTAGACGTTCCTACTTAAGGTAGCACTACTAACTCACATGCAAGGTAGATTAAAACCCCCCCCCCCCTCTTTCTCCTAGTACTCCATCATTCTCTCCCCGTGTTACAACTTCTCGCAGACTCGGCATCTTCTTGCCGGGTCCGGCCACCAACAACCTCTAAGTCACCAGTCTCAATGGGGAATAGGAATTTTTCAATTTCGTTATTCTCGATAACAAAAGTCAAGTCATCGTGGGGGAGAAAGGGAGGATGACGCGGCCCTCCTCCCCCCCCTTTTTGTTGCCGATTCGTAAGGCACCTGGTAGTTGAAATGCTAATAGTATTGCAGTACCTTGTTCTCTCGTATGAATGACGAAGGTCTATTTTTGCATCCATCTACGCGAAGGCGGTTGTTGTTCGCGGGATGTGAGAGGTGACGAGGACATTGAATAATAGATAGATAGATACCTAGGTAAAGCCTTTTTCGCGTTTGTGGTTCCCGTAGGAAGGAAGGGTTGTCAAGGACGTGGGAAAAGTAACGTCAACTTGGCGCATTCTGGCATGATCCTGCTGCCTTATTACTAGTTAGTAGTTTTTCTGCGTAAAAGGCAAGCTTTCTTTTGCTCATCAGAATTGTTTTCTCGATGATGGTTGAAGCATGTTAAATGTCTGAATGAGCAGATTAGATTACGACATCCGTCGCATCTCTGATGTCACTCAACCATAACTACAAACTTCCTTTATTGTACCTTATTACCCAAGGTACCTACTGTCTTTCAGGTTTTATGCTTTTTCAAGCCAGTATACCTTAGCTCATTATTATACAACACAAAACATTTTCACATGCAAAACAGTGAATGACTGTTCATGAAAATGGAGGATCTGCTATTACTGCCCCTCCATCACGCTGACAATGATATACATCACATACCTATGTAGAGAGAAAGATACAATGAGGAAAAAGAGTCAAGTCGTCCCCATCTTCGCCAAAACCAACGGGTTGGGGTGCCCCTTGTTCCGCCAACCTATTTCCAGATACACACAAACACACACAAGACAGGAACACCTTCAGAGTTGTAGCAAGCAGTAATAGAACACATGGGCCTCGTCTGGGCCCATTCCGATGCTCATCCAGACGCCAGAGCAATGCATTTCAGTGAACAAACAAAGGAAAAATTGATAATAGAGGGATGAAGTCGTGACATGTACAGCCCCTCCCCTCCGCCAGACCTTGGAGCGATTCTATACGGACAGAAACAGTGACGAAGAAAAAAAAAACACTCAAGTTTTAACCCACGCTCGCCCGCCTAGATGCAAAACTTGCGGTCAAGCATCCGCAGGGCTCGCGCGTCTTCGCTGGCGCCTCCCTTTTCAGCCATGGTGATACTGGCCGTCCTTGGGCTGCTGTGAGCGCTGCCGTTTGCACCGGCCTCTGTGGAGGAAGACGTCGTGGGGTGCAGCAGCGCGGACAGGCTTGCTTTGTTGCTGGTGCTGGTGCTAGTATGCGTCTCCACATGGGAACTTTGAGGCGGACTCGGGCTCAGCGTCCGTGTGGGAGGAGTGTGCAGTCCGCTGTGGGCAGAGACAAGAGGCCCGTTGGCAACAGTCCCCAGAGCTGGAAGAGGCCCCTGAGGCTTCTTCTCGGGCGGGGTCCGTGAATCGCCCATGGCGGCTTGCGCGGCAGCCTGCAAGGTTGGCTGGTGGGGAGACTCGTGGCCACGGGGCGGCGTCGGTCCTTGGGAATGCTGCGGGCCATGGTACGGAGGCAGAGGGGCCGGCTTTGGCGTGTTTTGCAGAGGCGGTAATGAAGGCCGGTCGTAGGGACTAGGCGCGCCATGTTGTTGGTAGTGATGCGGCGGAGGAGGCGGAGGCGGTGCATAGCCGTGGTGAGGCGGCGGCGGACCTTGGGGGGCATACGGATGAGGCAGATGGTGGACGGGAGGAGGATGGCTATAGGTGTAATGGCTGTACGGAGGGGTCGCGACTGGCGACGGAGGCCAGCCATACCCGGGCTGGTAATGGCTCGCAAACGGCGGTTGATGATGCGCCGGGTGAGGAGGGTGGTGGTGCTGATGCTGAGGAGCAATCATGTAAGGCGGCTGCTGCAGCATCGGCGCCCTCGTCAGTGCAGGCGTCTGGTTCGTCTCGCCCATGCTGGACTCCGGGTACATGCCCTTCATCGGGATGATGGATCGCAGCATCGGATCGTTGGTCGGCTGAGGCAGCTCGGGCTGCCCCGGCTGAGGCCGAGAGTAGTACGAGATGAGGTGGAGGTGCTGGCCGGTCGACGTGGTGATGCTGAACGACTGCTTCATAAGGCCGTCGGCCTTGTATCGGTATCCTTCCGGCTCGCCGTCGTCATGGTCCTCGTCGCTACCGCGCCCAGATTCGGGCGTCTTGCCGTTGCCCCGTCTGCTTCCTCCAAAGCCGCCTCCTCGCTTGCCCTCCATTTCGCGGTACGTCAGGAAGCTGCCCGACACTCTGCTAGCACTCCAAGACTTGCCGTCCGTCCATCGCCGCATGCCTGCTTCGCGCTCGTCCCACACAAAGACTGAGCCGGATCTGATAGACTGCCTCTCCTTTTCAGAGAGTCGCCTCTGGACCCGAGGCAGATGGCCTAGCCGACAGGCTTCGAACAGTTTGATGGCATCAGCTGGAGTCCGTACATAGCCGTGGTACGTCTCCATCTTGTCGGATGCTATTGATTCCGGTTTGTACATGTGCAATGGTCCGATTCAACGGACTGGGTGTTATTTTGGGGACGGGAGTTGTTGGAAAGGGGGGGGGGGGGCCAGGATCACCCAGACACGCAGGTCTGCAGCGATCTCTCGTTGACCCAAGGGAGCAAGGGGACACCTCTGGTGATCAAGGAGGCGTGATATGACTGCTGTGAGATGGAGCAGCAAAATGACGACTAATAGAGGAGTAGTTTGCAGTGCCAACTACGGATAATATGTGTCAGTTGAATGCGCCAAGAAGGTTGCAGTCCGAAATATAGAAGCGCATATAGGGTGCGTGCTTTGCAGATGGGAGTGGAGGGGATGAGAAAAAGTCGAGTGCCAAGAACGATGCATCAGACAGAAGAGGGCATATCTGTATCATTTGTACACATTCTCAACCATCTCTCTTGCGTGTGCATCCATCTTCTCTCCAACTCAGTACGAGCTGGCAGACCCGGCAGCACAGGCGGAGTAGCACATTGCGTGGTGAAAGGGCGAGTTGCTTCAGAGACGTTGAAACCCTCTCCTCTTCGATACCCGTGGCAAGGCAGCCGCAACTGGTCCTCTCGTCGTTTGACTTTGTGGGCGATGCCGCTCGGCGATTTGCAGGACGGAGCAACTTGCAACGCCCAAAAGGATGCATGCGTTTGCGGTTCCATCGTGGCCAAAACCCATGGGCTGTTTCCGGCAACTTCTGGAGGCGGTTGTTGCACCTAACCCGCATCTTCATACGCCAGCTTCCCGGAGTGCGCCCCCTGTAAACTTTTTTTTTTCCTTCTTCTCTCTTCTCTTGACTTTCGTCTCTCTGTCTCGTCTGGCTTCGTTTCTCCCCCCCTCATGCTCGCACAGCTCGTCCACCAGCAGAGGCAAAGGCAAAGGAGAGGCAATAAGAGGCGGAATCCACCACAGCACAAAAGGGAGCACAGCAACGCCTCAGCATGGGAACACTAGATCCATGCAGGCAGCCTCGGGAAACAAAATCACCAGTGCCATGGAGGCACGCGGATGTCGTCGCAAAGGATGGCAGGAAAAGGCAGGCGATGGAGTGACAAGCAGAACCCGGCTTACCTATAGGAGAGCGTTGTATGTACAGAAGCAGGCACAGAAACGTAGTGGCGCCAAGGAATCGAGATCAAACGGGAAATGGGAGGAAATGGGAGGGTGGAAAGAGGAAAAGTTCAGACGAGGTCGGGTTGCCAGATATATTATGTACAGAGAGACCCGGCCTTTGTCTTTCTCCCCTTGTTGCGCCGCGGATGTCGATAGTTTCGAGGCCGTTTCGATTTCGGGGGGGGGATAGCCGGATCGCGACAGAGGGAATCTTTGCACGCAGAACAAGGTTGAAACTAACGCTTCTGCCTTGGTAATAAGCCGCAAAGCCAAAAGGTAAAAAAAGAGCAAAAGCAGAGGGAAAGATGGAGGAGAGGAGGGAGAATTAAGGTTGGGGCGAGCCAAGTCAACAGGGTGTGGTCATGGATGGATAAATCGGCTCGTTTGACGCAGGGACGTGTGGGGTTGTGGCGACAGGGGGGGAGGGGTGCACTTAGCGGGCGGTCTCAGGTGGAAGGGCGCTGAGCTTGGGGGGGGCTTTTAGTGGTGGCCCTTTGGCGATGGCCGCTGGAGCGCCTGGAAGACCGGCACCTCGACAAAACGGCAGCGGGAGGACGGCGATGGCATGGTGGATGAGAGCCGTGGGAAGGACAGGCGGACCAAGGAGAAGAAAGACGGTGATGAGCGGCGTTGATCTGGCAAGGCGAGAAACTCAACCAAAGGTTACCAAAAGCACAACTGCAATACGAGTAATATAACTGCAGCTACCGTCCTCTCCTTGACCTCACCAATACGCATATAAATGCTTGTGCATGAAAGGTACTATGGACTATACCAAACACCATACATGTACTAGCCTACTCAGACATCACCAATGGCCTCAGCTCCAGATGGTATCCCAAGCGGCAGCTCACCTGCCGTGCTGGCCTCCCAGCCGTGTGCCGAGCGCCGTTTCTGCCTCTTTGGCCCCGATTCGATTCATTACGTGGCGGCCAAGTTGCTCTGCCATGGTCTGCCGCCGACCTACCTAGGTGAGATACAGTACAGTACTCCGGGCTTCATGTTCGAGTCGCTATGCCTGTTGCACGGGGTTTGAGCGCGAGTTTTGTATTACCAAGAGGCCACGCATGCGGCTTGTTAACGAGCCAATGCCCTGCCGTGCCTCTGCCTCAAGGGGCGGGATGCATTCTTCTTTACATGCCTGCCGGTGGAAGAGCCGGACCAAGCGAGATGGGAAGCCAAAAAGCATCAACGCATAGACTAGCGAAGAATACCACCTCACAAAGGGATCAACATGGGAGACGGGAGATGGCATCTCATCTCACATCGTGTCATCCAGCTCGAATCCGCCCGCCGACGATGAAACGGCCTTTCCCTGGCATCTCCATTCCTTGTACGGATACGCGGTGACAGTAATAGAGTACTGGCCAACCGCGTCATGCAGAGCCCGGTCGTCGACGGAACGGGCTCCCTTGCTCCAGTGGAAAAGACGGCATCTGCAGAGGGAAACAAAAGGCCAATTTCATCTCCAGCATTCGCAGCCAAGAAGAACCGATCCTTGCTTGGCTGTCCGTGTGGGGTGGACGGAATCGGCGTGGGCGCCCGGGAATAAGGCACGGAGTTGCATCGCCCAGGCCAAGACACACAGGCAGGTAAGTCCCCAACCCTAATACTAAAGAGAGAGAGAGAGAGGAGAGAGAGGGCACCACATTCTGTCATTTTCTTCTCGTTCGCTTCATCAGCCCTGCTTGCTCAAAAAGTCCAGCCGTCAGGTGGATGACTCGTGTCTTTCTCGCTCGTCTTGCCGTTGGATCCCCATGATCCCCCTCCTTTTTACTCGGAGATACTAGTATTACGAGCAGATTTGAGGACAACAGAGAGGCCACCGTCGGTATCAATTTCTGCCACCGGCAAGCATGGAAGCTGAGGCTGTTCGACTAGACGGCCGGCCGTGGCCATGACGCATACCCGCGTGGCGCGAGGACGTGTACGTAGGTACTGTAGTAATAGCCCTTGCATTCTCCAGGACATTTCGAAATCTGACTTTCCACTAACACGAGCGCTCCGTATCGAGTACATACAAACAAGAATAAGGTAGGTAGTAGAGCAGGACCGAGCTGAAAAAGACGACATGACACTGTATGTACAGTACTGCAGACGCGGATACTACTACTACTGCTGCTGCCAGATCCACCCACAAACGCTCATCATCGTCTTGGCTGCGTAACCAACAGACCGGCGTTTCTACAGGGCTTCCGCAAATAAGACCGCCTCTGGTATGGACTGGACGTCCACCTTGTGCCGACGCAACGACATATTAAGGTCATGGAATCTCCTCCTAAGCTTATTTTCAATACTCGCTGACGAAAAGGCTTAGCCCGCCGCCACTGACTGCATAGCGCCAGTTGTCGACATGGGCACTCCCTGCCAGTCTGTCCTCTCAAGACCAAGAGCCAACCTGCAAGTCCGGTGCTTGTTAAGTTGACTACTATCGTTCCTTTGCTGCACTCACGCCCCTCCCTTTTTTTTGCCTCTCTTTCTCTCTTTCTCCCCTCCTGCTCCTTTGGCCCTTCTGCTGTGTCGTTTTGCCCGCTGATCCGCGCGCCTTTCTGGCTTGCTCTCTGCTATCATAGCGGGGATTGGGGCATTTTTTGTTCTTACTACTAAAAAGTCCATTTGGCATTGCGAATCATTTCTTTCCCTCTCTGCGCTCTCTCCCCTTAGGATGAACATAACGAGATAGTAAAAGAATTAAGATACACACACACCCCCTAGGAAACGAATCGCCGAGACGAGTCCATCGTCTGGGTAAGTCGGCACGAGGGGGGGCCTTTAACGACCCACGGTTTTACGTGTTGGTTGAGGCTTTGACGGCATTGGCATCTGATGGATACGGAATCCTGTACGAGCGCCTACTATGGCGTTTCTTCACATGCATGCAGCGTCTGTTGTTGTTGTTGTTGTAGCGCTTGTACGAGTAGTATATCGGCGATATGCCCTGCCAAGCGAGAGTATAATAAGCTTCCGGCCAGGAGCAAATCGAATCGGGTCGCCAGAACGCATTGCGTGCTTGTTGTACTAGATAACAGAAGCTCGGAAGCGTAAAACTCGATGGCTGAATCCGGCCGCGCGTGCGACTGCTTGTGCCCTTGCAACTCGTCCCAACAAGCTTAGCAGATAGACTACTGTTCACAATATGGAGGAATCTATCGGCGCTCCTTCCGGCGGTTGTTAGTTACTATGCTCCAGGCTGGCTGCAGAGAATCCTGCGATTGGCAGGTAACTGGCGCGGATGAAGCGGCTATCTGGCCTCATTCTCTAGGCGCTAAAGAGAGAAAAAAAAGAGAGAGAGAGAGAGAGAGAGAAAAAGGCCGTCGCGTCTCCCAGCCGGGGCTTGGATGGAGGCTCGACTCCTCCAAGAGGTGCCGTGGCTGCCGATGAAGGTGGGGGGCGGTCTTTTGCGCAACGACTGTGATTTGCTCTGCTGTGGAATCTTGCCGTTCCCTTTGAGATTCCATCCGACAACCTTGATCCCAAGGTATAATATTTCTCACTCATTGCTATTGTGTTTTTATTTAAGATTTCCCCATCTATTTTGGGTTCCGTTGTATCATTCCCCCGCCGGTGAAATACTAGGTCCCGCTGACGCTGCCAGATGATTGCTTCCTTTCTTATTTTCTCTTCCTTCTAAGCCACTACATTCCAATCGCCGAGCAATGTCCTCCCGGTAGGTATGGGAAGAGAAGAAAAGAGAGAAAAGGAGTGGCGATCTATCTAGCATCCCGTTCAATTAACATCTTGATTACTGCTGCTGCTGCTGCTGCTGCTGCTGCTGCTGCTGCTGCTGCTGCTGTCAATACTGCTTGAGAGGTTCTGCTCTCTGCTACTATTTGCCATGTACATTCCTCTCATCTCAGTATGAGCATTGAGTAAGGATATATACCTAGACAAACCAGCTGAAAGACTTCTACCGGCGTGTGGACTCTGTATGTACAAACTCAGCATGCTGGATAGCCAAGTTGGGATGCCGGATACATGTAGTAGCCACCACCAAGAAGAAAAAAAAAGCTTGTTCGACTGGCTTTGCTCCGGATCGGCGCATCAGTCGCCGAATTCCCGACGAATGCAGACGTAAGACTCTCTCTTACACAATCGCTCTCTTCCTCTCCGTCTCTCTTACGCCCCCTGTCTCTTTTTGTCTTGAACGAAATAAAGCTTGTTTTCGTGCCGTTTAATCCAAATACGGGGTGCATGACGAGGCCCAGCGGCTCGTATAATATTATAGGAGAGTCAAATGTGAGACAATCATTGAAAAAGAAGCCGATTCTGGTGATAAGAGTCGCAATCAGGGATGAGGCGTCGCTCTGTTATAATTAGTATAGCAATCTCTGGTGGCCGGTCAGGAGTAGGAGTCGATGACGATGCCATTTTCACGTATCACCGCCGCGCTTGCTCACCACTCAGCAAAAGTCTACACAACACAACCTTCAATGCAACTCCCCTGTCCACAAACAATTCCCCCCCGAGGGCTTCAAACACGCCTCATCACACAAGCTCAATCCGTCCAGATTAGGTCTTGTAGATTAGGCCACGCTAGGCACAGATTGAGCCAGGGAACATCAACATCCCCCCCAGCAATACTATACCAGGTATGTGAACGGCTAATCATCAGCGTCAGCCGTACAAGGAAGGAGGACCTTTAGACGGCATCTCGGCTCCCCCTCAAAGGGCTTCAGCACCTGTCCTTGTAGTCGTAGCGGCATCTCCCTGCGGCTCCCCACGATATGAGGGCAATTTTCCCGCGTTTCCAGATTGCCTTTTTGCGCGTGTTGCCTGTCGAAACGGACAGCCCTGGACCTGGTTTCTTCCAAGTCTATCGCCTGGGGAGCTGCGCAGCCATCCCGTTGTAGAAGTTGTGGCCGAAGCCGCCTCGATTCTGGCCCTTGGGTCGTACCACCTAGACGGTCGCCGTGCTCCATATCCGGAACATGCGAGGCAGCATTCGGGACGCATTTGCCGTGCGGGCTGTTTTTGGACATGCACAGCGGTGCCGATATCCAGGAGGCATGGGCCACGTTTCCATATTGCCTCTTCTTCTGCTTTCTGCCGCTGATACAGGTGATATTACGATCCAACGGCGCCTACTTAGGTAGATTCATACCTACCTGCCTAGGAGGTACTCGTATGGAGAGGCAGGACGGAGCTTTTCTGCTGGAGAATGGCTTTGTACGCCCAACATGATGGGCGATGCGTCGTGCCGATCCTGCGAGGTTCGCGGATAAGCATGCCTTGCACTAGGCCCGACGAGGAAATCCGCAATCCGCACAAGTCATGTAACACGGCACTGATTCTCTCCAAGGGATAGTAGAACATCTAGATGCTCAAAGTGTTGTTTTACCCGTTGACGCAGGTCTTGCTTTTTTGGAGAGAGGAGGAGGGCATATTAGAAAAAACATGCTTATCCATCCCATCGGGTTTCGTCTGGTACATGCATGTAGCAGTTACTGCGTGAGTCCTCCCGGCTGAACCGACGCATGCATGTACTTGTACCGGCGAATGACGTGACGACAGATACGCCGTCCAAAGAACTTCGTCAGCGAGGCGCGAGATTCGGTTGAGTCGGCCAGCCTTGTCCCGGGGGCTGTCACTCGCACACGCCCCCCCTCCCCCCCTCCTTGGCCGGAATGGGCCTAGAGGGATACCGAGGGCCTGTGCAGGTAAGGTAGGTTAGGAGGTACGGCGCTCTTTGTACCTACTGGCGAGGAAAAGAAGCAGCCACAGTGCCCTTCCTGCCCTTTCTGCAGCCCCGTTATGACGTCGTCAGCAGGACGCCGAGCCGGCTCCGGCGGCCACCAAGAGCCTTGGGATGGGTGCTGAGACACGGTTTCGGCTCTTGGCTTGGGGCGGCAGGCAAGGCTGGATATTGATGCGACACGATCAGGAGAGAGGGGTTGGGAAGGGGAATTAAGAGAAAAAGAAAAGAGAGAGAGAAAAGACACAAAAGGGGGGAAGAATGATACTGCAACACGGGCAGTTGTTTTATGCTCAGTTGTCGTTCAATTAAGTGACGGAGATTCAGGGACGGAAACGCGACGAGAACGAGGCATCCCGCGCAAAAGAGCTTATTCTCACGTGGGCAGAAGCTGACGGGGTCCTAATCCAACGACGCACACAGTGCGGCTTGGGGCATCGACAAGTGCTGATAAGCTGCTTACCCATCTACAGTACTAGTGCTAACACTTTGCTGCTCAGTTGACCATCGCCTTGCTAGTCTAGACTTTTTGATCGCCCTGCCGTCCGGGTAATCGGCTTCGACATCGCTTCTCATCCCACAGTCACGGTTTCAGAAATGGAACTCGGGGGGCCTGCTTCGACGGGCAGGACTCGGCAGGGGCGAGGCGAGAAGATTGATGACCTTCCCGATTGCTCATGTCGCCGAGAGATGAGGCCACGATTCGCTTTGCCCGCGTCTGCGCTCATCTCTGCATCAGTAGGACTTGTGAATGCTCAGTTCGAAACGTGTAGTACTTTGCTTCAATTGTCTTGTCCTTGTCGCAGCAGCCATATACTACTTCCTTTAGCTACCTACCTACTCAGGTAATGATATCCAATAAGCCATGCCAGCGAAGAATGCCGTCGTTGATCCATTCCATGACGAAATCAGATCCTCATCTTCTTTCTCTGCTTGTGACCAAAGACAAGTCACCATTTCAAATGACTCTATTCCGACCATCAAAAGGGCCTCCGGCACACGGTGGGACAATGTACTGTACGAGCAGCCAAAATTGGTATCGCATGTGGCTCGCACACACGAACACGACCAAACCATTTCCTCCTATTGGTTTGACGCCAGATTCCGATGGGGACACTACGGCAAAGTCGGCCGGGGAAAATTAAAAAAGTCTTGTTCCGTCTTCATTCTTCTCGTGAGAGGTTTGGCCCACACAGAGAGCCAAGCTCGCGCGTTTAAGCATGAATTTAAGCGTTGTCAGCCACTATGCTTGGCGCGGCAGCTATCGTCCAATGTTGCCAAATGAGGAGGGGGGGCGTGTCTGTAAGCACTTCTACAAGTATCCTATGCCCCCTTTTCTTTTTCTCTCCTTGCTTTCTGTACCTACAATCTCAAACTTGCCTCTTTGCGCATGCGTCGTTATATGCGAAGAGATGTGCATGTGCCAATTGTTGCATTGCGCGACTTTGCAGCAACGCGCCTTCTCTTCTCAATATCTTGTGCCCATCTTCCCACTTCCACCCCAACCGGCAAGAAGCAACAAAGTCTCAGCTAGCATCTATCCCGTTCGCACATTCCTCCTCGAAAGAGTGGGAATCTCCCCCCTGTAGCCTGTTCGCCTGGTGGAGACGCTTGCAGCACTTGGCGTGGATCTAAGATGCCGTGCTTGCCGACTTGGCTCCCAGGGAGGGGTGTGGAGTCGCGAGTCAAAATCTGGCAAGGGCGTCTCGTGGCATTGACCAGTGCCAATGCTGATCCTGCGCTTTCTTTGTTTGATTGATTGTGGTGCTTTAGTATGTCTTCACGACGGAATCCGGAGAGCGATGCAGCGGTTCATTTCCGGATGCTTCTCGAGATGCTTGACACATCATCGCTGCTCCGGGGCTGGGTCAGAGTGCTTGGAGTGCTGGTGAGAATAGAGAACAAGTGGACGACTAAATGTGTGAATACTGATGACTGGATGACTGGCGACTGGATAGAACCCCAGTTTGGCCCGCTCGGAGACGCACAGTGTGCAAGGCAAGGCATCGCCCTAGTAGTCGCTCTCACTAGTAATAGACGCACTCTGCAGCATCCGAATATCCGGCCTGCGAAGCGCAAGAAGCAATCGCTAGTGACGACTCGCCCTCGTAGTCCCAACGCCGGCCTCCTCTTGTTTGGCATAAGGTTAAATCTATTGGCCTGCCAGGGCTTGCTGCCCCCCCCCTTCGCCTGCTAGTAAATACCTTACCTTGGCCAGTGGGTATTACGAGTTCACTTGTTGATGTTGCTTGTCTGAGAGGTGGTGAGGCAGAACAAAGCCCGAAGCGGCGGAACCTACATTATTTGGAATGCTATCGTGCGGATGCCTGGAGCTGCAAATCTCGCACACATATCGACCTGTAATCCTCTGGTGCTTGCAGCTACATGGCCGAATCAGACGCCTTGTGGTGAATAGCAGCTGAATACCGTGGGCGTGTGTACTTTGTCGACTCGAGGGGCTTGTTGTGCGGCTTGGTTCCAGATATGCTTATCCAGACCGGCGGGCACGAACATGGGGCTGCCGACGGATGGCGATTTTAGGTGAGAAGTATTTATTATCATAGTTGCAGGGTAAGCAGGAGGCAGCCAACTCAGAGACGAGATTTCGTGTTATGGGACTTGTTTGGCGAGATGGAACTGCATCAAGCTTATTTGATGGCACATCTCTCTTCACTGCACTTTATCAGAGAAAAAGAAGGCTTTTTCTCGAAAAGGGAAGACTGTGGAAAGGATGCGCGTGCATTGAATTTCGTTCAAAGCTCAGGGGAGAGTGAAAAGACTCTTGTCAAGATCCCGGTGAAGTGCGGAGGACAGGAGCATTAACGAGTCCACTCGCTTCGCACAAAGTCGGTGGGCTTCGTGTTGCCGGAAAGGAGGTGTATCATAGACTCGGAAATTTGGCAAAGGGCATTTCTCGGGTCACTCTCGCCTCCAAACGCCGCAAGACTGGCCATAGCGACGAAGGTAGCACAGGAGTGCAAAGAGCCTCGAGAAACTGGCTGACGCATCTTCTGGCGTCTCTCGCCGCATCGGGGTACGAAACGAGGTCATCTCCGAAATCTCTGGTCTCTCGTATCTATCTACCTTACCATCAAGGCTCGTGATGAATACACCACAAGGCAAGAAGCTTGGCTCTGATAGTCCGATTGATTGGTCACTCGCCGCCTCGTTTCTCCAATCCCGTCGATATACATATCTCATAAGCAGCACTACGAGCGGGTAGTACTGAAACTACTGGCATTCTCAAAGTTGCAAATAAAGCTTCCTCACGCGTCATTGGCGGGCAATGGCGCAACCTTACCTTTAATCCTATCGCTGCCAAGACAATGCGTATCTCGGATTCGACGGGGTTTCTTCCTTTCTTCGTTTGGGTTTGCTTTACTTCTTCCTCCTTTGTTTTGCGGCGACGGCTGACTATCTGGAAGTCTATTCGGCTAGAGCGTTCGACCTGTCACATGCGGATTGATAAACGACGGAGCGCAAGCTGAAGTGAGGTTGCTCCATGTCTATACGGCGTTGGTCACATAACGTTGTTTCGTCTTTCTTGTCAGGAGCATAGGTACATGTCGCTTTTCTATTCTTTTTGTTTTTCCTTGCACGTGTACCTTTTTAGCACATTGCTCGTCCATACAAGTCTGCGGAGTACGTTACTTGTTTATTCACACACGCCGACCTTCTTCGCTTTGGGTGATGTAGACGGCGTGGACGTCGGAAGCATATCATAGCCAACAACAATTCCCTTAGAAAGCCCAACATTTCGAATTGCCATCAATCTGTCACAAAAGCGTAGGCATCAAGAAAGGTAGCATTGCAGCGTGGCTTGTTGGATGAGAAGCAAGCCACGACAGAGAGTGGCTTGGATATAGCAGCTTCACATATGCGGTCGTGATGACTCGTGAGGTAATGCGCTCATCCAGTCGAGGGTCGAGACTGTTTGCGCTATATATGTAGTAGCCGAAGTCTGACGGAACCGAGATTTTATCGGTATATACCTACCTGCTATTCGAGCTTGGTTAGCTTGATATGCTGCTACTACTGGACCTGAACGGGGATATCGCTACCTCTTCTCTGCTGCAAATGGTTCTCTTCTAGTCTTGGTAAGTACATATCTTTCTAACCTTACTCTTGAGACTGCATTCCACCCTCTAGCTGTGTATCTAGAATGCTACATAGCGCTCCTATGAGAGGTGCGGCTCACAGGGTGAATGGATACCTCGTCGGCGCGACTGTTCTTGATCGGATTGCTGTTGCCCATGGGGGAAGCTCTTATACACATGAATGACGATACGGCACACAAAGCGCGTGCTCAATTAGATCTGTCCCTTATTCATCTCGAAATGAAATTCGGCGTCTTGGGATAATCAGAGTGATGTATGCCACAGGCTTGTTCCGATGATATACGGCAGACAACTGAGCTCTAAGTTTAAACCTGGTCTGTTATGTGTCTTTGAGCTCATGCCCTGAGCTCATGCTACTCTTCTCTCGCTCGGCTTCCCTGCTAGATCATGAACTTTCCGCCAGAATGAGTGCGGCAAGCTGAAGTTCAGCAGTTCCTACTCGCACCATGTGCTCATCACCGACGAAACGCACCCGCAATTGATAATTTTTTCATATTCTTGTTCGATGCTAGCTGTATATCAGGACCAGGAAGCCGTTCCAAAGTTGTTTAAAAGAGCCACAAGAATCTCTGCGTCATGCTTGGTACAGGAAGCCGAGTTGGACAAGCGTCGGAGGAAGAAGAGACGAGACAGAATAACTGAACGGGGCTGATTGCTGCTTAACGTCATACCTTCCCTTGAAGCCGTCAAGCCCTGTGGATCCATGTCTCTTCGTCTTCCCTCACCGTCCCATCTTTGTCATTTCCTCATTTCCGTGAGAGCAAGTCCCTCGACCACCCAGAGTCGATGTGTCGCACGAAAGACGGTCGATGGCAATCTGGGCAGCAGATACTGCTAACAGTAACTTGCACAGCTGTCGGGATTTCGAATGTTGGTGGTGTGCCGAATGAGATGCTTGATGATGAGGAGACTCAAGATGGGAGAGAAGAGAGTCAACGAACAAACCCTGGCTGGAGCAGATGGAAAAGAATCAAGCTAGGCTGAGACTGACTGCACGCAGGAGTATATGCGCAAATCATTCGCGTGTTGGAAAAATTGAAACTCAGAGAGTATGTAGAAGGTTATTGGGGATGATGAGTATGACACGGTGAGGAGGTGAGGTGGAAGATGGGCGAAACCCAAGACTTCGAAGAACACGACTCTACGTTTTGCCCAACCCACTTCATCTCCAGTGCCAGGGATTTATACAAACACTAGGAGCCAAGCACATGAAGCGAGTCTACCGATCTTCTCATTGCGACAGCTCCGTTTATGCAGCCAGCAGTGGCAGTAGGGATCATGGCACGCATGAAGAAGACTTTGTTGGACGGGTTAAGGGCACAAGAACATCCGTGTATATTTAGACTACAAGGTGGAAAGAAGCAACCTCATTGTTTGTCTAAAAGCAGCGATAGTGTGTATAGTTACGGCTTCACTAATCGATGGCATCCTATGCCAGGCATAGAGATCTGAAGTTGAGAAGCGGAGTCGACAAGCTGAGTCGAAGAGGTTTCTGCTCTGGTTGGGCCGAAGGGTCTCAAAGGCCAGTCTTCTCAACACCGCTTTTTCTTCTGCGAAGATCGGTGACTTGCGCGACTAGATACACTGAGAGCAGACGCCCTGATATTTTCCAAGTTTGGTGTTATTTGGCATGAAATTGTCTGGTAGGTCACACCCATCTGTATTGTGCTCTTTGCTGAGTCTGCCCGGCCGCTTATTACCCTTTGACCACGACTTCATCTTACGAGATTGGCCAGGAAATATGTAGCTGTTATGAGAGCAGTAGAATACATATGTGTCCCAAAAGGTCCGCAAGATCGAAGTCGACAAAGAATGAAGTCGACAGAATTTGGCAAGGCTCGAATCACGCCCATGCGTTCGTCAACAGGCCTTGGGAGGTAAGATGATGGCCCCCCCAAATCATACTGCCGCAACAGTGCCTCGCTCTCTTGACCATTTTTACGAAAAGGTGTTACTGTGCGCGCCTTATTGCACGGAAGAAGACATGTATACTGGAGCTTCGCTTTCGGCACACTCAACCGGAGAGACTCACCACACGTGATTCCGTCACTCACATCGCTATGAATACATACATGAAAGGGGTATTTTCTATTCCGCATCCCAAAACGGGCCTTCTCATCTAGGTACGCAACAACTACCCAACATGGCCATCCATATAATACAAGTCTGCGGCATCCCCCTGCCGCTTCCGTCCACGCATCGTCTCGATGGAGGAATAGTTGCAAACGGAAACCAGCACAGCACAGATCTCCGAGTCCAAAACAGCACGGCTAGATGCGTTCCTGCAGCGTCACCATGCGAGTCTTTGTCCCTCCCTGAGAGAAAGACCGGAACGGAGCAACCTGTGCAAACCTATCCAAGGCGTCCATATACATGGCCAAGAACAGAAGACGACGAGAAGGGGAAAGAAAAGTGAACAAAGTACGCCTCATCGCTTTCCCGCAGAATCGCGTCCACTGTCGCAGATGGACAAGTCGCACAAGATCTAATTTCCCCATGTGTGGACTGGATCCCGCCTCGCTGAGACGGACCCAATCGCTATGGGGGCATCAGCTCTCAAAGAGGCGGTGTCGGCCTCCCCGCCTCGCGTGTGAGGTACAAGAGTAGAAGCGTTGGTGTACATGCAATACATGTGGGAGTATATATAGAGACAAGGTGTAGAAAAGGGGACAAGAGACTGACAAGGGGAGCAGCAGATGGTATTGGCACATGCGGCTTCCCGCAAGCCTTCTCGTCTTTAACCTCAAGATCGGGATCCGCAGTGTAACGCAGGCACGGCGTGGCGCTGCGTCATGCAATCGGTCCCCTGACGCAGATCGCCGTTTGCTGCTGTCGTGCGAGCAGGCTTGGCCTGAATTGAAACAGTCCGAGGTAGGCAGGCGTTGACGAGCACGACAGGCTGTTTGCTGGCCACGCCACGCTCCCGAGACGTCGGGGCAATATCCTGTCTGAGTGACCCGGGGGGGGGGAGGGGCATGGCTGATGCAACAACCGCTCAGAGGTCGAGGGGAGAGCCGCATTTAGCAATCGCAGCGCTCAAAATGGCGCGGGAACGGCACCACGTCGCGGACGTTGGGCACACCAGTAAGATAGCTCAGCAGGCGGTCAAAACCAAGACCGAAGCCTCCATGGGGAGGACAGCCCCAGCGTCTCAGATCCAGGTACCACCCCATGTCGCTGGATCTGGCCTTCCGCTGCGTCGGGACCTCCAACCCGTGCAGACGCATGTTGTCTTCGAGCTGGGCAAGCCGGTGCTCCCTCATGGAGCCGCCCGCAAGCTCTCCGAGATTGGGCACCAGGAGGTCGAAGCAGTCGACAGTCGGCCCCTGAGCCGGCGGCGACTCGGACTGGAGCATGTAGAAGGCCTTGATCTCCCGCGGGTAGTGCGTGACAAAGATGGGCAGAAACGCGTCGCTCGCTTCGTCGTATCCGATCTTTTCGGCAAGGTACTTTTCATGCTCCGACTGGAGCCCCGAGCCCCAGACGGGCTTGTGCTCGAACTTGTGGGCCACGGGTTCGAGGATCTCAATGGCCTCTGTGTAAGTCACTCGAGGCCATCGGGTTGGTGCCATAAGACCCCTCCAGCGCTGCTGCAGCTCCTTGAGATCTACAAGATCTTCGAATGCCAGGCGTTCGGCAGGATCTCTAGAGTCGAGTCGATGCTTCTCGAGCTCCTGTGCGGCGCTTCGCAGCCTGAGTCCGCTGGCGAGCGAGGCCAGCATTCTCTGGGCGAGATCCATGACCTCATCCATGTCTTGAACGAAGCTCATTTCAGCCTCGAGCATATAGAACTCGCTCAGATGCCGAGAGGTGTCACTCTGCTCGGCTCGAAACGTGGGCGATAGAGTCCAGACATTGCCCAGCGCCTGGGCTAGAGCCTCCAGATGGAGCTGTGATGAGACAGTGAGGTACTTTGGGTCTCTGAAGAACTCGGACGGTGAGCCGCTCTTGACGGTAAATGCCTCCCCAGCACCCTCGCAGTCCGACGAGGTGATGATGGGGGGGTGTGTTTGCTGGAACTTTTCTTGGAAGAAGAACTGGCTCACGAGGGCCATGGCGTCTGACCTCAGCCGGAGCAGGGTTGAGTTGAGGGGAGTTCGCGGACGGAGATGTGATATAGCCCTCAGGCTCTCTGGCGTCTGGTACTTGTTCTGAATAGGATACGTCTTGAGGATAGTCAGACCCGTTATTCACTTGCAGAATAGCTCAGTATGGCCTTACCTGAGGGTTAGATGCGCCGAGGATTTCCACCTCGTTAACCCGTAGCTCAGCCGTAGCTGGGACCTGGCCAGAACCAGCCCCAGGAGCATCAGCAGCTTCTCGCTCCTGGGCCGGAGGAGGGCTGGACTGGACGCGAGGCGTGGCATCGTCCAGACCCGGCTGGTGAGCGGCCGGGCTACGGGCAGGGTTGCCTTGTTGAGGCTCTACGCTGGATCTAGGGAAGCTACTGTGCCAGACCCCGGTGAGGCGAACGGCGGCGCCTGGGCGGATGCTACCACGGGCCTGTCTGTCAGCTGGTGCTCGCCAGGATGCCGGGACGAGGGCTGACGTACTCGGCGGCCAGGCTCTTGTCGACGACGGCCTGGACGGGCCTCATGGACGAGCCGTCGGTGATGTCAACGAAGCGCACGCTGGCGCTCTTGCGCACTGATCGCACCCAGCCGCAGACCTGGACATCCGAGACAAGGCGACCCGGCTGCCATTCCTTCAGATCGGCCACGGTCGTGACGTCGCTGCTGCCGTCGCCAGGGACGCGCACGGAATAGCTTCGCCGGGCTGCTGGCAGAGGCCAGCGCCGGTGTTGTCGAGCCAGCAGGCGGAGCGGATGAGACATGATGGGCTTGCTCAGAGGCTTCTCGCTTGCTCAGGTGCGTCTCATGACGTGAGAGATGTGCTTGATCCCTGGTGCTTTGGGTCCTGTCGTCGGCAGGGAAGAGGCAGGCGGGCAAGCGACTGACTAGATGTCTCGAATCAGAGGCCCGTGATTGGCATATCCCGTCTTGCGCGTAGGATCAGATCGAGGTTGGTTGCAGTCTTTCTTTTTCCTCCTTCTTCTGTTTGCTGAAGCTGTTATTGCTGGATCTACTACCTACTACCAGCACGAAGAGGAAGAGCTGTGAGCAGGGGTCCGGCAAAAAAAGGAAAAACTGTCGCGCCGTTGGCTGCGGGCCAAGGCGGTGAAGGCGCCTTGTGTGACTGTGGCTTGCGGCACCTGGAGTTGGCGAACTGGGGAGGTAGCACAGAGGCAGGGAGCAAGTACCAGTACCGGTACCTAAGGTACGAAGCAATGATTCCAGAGTCCCGTCTGCGTCTGTACAGTCTTCTGCCTTGTGCCTACCCACCTATCTTCCAGGGATGCATTGAATCAAACTGTCATGATAGTAGAGAATTCGAACATGTCTGTTAGTGGTTTCTCTGATGTTCCAAGGTTGCAGCGTCACTATCCTGGTGAAATTTGGCAGTGAGGCCCGTCAATCTGGTTACATGTAGGTACCTTGGGCCAATGCAACGGGACGGCAGCGCTAGAACAGGGGCCGTCAAGCAGCTCAGCGGTTAAGGCATGGAAAAGAGTCCAGAGGGCTGGGTAATACCACTAAGGTACTAAGTAACATCTTTGCTCCCTGCAGCCATGAATATAGGCGTTGCAGGCATCGTGCATGGCACCATTTTGACCTATTAGGTACATACTTGTACTGCCATCCACGGATAACAGTTGGTGGCTGCTTCTGGCCTTCAGTTGATGCTTCGTTCGTGGCCTAGGTACTCCTAGTGAGTAAGGTACTTCACCTTAATCCTCGAGGTACCTCGTCTATACGGAATGTCAAAGGTAGCGGCAGTTACCTACTACTAGGTAGTAGCTCTTTCCTGAACCGACTGTTTGGGACTGGCCACAAAGTCGACTGCTGACTACAAGGAGGTACCTCCAAGTTGCCATCGACTTGCTCGTCTCTTTCGTTTCTCTCCCACGCAAAGACCAACAGGCTACTATCACGAACGAATCACGGACAATACCTCACTGCCACCCTCACCTGCTCACTTGCTGTACTCGCTCACCCACAGATTCTCACACAGATACCTGCTTGTTCCACTCGCACTCACACCCGTGGCCGCGCCTCGCCCGCTCACACGATCGCCTGCCGCATCGTCATGCATCTCCCTCGGGCCTCTCAGATGCTGCCTCGGACCGCACCCTCCTCGTCTCCCTTCTCTCCTCTTCCGCGGCATTGGTCGTCACTAACTCATGGACCTCTGCTCTGAATGGCCGCAGCAGAAGCCTCATGTTCCACCCGCACCCACCGCCGCCGGATGGCCTTGTTCTCTCCTCGTCATAATATCACGCTGAGTCCTGCTTGATATGGCAGAAGACATGTCGCGAGAACGGGTTATGGATACTCTGGGTGCCTGGATGTACAAGTACATGGTGAAGTCGCCCGGCTAACGGCTGTCCAACCAGAGAGCATCTGATGTCTCAGCTCGAAGCCCTTGTTGCTCGACTTGCGGGCATCGTCGTCAACCCTTGAGACCTCATCCCAGCCAGTCTTAGGGGATTGGGCAATGGCTGCGACCAGGCATGGATCGATAGCTCTAGGCTGCCAAGTCACAGCCGCTTCCCGCCTCCACCGTCGAGGGTGCTGGGACAATCCCAGCTCAAGCACACACACACACTCAACCAGCAAGGCCTATCCGTCTATCTCGTGTATACACTGATCGTTGGTGGTACCGCCCCTGGAGAGATCTGCCCACCACCCGCCTGTGCAATACTTGGAGAGTACACACACACACACACATCCACTCACACTCAATACAGGCAGACCCAAGAGCCCTCGAACGGCCCCCATCCCCCCTGGACCATGTCCTGTGCCGACACAGACTAGTTTGGATCCTTGCCAGGTTCAACAGGGCGAGATGAGGTGTCACAGATCTTATGCGCATGCGTCCGCAACAATACTCCGGCCCATGCCAGAAGCAACGCTCACGAGCACGCTGTACTCTGCTTGCATGTGCTCTCCTGTCTGCCGTTCCCCAGCGCGTCCACCGAAGCCCAAAGAGCAATGAGCAGGCCAGTCTCAGCTCGCGCACCAGGGCAGTTCCGCTCCCAGTCTGAAGCCAGAAATCGGCATGGTCCATAAATCCTGAGCCGCCGTGTCTGAGAAGGCCCACGGGGAGGGGGGCAAACGGTCCGCGAACCATGCCTCTCTGGCTCTTGGTCCGGGCTCTCGACCTGCCTCTGAGATCTTGCAGCACGCGAATTCAAGCACCTGCTATCCAGTCATGGGCGCCCCATCGATGTACCAGCATGTCCCGCCAACTTGGCTGCCGGCGCCCTCGTGGGTCCCGGTATGTATTCCTGTCTTGCCGGCGAGACATCATCTAGCGCCCCTTTGGTGGTTACTAGTAGTCTGTCAAGCGATGCTTGACACTCTTACTATTTGCAAGTTAAAAGATCGCTAGCCTCTTGCTTGCTACTTCTGGCCCTGCCTGCTCGCCTGCCGTTGGCTCTTGTCCCAAACATGTGGTTCAGATTCTCGACATATTGGGTCGTACAATTCATGGCAATCCCTCCATCTCGCTTCACACTCTCAATGAGCCTTCGCTTCTGAATGACTGCCTGATTGGTAACTCGTCTTGAGAAGAACAGGAAGAGGAAGAAGACGATAAGGAAACCAGAGACAGGACGAGAGACAGAAGAGACAGAAACAGAAACAGCAATTTATATCAGGCCGAGACAATGATATAAACGCACTTCACTCGCCCTGCTGACTGGTTTCGCTTCTCGGGATTCAAAACAAGCAGTGCCGCCTCCATCTCTGATATAAGATCCGCGCTTCTCCTTCGATTAATCTCTTTCGATAGTTTCTTCAGTCACGCCGCTCATCATCCCTCGACAGCCTCATTCCTCTCCTCACTGCTCAACAGGTCATCAGAAACTCATGAGTATGGCTCCAACCTCTAGGTCCAGCAAGGTAAGGCCGTCCGATGTGGCGGCCGACACCAAGAGGAACTTTATACCTCTCGTGAAAGCAAACTATTCGGAGATGTTCCCTCCCTATTCCGTTCTCTACCGGCAGCCCGCGGCACAGCTTGATGTCCCACGCCGGAAGCCGAGCACTCGTCCCCCCATGTTTCGAGTCGAATACGGCGATCCCGTCATGAGGGCCATTTACTATGCCGCCATGGAGACTGAGACCAGCGAGGCGGCAGGCGGGCCGAGAGTCCGGATTCCCTTCATCTGCGCCGCCAACGACCGTCGTCCCGGGGGAGACTGGGAAACTGGCTGCTCCGGCTACGAGGAGAAGCTCTGCCGGCGAAGCAACCTCTCAGCCACACTGAGCACGCCGTGGCCGACGATGGGAGAGACGTCCAATTATCCCATCCCGTCTGCCGGGGGCATTCTCTCGGACTCAGTCGTTGTCTCGCGAGGGCCTCACGAGCGCTACGAGCCACTCGACCGCTGGTACGACCTGCCAGTCGTCTCCGTTCCGCCTACGCGGTGGCCAAAGCTCACGGAGAACGGCACCAAGTACTCCTTTTCGGCGGAAAGGGACATGATTCGAGAAAAGATCCGCGGCGCCCTTCTCATCTGCCTCTACAACAGCTATGACCGTGTCGTGATTGGCGACTTTGGCCTCGGCAACGGCTACCGCAACCCGCCGCGGGAGCTCGCCGAGATCTGGCGGGACATTCTCCTCTTCGACCCTCATCTCCGCGGACAATTCTCCTATGTCATCTTCGTCTTTGAAGACCCCGCACAGAGCACAACTCGCCTGATCCAAGAGGAGATGCTCAAGAAGGACCGAAAAAGCAGCGGCGTGTCAAAGGCAAAGTTGCCCCTCGGCTCCGGTGGCACCGGCCCTACCGACATGGACATTTTTGAGGGCGTCTTTGACACCGCGGAGATTGAGCGCGTCCTGTGCCGGCCAGACCCCCGATACGGGCTCGACATGATCACCTCGTGATTTTTACTTCAATACAAAACATTACATTGCTTGTGTCATGTGAGTCACAATGGCCACCCACGGACAGGCTACGGGGGGGGGTGGAACAGCCTACGGCAGAACCAAACACGGGGATGGCTTGACTTCGTCTCGAACGCTTAGACAGACATCTTTGCCGCCGACTCATTTTACTTTTCGCTCCTGTTCGAGCTTCGAGATTGATCCCTCAATGGGCTCATCAGGAGGCGGGTGAGGGGAAAGAGAGGCTTATTCACTGTTTTCTACTCGTATGGGCGGTGTTCTACGTCTTGCCTTGATTTTGGGTGCGAATCGTTTTTCTGCAATCTTTTTGGGGGGTTTCTTGTTCCTGTGAATGTAGAAGGGTGTCAATGTCTGGGAGGTATGTACATGGAGGCTGGTTCGTCTGAACGGGCTTGGATGGACGGGCTAGACTGCTAGGGACATCACATATGAGTATCATTGGGGACAAGGTCAGTTTGTCGGGTCTGGTTCATGTCTTCTTTTTTCGCCTTCCCATGCTGCATAGAGTCATCCCATGTGTATGATTGGCTGCTGCTAGTGCAATCTAGAGGTGGTGGGCTTGCTGTCAAGCTCCCTAGGAGGGAGGTTTCCGTTCTTTTCTTTCTATCGTCTTTTTTTCCATCTGCCTGCTAGGGCGCGGTGTGGCCCGGGATGAGTTAGGAGTGGCTTTGCAACTTTGTCTCGTTACCCCTCCGAATCGAAGATGCGCTTGATTCATATCAGACTCTTTCGGCCATCAGCATATTAGTTCCATCACTCGATGACAAAAGAGACAGACAGCTAACATCACACCTTCGCCAGGCCCCACACGAATGTCTGATATTCGCTGGGCGAGGGTTCGAGAATCCGGCGATGCTGTTCGGACAGGGGGCGCGAACCACTGCTGTTTCCAAGTAAGCGCAGAACAAGAAGTGCTTGCGTGGGTGTTGGCAACCCAGCAAGCCTCCATTTCCCCCCAGATGGAGACAGACTGGGCAAGGCCCGGGTTAGCCTGTCACTGTCGACTGCTGCTGAGCTGTAGAGATCGAGCAAGACGGGTCGTGGACGAGACACGCAGCACACACACGCATACACGCACATGCAGTCCACAATCAGGCCATCAGGATTTCCTCCCGATCCTGCGGCACAAGCTCTTGCTTATTATTAGAACCCGACTATGTAACCTGCCGGAGTCCCTTGCATGTGTCAGACCAGACCGGCTGATGGCTAAGACCGGTGAGGACGGGGCCGGGCTGGGTGAAGGCTCCATGGCTCCCTGTTGATACGCGGCTGACACGATCTGCAAATGGTTCCATCACCGAGGAGGTCGTACCCTCAAGGTAGAGGCTAAAGAAAGGCCGTTGGTAACGGCCGTTTGCTTTGACTCAGAACGCCGCAAGTGGCTGCAGGAGGAGATACAAGGACCATGTGTGTGTGTGTCTCTCTCTCTCTCTCCGTCATCGACCACATTGGCCTGACGGGGAACGCCGCTGGGATGCGGAGTCGCCACTCATCAGATGGATGGGGGGACGGAGAATTTGGCAGCAGAGTGCCTGGCCCGGCTCGCGATCCTCCGTAGGAGGGGAATCGTCTGTATCAGCTCCGACCTCGATCCTTGGTCTGCGTGTGAACACACAGGCAAGATGGCGCCGGCCAATGATGCGGAATCACTCGTCGTGAGAAGCAATCCTCCCCTCCTCTTCGTGTCAAGCCCTCTCTACAATTTCCCCCTGTGATGCTGCTCTTGGTCCTGACTTGTTATCACCACACAAGAAGGCAAAGCAAGCATCCAGCCAGCTTATTCGGAGCCCGCTCCGCGCTTCTATATGCGAACTTACACACACACACACACACCCTTCTCCTCTCACCCTCTCTCTCTCACCTGGTTGGACTCCCCATGCTTGCCCTAGCAGGGATCGCGGAACTCGCCTCTCCCCATCGGAACTGTGGCTCCGAGTGTCAACGGCTGCGGCCGTTGGGGAAGCACGGGGAAATGCATCCTCTAATACTACCTACAGGTCCTAGTACCTGGGCCATACTGTCCAGGGCGGCCCGGAGAGCTGGGGCTTGCTCTCTGGCCTCAAGCCTGCGGCCGCATTGGCAGCCCGTCTTGCTCACTTTTTTTTTTTTTTTTTGCCTGGCGTGCCCATTGGCACCAGTACAAGTACGAGGAAACACATGCCTGCCACGGTGGAAGCGTGTTCGTGCTGTTGTGTATGGCGCCAGGTCTGCATCATTCCCGGATGACAAGGTTCTTTGTTGACATGTCATGCTGTGTCCTGCCGGGCACTGCCACCGGCAATTGCATTGCCCGATTATGTCGTGAGCCTCTAATAGTTGCTTCCCTTTTGTCCCCCCCCCCCCCTTTTTTTCTTTTTTGAAAGAGAAGGCATGGGAATGGAAGGAAAAGGAAGACTTGGCCGTGATGAGAGAATCGTAACGGCCTTGCGTTGGCTCACAGATTAGCTTCGCTGGAAGTGCAATCTTTGGCGCGCGCTTCTGAGGGAGAAGAGGATGGGGTTTGCGAGTTCGCTCGTAAGCCAAGCAGCGTTGGACGCCCCTGTTCATGATTAGGTAGCCGGGCGGAGGAGCTCACGCAGTGAGATTTCCACACAGTTCGGTGACTTTGTTTGTTACCTTGGGACAGGATGGCGTGCATGCATGATGCATGGGCATCGTGTTGTGCGGAGAGGCCCATGCTGTTGGGGGAAAAGGAGCTGCCTTTCCATTGTCGTTCTGCTTGTAGTAGTGTCTCTTTGTGTCATCAAAAGCATACAGTATCAGACGAGACAGAGTGAGTGTAGTGTGGCGTATGTAGGTATGAGTGAAATGGGTCGATGGACGGTATGTACGGTTGCCGACTTGCTGACAGACAGACTTGGAATTAGCATGACATGTCGTCTTAATCACACCCAGTCCCCGTCCAACTTGCGCTCCATACTACTACTTCATACCTCCAAGGCTCAGCTGGCCGTGTGTTTCCGGGTCGGCCCCCATCACCCATTGACAGGCGAGTACAAGGGTGTGAAAGACTAGGGGTTTGGGAGGGATCTCGCATCAGGTTGCTACAGTACAGCGCATTGAGCGACTTTTTTCATGAGCCGAAAATGCGCCTTGCATCGTCGTTGAGGCGCGATTGCTTGCGCATATCATACATAGAAATGAAGGGCGGGATGGGGGAAGAGACTTGGTGACAGACGACGAGGAGGAGGAGGAGGAGGAGGGAGAGGGGGAAAAGGCTTCGTATGTGGTGTTACTGGAGGAATCGCGGACTTTGACAGATAGGATTGAGTCCTTTCGACTTGTTTTGGCATATGAGCTAGGAAATGACATATGTTCGTGGACGAA
Source organism: Trichoderma reesei QM6a (assembly GCF_000167675.1). Taxonomy (NCBI): domain Eukaryota; kingdom Fungi; phylum Ascomycota; class Sordariomycetes; order Hypocreales; family Hypocreaceae; genus Trichoderma; species Trichoderma reesei. The sequence continues at coordinate 662,313 of NW_006711155.1, read as the reverse complement.
GCAAGAGGTAAAGAGTGTTTTTTTTTTTTTTTTTTTTTTCGTTTGCCCTTGAGGAGTGGAAGAAACTGGGTTGCATTCAAGACAGCAGCCAAGTCATCAGTCAATGTCTCTTTTTTCTCTTCTCATAAGCCAACTTGTGCCATTGGGTGGCAAGACGGCCAGGATCCATGTCTCAAAACGAGCGATAAGATAGAACGAAAATATTGAGGAAGATTGAGGATATGCGAGTTATAGAGATTAAACAAGAGAGTTTCTTCCCCATTTGTACGTTACGTTACCATCGACCATGGATCTCACCTCCTTATTTACGTGAGACATTGAGAACAAGGTCACTCTGTTCTTCGAAAAGGAGTAAATCCATACCTAGGCAAGTGTGGTGTGATTGTCCCGCCCTTCGCCTTGAATACCTAGCTGAGGATTCAGATACAAAAAAGTCGCCATCTTTGTTTCATGTAAACACCATCGGCTCTTTACCTCGTATCTTACCTCGTCTTGTTCAAGACTCTACGTTTCTAAGCTCTGACTGATTTGATTGTTCAAGCCACTTGTGATGGAAGCAATGTAGTCCGCAGTCAAACATATAGTGATAAGTACAGCGTCAGGGTTATCAATGCAATATGCAATACATACATGCCTAGGTAGTTGGTTACACAAACAATGCTGCAGCGCCTCCCACGATATCATCTAATTTTCCATGCGTTTCTCTCTCTTTTTTCTCCTCCTCTGCCATTGACGCCCCATTCGAACAAAAGGCGAATCTCATTCCGTCTCTGTGCCGCCACCCTTAAAGGAGTTGGGTTCAGCAACCTACCAATAGGCCGGTCTCAGTCCTGCAAAGTTGGCCATTACGGCGGTAGCCTCTCCATCGCCTTCCTTCTTTCGTTGTCCGCTCAACTATAGGACGAATTAGCATTCTCATCATCTCCTGACGACGACGCAAGGGGGAAAAGGGGGGAGGCGGGGGAACATACCTCCAGCTGAACTCCTCTGTGAATGTGAACAAGCCAGTCAACGTAGCTCTTCGCCTCATTGTTGCGATCCTCCACCAACATCCGCGCAAACTCGTACTCGGCGCCGTCAATCCCCTGCCGCGCCAGCTGTATCGTCATGCCCTTGGATCCCCTCATGCTTTTGAGGAACTCAATAATGTTGCGGACCTGTGCGCTGAGATGCGTCTCCAGCACCGGCAGCGTGGACGTGTACGGATCCAGCCCCTTGAGCGAGTCGTGGCCCTCGCCAAACAGGTCGGTGATGAGGTTGGGCGACGTCTGGGCGTGAAACCACAGCAAGCACTGCTGTCCGTTGTCCACCAGGTAGACGCCACCCGGCTCGACCCGTGAAAAGGACGTCCGCACGGACGGGGGCATCTTGAGGTGGCCTGTTTCGGGGTCGGCAAAGCCCTCTTCGGGCTGGAGGTTGTGCAGAGCAATCATCCGGGGGTACAGATACAGGCTAAGCTCCAGCGGGCCCATGCTGCGGACCATGCGCAGCTCGTGCACTCTGCGATCCGAGTTCTCGATACCGCCCTTGAAAGCTCTGCATTTCAACATGCCTAGCATGTACATGCAGAACTCCTTCAGCCGTTCGGGCATGACCAGCTGGCTCGGAGGGAACTGATTGGCAGAGTGCTTCTTGTAGTAGGCCATGATGTCGATTGTTCGCTCCGTCAGCCAGTTTCGCACATCCTGGAGATTGGCCGATGTCGTGGCGAGCTTGGTGCTGGCTTCTTTTGCAAAGATACCCACAACCGCGTCCTGGTCGACAAACTTGAGGCACTGCCGAATGGCCAGCTCCTTGGTGTTGGACTCCTTGGAGGTGTCGCTGACGCTGGCAATCACGTTGGAACATCGCACGCGTCGCTGTCCGGACGCGGTCGTGTACAGGAGAGCCGTCTGGAAGTGGGCGTCCAGCTTGGGATCCAGTTTACCGTCGTGGCTAAACGACACGCCGAGCGCCTTGTCCGCGTCAATGACGCCAATCTCCAGGTCTGCCCCAAAGGTGTGCTGGACAAAGTTGCCGTGGTACGCCGCCACCTGCAGCCCGGTCGAGCAGCGGACCTTCATCAGCGCCTGGAAGCCCGTTTCCCTCGTGATGGCGTGCGTAATCTCCATTGACAGCCGGGCACCGTCTCGCGGGGCGATGAAGTTGGGGTAGTAGAACGTCTCTCCACCAGTCGTGGCGGCGACATGGCCTATCGTCGCAATGTCCAGGTAGCCGCCGGAGGGCGCAGCAAGGAAGAAGTCGACACCAATGCCGGACGAAGCCATCTTCTCCGAGACCTTCTTCCACGCGGGGTGTTCCGTCGTATACAGCTTCTTGTCCAGCTCGCCACCGGGATGGTTGCCGTCGTCGCGCATGAACAGTCGGCCAGGGCCCCAGGTAGGCAAGGTCGAGCACGAGCACACGACTTTACCTCCCGTTGCCTCCAGCGCAGCCACGGCGGCATTGAGCGTGGCAAGCAGAGCGGGCTCGGGGTTTTTGATGGTGGAGAACATCTCGGGGAGGCGGGTGAGGAGAGAGGTGATGATGGCCTTTGACTCGTACGGGTCGACAAAGAGGCCCTCGCCGAGGGGGAGGAATGGGTCTTCGAGGTCGGGCATGATCATCATGTGCGCTTGATCCAGATGAGGCTGTCTTAATGTTAGCGGGCCATCTCATTCTTGTTCCCAGTGCTCGTGAACTCACGTTGATGTTGTAAAAGTGAATGTCCTTGTCGTACGTGATGAACCCAACCTTGGCTCCCTTGGGTATCCTTCGCTTTGGCTCGCCATCTTCATCATTCTCCTCGTCGTTGCCGCCGTAGAGGGCCGCGAGGATGCCCTCGCAGAATGTCTCCATGAAGCCCTTGTTATAGGATTCCTGCGTGACGTCGATGACAAACAGCCAGCGGAGGCCGACGGGCTCTCGGGTCCAGTACTCCTTGGGGACGACGAACTCGACGGTACCGCGGTGAAGCTCCGGCCGCTGGTCTCGATCTAGGCGCACTCCCTGTGGGCTGACGGCGCAAAAGTACTCGGGCGGCGTTTCGTTGGGGTACGAGCAGAGGTTGCACACGAACTTGTTGCCGCCCGATCGGAACATCATGAAGGGGTTGATATAAGCCCGGCATCTTCGACATCGAGGCGGGCCGGCGTCGCCAAAGTCGAGAACGGGAATCTCGGCCTCTCCCGCTTGAAGTGGGGCCAGAGGCTGGATGAGCATGCCCAGGGGCAAGCCCGTCGCATGGAGGCCCTCGGCTGTGGTTGGGATGTTGTTGAGGGTGAGTCGGGTGAATTTGGGAGAGGCATTGCCTTGGTCGAAGGCAACAAAGGAAACCGTCGCAGGAGGGGGCACATGGCGCTCGAAGGTCGGGTAAACGTTCTTAAAAAAGTGCTCCTGGATGGCGTCCCTCGAGGCGGGTATGCTGGGCATGTCGTCTGGCGACACCTGGCTGGGGCCAGCCGAGCCTATTGACGTGGCAGCGTCGGGAGAGCCAAACCTGGATGCGAACTCGGCCGGCGACACAGGGGCCGAGGGGGTGAAGGGAGAGGTTGGCGCCGGGAACTGGCCCGGATTGGCCATGTGAGGCGTGCCCATGGGGCTGGCCAGAGGGCTTCCAAACTGCCCTCCCAGCGCCGGGATGCCCTGCGGGTTGTTGACGTTGAGGAACTGCTCGGCGGGCGTCCCCGGCGGCAGGCCATTGAAGGCCTGCGACGAGCCCGTCGGCTCCACGCTGTGGTACGCGTGCCTGTCCTTCTTCTTCTTCCTCGCGGCGGCGCCTCCCGCATCCGCACCCAGGCTCATCCCGCCAAACTGCGCGGCAAGGCCAGCATCCTGCGACGGCATCGGAGACCCGGGGAAGCTCTGGCCCTGCGGCGGGCCGTAGCCGGGCGTCGACGGAGGCGGCATTGCCATGGGAGGAGCTTGGTGGCCGCCATGGTACGGGGGAGCGCCGTAAGGGGAGCCCGGTGGCACGTAGGGCGAGGAGGGGGGCTGGAACTGGGGAGCCGCTGGAGCGGACGTCTTGTTGGGGTCGTTGGGGTCGAGGACCTCGCCGTGGCCCAGGGCGTGATACTGCGTGTAGTCCATTGATGGCTCGGGTCGGTGCGAGGAGGCTCTCGCAGGAGAGGACGCGGGATGAGGCTCGAGATGGCGATATCAGACAGCCGGGTTGTTGGAGGCTGACAATGAGGGGTCTTCTTCTCGCAGGAAAACCAAGACGGGAAAGGAAACAGAAAAAACAAGGTCAGCGACTGGTAGGGATGGACATGCTCAGCACCGCTTCCATGATCCGGTACAGGAGCTGCAGAGAAGCGCCAGGCAAGCACAGGGGAGACAAGGTGAGGCTGTCAAGGGCCTGGAGCTGGTGCTGGTGCTGGTGCTGGTGCTGGTGCTGTGCCTCGGTGGCCTTTTCGCGGTGCTTCGACTTTCCACAATCGTGGCTTCAGAAGCGTCGATGCGCGCTTGGCCGTGATTGGCTTAGCCCGGCTCTGAGCTATCGACATGCTTATCGGGTCCTTTTACCTTATCGTGGCACATGTTGACAAGGCCTCCCCACATGCAGCTAAGCGTTGCTGTGCCTTCTATCGGGCTCTTGGCAGCACGTGCACCGTCACATGCGCGGAGTGTCCAGCCATTCCGTGTAAGTCGAAAGATGGGGACGGTCAGGCGGGAGGGTCTGTGTACTAGTATATGGGATCAATATATCAGACCCGGAAAAGGAGGAGGCCCAGGTTGAAGGCATGCACAGCTTGTTCGTCTCCAGCCGCCCTGGATAATTGCCGGAGGTGAAATGTTTTGCAGGAGAACTGCCCTTTCACTCTCCAGAGATGCACATGTATTCGGCAGGGCATGTCGGGCCAATCCGCTGTCAGTTGGGTCATGTTGCATGATAAGCACGTACGTATGAACTGTACAGGGCGTCATCCAATGAACTCCTTGCACCTTTGCAGCTCAACTCTGCCCGTGTACCTCATCCCCTCCTTTGCATTTTGGAGATAGATAAAAAGATTCCCTTCCAGGAGAAGGAATCGGGTGCAGACCTGTCATTTCTCAGGTACTCTGGTGATGGGATTGGCGTGCCTTGCTTCGCTACCTAGGGGTAGCGCCACGGTCATCTGGCACGACACGAGTCGGGCATTTAATGAGTTGTCATTCGATAACAGGCACCGCACCAGGCCACTCTCCATGGCTTGCATGGAACAGAAATGACAGTTGTCTATGTCGAAATGACTGCTGGCAATCAATCTGCAGTGACTGCTTTGTACAAAGCTTGCTGCCGCCTCTGCTTACTGCTACATGATGAACTGTAGGACGCAAGAGGTCGCTGGTGAGCGCGTCAGCGCATTGGGCTGCTCGGCGTGTAAGACTGTATCTGAGCCAATGCAAAAACCTGCGTGGGTGCCTAGAATATCAACAGTCTATGGGATATTGAAAGCGAAGATGACGCTTCCAGAGAGTTGTCTGGGTTGGGCACAGTCAGTCCAGCTGGTTGGGCCGCATGTCTGTGTTGTTGTGGTCGAGTCAAAGTGCGGGGGCAGGAGAGGTGATGACGGCGTCGCGCCCCGCGAGAGATTACCGCAAACTCAAGCAAAAAACAATCATTGAACAGGTTAAGAGAGAGCTTCGAACACAAGACCATGGAATAGCTGTGAAATCTAGGTCCCAACTACGTAGTCTGTGTCGATATGCGTTGGTAGACTCTCGTCCAGACTACCAGGTAGTCATTGGAGCCTGAGGTGCGCATGGTGACATGATGGGTGCAACGATCCGAGCTACGAGCGGCGAAAAGAAAGGGCAGCAGAGGACCGTTCGAGATCAGGGAGAACGGAGGAAAGGCTCGAGTTTGGCGAGATGCCAACTGCCGCAATTCGGCAAAGGAAACAGGTCCAGAAACAGCGGGAGGTTGAGCTCCGAGCGTGGCGACGGTGAGACGATGACAGACGGCCGGTCGCATGACCATCCGCCACTCCGGCAGCGGGCAGTCTTAGAATCACGATAACTCATCGCAGCAGCGAGCTAGAATTACAAAATGAGTTGCAATCAATTCGCAAATAATCCATCTTGCGAAAAATGTCAATAAGTGTCCCATTTCAGTGGTGGTTGCGGTGAAAGGCGGCTGAGAAGCGTTGCGACGGCAATGTCTGGATAGCTTCACGGGCTGGGTCGTGAGCTCCAAGGGCGACACCTCGCCCAACACCGAAAAAAAAGTGACTTTGGCTGCGAACAGCAATAATCGCACCAAGGCGTAGCGGCGCCCGAGTAAAAATAGGTTCAGCGAAAAGCCCGAGAAACAGACAATCAAATGCATCCATTCACAGCACGGCGAACGGGGGTCGCTGCCGCGCAATTCAGAATGCGACGACGACCATGGGCGAGCAACGACAGCCTCGACCATCGAGAGCGAACCACGTAAACGCTGGCGATGACCCGCCATCCAGCAAGTCTTACAAAACAGTCACCGCTACGGCCGCACGGCATCTGACGTCAAAACATGGCATGACGGCAGAAAAGAAAACAGACACGAATCCAGGCTTGCCAAAAAATGACTCACAGTCGAGACTAAACAAGAAAAGAAAAGGGGAGGGCGAAAAGGGCGAGAAGCAGAGAGAGAAGAGCAGAGCTGTCGAGGAATCTGGCATGTCCAAAGTCGGGGGGGAGCGGTCGAGGCAGCCAGATCAGAGCGTCGAGGTACACGGCAGACGAGGTGATGTTGGCGCTGGCCAATCAGAAAATTGGTCACGAGGCAAGGGATTTATTTTCGCAGCCGAACTGGCGTCGATTTTTACTTTTCTGCGTTGAGTGGACGCACGACAAGGGCCGGTGGGGCCCGGGCTAGCGTGGCAGACAGGCAGAGCCCGGAGGTACCGGTACTTTGCGAGCTGGACATGCATGGGATTGATGGCATTGCATGGGCAGCGCAAGGTACTTGATACCGGGGCTGCTGTAGCGGGGGGGGGAAAGGGCGCTTCTGGCGTGTCTTCTTTTTGTTCTGCAGTCTGTGTGTTTGGGCTGGCTTCGCAGTTGGGTTCTGCCTTCGTGTTCTGACTTGTCTGCTGCAGAGTAATATGGTTGGGCCTCAACAGAGAGCACACATCACGGAAGAAAAGACTTGTTTCTTTTCGAATCGTCCAATTAATTCAGGAAGTGTGTATTCAAGTCTGAAATCCATCAAGCAGCCGCACAAACACGGGAATTGCGACACCACAGCTCCCGTCCACCACGCGGGTATAGGGTAGGGTAGACAAAGCCCAACAAGCAACAACATCCATGACACAACGGAAGAAGACAAAAACAAAAGAAAACGCTGTGGCGGCGCCTCGGCTCTTGCGCAGATTGGGGCTGGCGCAGGATCGCTTCCCGGCCGGGGAGAAAGAGGGGCTTGTACCGGTACGCGCGCAAGGTGTGGTTGACGGCGCCGGTCTGGCACGTCTGGCCACTGGCAAGCCACCCATGAGGGCGCTAGCGGGCGGGTGCGGCACACAATGTCGGTGCCATGTACCGCGACCCGTGGCCGCATGCTCGCGCAGCAGCGAGTACAGGGTACATGGCCAACACAGACCACCCTCGAGCGCCGCTAGCGGTCCAGGGGACGGAACCGCTGGAGCTCAGCGCTGGACCCCTCAAGCTCTCCTGGAGGAGGTGGATGGATGGAAGCTCTGGGCTGGCTGCTCTACCTTACTGTACTAGCCCGTGCGTGCGCTCTCATCTGCTCTGCGGCGCTGCTACATGTACTTCTCCAGCGCTCAGCAACCTACCTAGCTCTGCACGCCTCCATCTGCCAGCGCTGTTACTGATTGCGGCGCTGCCCCCGCCCCGTATATAAACAAGCCCCATCGCCCTCCCACGCGCCCGACCTGAGCCTCGCCTCTGCCCTCGATCCCTCATCGCTGCTCTGCCAAATCGTCGCCCGTCTCCGTTGTCGCGCATAACTCCATCCTCGCCGCTCCTCTGCCGCCTCTTGCAATCACGTTTGAACACGTCCCATCGTCCCTCCGCAACTCCGTCGCCATGCCTCCCAAGAAGACCGAAGGCGCTGCCCCCAAGGCCAAGTCCGGCGCTGCCCACGCCAGCTACCAGGTTCGTTCCGGCTGCTCTGCTCGACCCTTTTTGTTGTGTGCCGGACGCTTGGATGCGTTATCACCGGCTGCGTGATTGGAGACGTGCTAATGCGAGGCCGACTGCAGGACATGATTACGGATGCCATTGTCAATGTATGTGGGCAGCCCTCTGTGGCACCAGCGCATCTGTTTGCGCTCGCTCAATTTCCGCCTGCGCCCCCCCCTTCTCTCTTCCCTCTCCCTTACTGCTGTCCTCTTCCCCCTCTCACTGCTACCCTTTTCTCACGGCCCGTCCCCTCTGCCTCTTTCGCTGTCCCCTCTCCTCCCACTGTCCTCTTGTTGTCCCGTAATCGCTCCCACCGCCATCTCTTCACCATCACGCCATTCCACGTCGCGTAATGCCCCCCCTCCCGTCCCCGTCCCCGTCCCACCCGTCTCTCTCCCCAACTGTGCGAACACGCAGATGATTTGAGTATAAACTGACTTGCTCCGTTTTTCCTTTCGCTACCAACAGCTCAAGGATCGCAATGGTTCCAGGTAAGCGTTACGGCCCATGCAGCCCAACCATTGGGCAGCGCAGTACAAGTAGCTAACGTGGCCCTCAATAGCCGTCAGTCTCTGAAGAAGTATGTCAAGGCCAACAACACCTTGAACGTGTCGGACAACATGTTCGACTCTCTCTTCAACAAGGCCCTCAAGGCCGGTGTTGAGAAGGGCATCTTTGCCCAGCCCAAGGGCCCCTCTGGCGGCACCAAGCTGGCCAAGAAGAAGCCCGAGCCCAAGAAGCCTGCCGCTCCCAAGAAGGAGAAGGACGCCACTGCTAAGAAGGCCACCACCAAGAAGGCCGCCGCCCCCAAGAAGGCCAAGGAGGGCGAGAAGAAGGAAAAGAAGGAGAAGAAGGAGGGCGCCGCCACCACCACCAAGAAGGCTGCCGCTCCCAAGAAGGCCGCTGCCCCCAAGAAGGCCAAGGAGACTGCCACCAAGGTATGTTTATCACGTCCGCGCTGACGACCCCGCCCCCCTTTGCTCTTACGACTCTCCATCCTTCCTCTTCCTGTTCTAACTCCTCTCCCCCCTTGTTCAGCCCGAGAAGTCTGAGACGGCTCTGACCAAGACAAAGACCGGCCGTGTTGCCAAGACCACGAAGCCCGCTGCCACTAAGAAGGCTGCGCCGAAGAAGGCCGCTGCCCCCAAGAAGGAGAAGGCCGCTGCTGCGCCCGCCGCTGCCGCTGCCACCGCCAAGGCGTAACTTGACCTTGCCGAGGCGTGAGCGAAAAGCAGCTTTTCCTTTTCAACTTCTTGTATCCTTGACGAAATGTGGCACGGCGTTTTTGGGGTTGCAAATTATCACTACGGGTCGGGCAACGGAGAGCCTGGGTTTGGCTCGGGACTGTTTGATTGCTGTTTTGGCGGTGCGCAGGAATGATGTTTTGTTTTGATACGACGCGCACCACTCGGGACGCGCTGGGCACTGCATTATCGCACTATATATGTGACTTTCCTGGAATGAGTCTCCCGGTGGGGGGGCGGATCACTTATTGTCTTTCTAATGACTACCGCCTGTCAGTGTCCTGCTTTCTGCCGTGAGAATTTTGCGCAAATTCGGGGTCTCTGGTGGGTGGATGTCGAGGAAAATCACCCCCTCTCAAAAAAGCGGGAGAGAGTGCCTGGTGGAGTTTGTGTGTGTGTGTGTGCGACTCGAATTGTTTTTCTCAGGAGAGGTATGGATACGTGTAAATGGTTTTATCGAAAGAATAGACTTGTACATTTTATTTCTCACTCTATGATGACGCGCTGTGATCAAATCTTGCTGTCGCAGGTAATTTTTTTGCTACCTATGAGATTGGCTTGAATTTCATCCTGATGAAGCGCGACTTCGACATCACGGCTCTCTCTCAATGACAGCAAAGGCGCTTTGTTGTCCTGATTGTGCGATTCTTCAGCGCGTGTTTCGAGCCGTTACAGAATGGCGCTACTAATATGTATCATTGATGTATGACGTAAACACCAAATTCATCATAAGGAATTACATACTCTTTGACAAGACAAATGGTTCTGGTGAGACACACTGACGAATTCCCTTCTCATGCTCATCACTCGTTATTCATCCTAGCTTTGTCCGAGTCCCAAATGTTCACTTATGTGCTGGCTGTCCTGTAGAAGGAGAAAAAAACAACCAACAGCTTAACCCCAAGTTGGCGTGCGCTCAGCCTCTTTCGTCTTGGGTGGTCACCATGACGTTAAGCCGCAAAGGGTTTCCGGTGGGAGGGATGAGGCTTTGCATGTCTGTACGAATGTATACGTGTACATGCGGCTGGCGCTGGGGACATACCAAGCGGAGGGCATGTCTTGTACATGCAAGCAAGGGCCGCCAACTTTGACTCCCCCAGTTTCTTTCCCCCCTCCCCCAAAGCTTCCGTGGCGTCTTACCGTCCACGAGGTGGGACTATTTCCGGTTGATGCCCTGGCTGGGAGCTGTCGTGTTCCTGCGGCTGGGGGGGCTGCCACGTAGGTAGACGCAGCACAGCATCGGCGCTGGATACAGAGGTAATCGTCGGGAGTGGCTATCCAGACAGAGCCGAAACGTAGTAGTATAATGGTTTATCTATAGTGCCTACTATGTCTACTGAATAGTAGGTACCTAGGTATTAACAGAGGCTGATAGGAAAGAGGCAGTGATAGTAGGATAAAGTAGACTACCTGTGTATCCTACCTACCTATGTACTCATAGCGTTATAGCAGCAGCATGCAGTTATCAAAACCCGTCTTCATCAGCCAGAATGCGGGACCAAGCAGGTACCTACCATAATATACCTGTACCAGCTCTACCTAAGGTACCCATATCAGCTCAGCTGCTGTATAACCCTGGCCTGCCGTCTTCACATCTTCACATCTCCATCCTTCCATCTCGTACCTTGTGACGCACTCACTCAATTCAAGGCCGTGCTATTGCTCCCCTAATTGATGCTTCTGCCGGGTCGCCAGACTTTGCGGCTCCCCGTCAGCGAATCTCGTCAGCGCATCCCGCCATCGCCGTGTTCCTTATGTGCACAAAGGTACATGTACCTTACCTTACCTCCTGTAGCTGGGAACACGCACGGTACCAGCCGACGACAGCAGCCTGGCCCGTGCGCGCCCCCCGAGGCACCTGTGACATGTTGGCAGGGCTGCGATGGGGCGGTACATGCCAGCCGTGGCTGTGACGTGTGAAAGACGGCAGCCTGAGCAGGTATCTCCCTAACGCGGCCCGGGGCTCCCCTCAGTGAGGGCGGCTTGTAGCTGCAGCACCTCCCTCGGCGTACCTTCCTGTAGCTTCCAATGTTCCCTGGCCTCCTTCACAGGGGAGGAAAGCCAGTCTAACCGATTCTTCCGAAAGAGACGCAACTCCGGCTTCTTTTCATGGCCCGTCTGCTTGGCTCCCTGGCCACACGCCGATTGTTTTGAGCCAGGCAAGGTCCTACCTTAAGAAGCTATTACTTGTACCTGCTTTTTTGCTTCGTCGGTCTGTCAAGAAGAAGGAAGCTCGGACTTTTTGTTTTCCCAAAGGGTTCCCTTCTGTCTTTGCGTTGGCGCTGGAAGATGGCGGACCGGCCCTCTGTCTTCCTGTCGTGACCGAAGGGAATCAGAGGACCGACTCACACCCTACCATCCACAAACCAAGTCGATCACGCTCAAAACATAACGACGGCACACGCGGGAGAACAACACAGCCATCTGCTCGAACGGACCAGTGGCCCCTTCACTCTCCCCCACGCAACCGCCACGATGGCCTCGTCATCGAATCCGTTCCGCAAGAGTGCGACGCAGCACCCCGGGAACCGCTTCTCCCCGATCCCCTCCTCCATAGACGCCGCCCAGCTGTTCCCGCCGCCGCCGCCGCCGACGACGACCTTCCGCGACGAGAACGTGCCCCCCGCGGCCGCGCAGAACCCAGCCGTCGACGCAAACAAGGCAAAGGTCGTCAAGAAGGTCCGCGTGCTGTCGCCGCCTCCGCGGACCCCCGAGTCGCCGGAATGGACCAACAGCTACTTTGGCTCGGCGGCCACCGCCCCGGCGTATGCCTCGGAGCAGGATCCCTTCAACAATGTTGACAACGACTGGGACGATGCTTCTGCTGCTGCCACTGCTGCTGCTGCTGACCCCCTCTCTCAACCGGCTGTTCCGCCGGTTCTGCCGCCGTTGACGGCTGTGGAGACGCAGAGGCCGGTGAATGTGGTGGCCAATCCGTTTAGCAAGAAGAAGTCGCACGAGACTGCGGATTTCAAGAATTCCAGAGAAGACGCGAGAGAGGAGGGCGAGGTGCTCAAGGAGGCGCAATCAGCGAGGCGGTCACTCAACGTGGATTCGTTTAAGCGGCTGCTGATGACGGGGGCGGCGAGCCCGCCCAGCTCTCCACTCCCAACGGACTCGTTCGAACATGAACCTGCGGACCGCCCAAGGCCTGTATCTATGCCTCCGCCGGCACGGGAGGCCTCGACGACTGCGTCTACTCACAAGGAGAAGAAGGCTCCCCCGCCTCCCCCGAGCTCGCGGCACGGCAAGGTGATTAAGCCCGTGCCTGCGCAGAGCCCCACCGGTACCGCGAGTGCCGTCACCAGCCCCAAGGAGAAACCGGCCGAACCGGTTGGCCACCACATTGAACCGTCACGGCCGTCGCTGTCTAGAGAGACCTCAGCCAGCAGCGGAAGCTCGACCAGCAGCAGCTCCTCGGCCTCGGTGTCGGACGAAGTTGGTGAGATGGACACCCATCCGTCCGCCCTCACAGCCAGCCCGGATCATATCGACACCCCCGTCTCGCCCCCGACAAGCAGTGTCAAGAAGCCTGTCCCAGTCCCGCCGCCGAGGAGGCAGCCGCGGAGCGAGGCCAAAACAACCAGTACGGATGTGCAGGACAACGACCCGCCTCCACGCTCATCAATGGACTCAATCTCGTCCAGATCCAACAGTGTTCGACATAGCGCCAATGCGCCCGCGCCTCCGCCGCCCCGGAGGACGACTTCGGGATCGAGACAACCAGCCACTTCGCACTCATCTACCCATATTCACCCTCCCGACGTAGACACGCCGAGGACATCGTCGGAATCGACATCCAGACCCATGGCGCCTCCTCCGCCCCCAACTCGCAATCCTTCCACTCGCCGACCTCAGAGCTTATACGGCCTGGAGTCCTCTCACCGACGGGTCCTGGGGGAGATCAAGCCGCGAGATGTGGTGGCGCCCCCTCCCCCGCCTGCGAGAATCAGGGGCAGCAGTCAGAGTAGTGCTGAGGGACGGTCTGCGCGGGCGAGCCTGGACTCTGCCCGGAAACCGAGGTCCTCTGCAGACGAGTCTGGGGATCTGGGGGATGCGCAGTACACCGGTCAGACTGTGGACATTTTGGCCGATCTCGAGTCGCTGCAGAGGGAGGTGGATGCTCTGCGGGGGAAAATGAGCTGACACGGTAACGAGCTCGTGTATACACTATTGGAAAAATATGGAGTGTCGGAAGCTGAGCTGTACAAGATGATACCAGAAGGAGATATAGCATTAGAGGGGAGTTGAGATGTGGGCGAGAGGCAGTGTTTGAACAAACGTCCTTTATGGGAGTTGGCTGTATATATTATATGGGAGGCGTTCTTTTTCTTCGCTGTTCGCGTTAGTTGTTAGTCTGCGAAGCTTGGGTATGCTGAAAAGAGAGGTTTGATTGTCTTTTATTATCTTGTTACAACTTTCTATTCGTTTGGTGTATAGGTAGGTAGGGATAGGTATGGGTAGCGTCGCTGATATGTTGTGTAAATTGATTTGTAGTGTAGTAGCAGGCCTAATACATGTAGTATCTACGAGTTGCTTCGCTTCAGAAGACATGTATCATGATTGATGTCCCTACCTTTACCGTACTCTCCCTGCTCTAGAACTCCATCCACACAAACTCGCAATTTTTCCGTGGTCTGGAAGAGTGGAGGCCATTCTGCTCCATATTTGGCTTTCTTCGTGAACTCGAGTGCGATATGATCCCTCATGTGCCACGGTCTTGAATAATGGTTATGTTGTCTATGGATGGGCCCAGTAAACGCCGGAAAAATGCACGCCTTGGACACAAGATATTATACATGTCGGAGGTAAATCACGAATTTACCCGTCTTGATCTCGAACCCGTCTATATATATATAAGATACTTCATTGCCGATTCTGAAACGTGCTCTTATGTCAAAGTCTTGAGCCTGCTCATCTCATACTCCCCCGCGGAACTCGACCCGCCCATGCCATCCTCTAGGTCGGGAGGCAGCGAGCCCCCAGCTCCTTGTCCTCCTCCGGCGGCTGGGCTCCTATTGTTGTTGTTGGAGGAGGAAGAAGAGGAGGAGGAGCCGGCGCCGCCCGACGACGTGCCGGAGCCGAGGATCCTGCCGCCGAGGAAGAAGACGGGCTGGAGCTCGCGGTAGCGGCACCCCCACATGCCGAGGCCGACGGCGGCGGCGGAGGAGGCGGCCATGGTGAGCCACCACATGGAGTTGCGGGGGAGGGAGCGCGTGTAGAGGGTCGTGAGGAGGAGGTGGAGGAAGTGGATGGTGAGGGCGAAGTCGGGGACGAGTTTGCTGCGCGCGATGAGGATGACGATGGCGACGGACCTTGAATTTGTGAAGAAGCACGGCCCTAGTTAGCTGGAGAACTGTGTTGCGACTTTCTGAAACGCGAGAAAGAACTAGAAAATAGGGGGGAAGAGGTTTTGTTCTCTGGACGTACATGCAGAAGCCTCCGTCGAGGAGCCATACAAAGGCCATGAGCCATCCTTGCGTCGTGTCGCCGCGTACGCGGTCCCATGTGAAGATGAGGTCGAAGCTAAAGGGCATGCCGGCGACGAGAGTGGTGAAGAGAAAGAGGACGAGGGCGGCGAGGTAGTAGAGGGCTTGTAGCGTGGCGATCTGGGCGGCGATTTTGAGAGGCTGCAGTTCGGAGAGGGCGCCGGCGCGAGGGGGTCTGCGGCGACGAGCCATTGTGCGTGTTTCTGGCGGAGGAGATTTGCCTGGGGGGGAGGAGAGAGAGCGGTGCTTTGGGAGGTCGGGAGGAGAGAGGTGGTTGTTGTGAAGGGTGATGGTCGAGCAAGAGGTCTATCTGTGGGTGACTGGAGATGCGGATTGGATGGGATGAGGCGCGCAAGGGTTTGCGTGATGCATCGGTTCGGTTCGGGGGGGATCGCTGGTTTCTAGTCCATGGTGGTTGTCGCGGACGGAGAGGGATGATGTCGGGATTGCGGCTGATTATGAAAGCGATGCAGAACCGTGACGAGAAGCATCTGCAGGTTGGCGCGAATCGAGAGGCAGACGCAGCTGCTGACGCCGGCGATGGGGCGGATTTGGTGAGAAGGAGTAGTAGATTGGTGATAGTTACCTATATATCGCGGATAGGTAGGTGAGATATGATGATTCGCTGGTCCAGGTGACAGCTTGGCTGCAGGCAGATGGCAATGCTGCGCTAGGCCGCATCGGACGTTGTTGCGCCTGACCGCCCGCCGGATTCTGCCGGCCTTTTCGTCGTCATACTTCCATTTGTAGGTGCGGCTCTCATGATGTGTTTGCTCTTCATACTGTACTGGTTTTCACGCAGCTCTCGACATTGCACACCTTTGGGCCTCACATATAAAGACTGATCACTTCAGCCAGAAGTCACTGACGAGTGATTGAAGAGCTTCCATTGTTGGACAACTACTTGAGGAAGAGGAATTGACCCGCGGCCACCCTCGGGACTGATCGATATACCCTCTCTGCCCCTCACACCCCGAACAACAAGTGTGCTGCAGCAGCATCAAAGCTCGATATATCCAATCACCGGGAAGGGCCATTGCCGGATATCGACATCTTTTCTGTATCACTCATCCGCACACCTTCATCTAAACACATCCACATACCGAGGCAAACATGGGCTGGTGGCCATTCTCCGGAGACACCCGCGCCGACGCCATCCGCAGCGGCACCGCCATCCCCAACCGCCAGGAGCGCACCGTCTGCTGGGCCGCGCGGGACGCCTACTTTGCGTGCCTGGACGCGCACAACATCGTCGACGCCAACAAGGACGCCTCGGCGGCGGCCAAGGCGTGCCCGCAGCAGTCGGCCGACTTTGAGCGCGACTGCGCCGCCGCCTGGGTCAAGTACTTTAAGCAGTGGCGCGTGGCGGACGTGCAGAAGAAGAGGAGGCTGGAGGAGCTGCGCAGGCAGGGCGCCGTCGAGATGGAGGTTGCGACGAGCTTTGCGCCCGAGGGCGGCGCGGGGGAGAAGGGCAAGGGCAAGGGGGATATTCAGGAGATGCTGGATCGGAAGAGGGGGAGGTGAATGCGCGTTGGACGGAGGACTCTGGGTGGTTATGGTGAGTGAGGGTTAGGGGGCTCGTGAGAGGGCTGGGAACAGGTGGCATATGGAGTTTGTTTGACGTGTTTGATATAGATGCCGATGTGTACCTGTACAACAAGTGTATATTATGTATATGGGTGTTATCGGACATGGACTCACCCTCCTCTTCTTCATTTGCATTGGACTCTTGTTTGAATCAAGTTGCTGGTGGTTCGACGCTCTCTATAACTGTCTCGCTGTACACTCTACATGTCAATAACACAAAAGACTCAAGCTCTTTCAAGCAGTTGTTGAGATCATATGGGAGTGGATAGCAAAAAAGATCAAAAAGAGAATCACATATGGACGAACAGGGAATCGAACCCTGGACCTTTCCCAAGCGTGTGGCAACTCGGAGGCTGCGCCATGCTAAGGGAAAATTATACCACTAAACCATTCGCCCATTTGCTTTGTGATGCCAGATCTGGGTGTCTAAGATGGTATATGTTTTCTGTGCTGGATCATGCGCAGCAAATAGTAGACGGCTTCGAAGGGTTGGAAGTGTTCAAGGCTCTGAGTATTACTTCCAAGTCGCCGAGGAGTCCAGATTCAGTCGACTGTCAATACCTAGCCGCCAGCAAGCCTGACCTGTCTCGTAGATGTGATATTTGCAAAAAAGCATGAGTCAGCAGCCGCAAATCGAGCTCCAAGGCCAGGCCCAGCTCCTGACTTGGTCTCGACGCACGTCTTGGCTGTTTGGCCAGCTGAGTTGAGCCTTTACGGCTCGTCGGCTCTTCATCAGGGTCGCCAAGATGGCCTCACAAGGGGACCAATCGATGGAACTGGGGTATGTCGTATATGACATCTCATGCGTCCCGATGGTGTATGTAGTATGTAATGAGCCTGTAGATGCCATATTATATTCTCGCATGACAGCGGGTGTCGATCGTCATCTCTCCATCTGCTGGGAAAGCGAAGCACGACGGTGAAGAATCACAGAGGATAAAGTCCATCAAGCTTCAACTGTATGACACGCACACGGCCGTGGCCTGGCAGATACAAGACATCACCAGTCAGATGAAATGTGTGAACGCCGGGCAGAGGCCCCCAAAGCTGCAGCAGGCAGAGACGAGCGGATGGGGTCTTTTGCAGATGCTGGGGGCGATTATGATCAGTGGGCGCATGAGGCTCTCCAGTACATATCCGGCTGTCAGCCTACGAGCACTGCGTAACAGAATGCTTTTCACACGATAGTGCCACTGTCGGGTGGCAAAAGAACGAAACGAAACAGAGCGGGCGTGGATGCTTGCCCGTCAGCTTTGCGTGAGCCCTCCATCACCGCGTGCGAGCCTCGTCTGTCATTGAACTTGAGTGCAACACCGAGCTGCAAACTCCTCCGCAGACGGCTGCCGAGGCACGCTATATTGCTAATAAATTACCAGAGATGAAGCCGAATCAAATTTCCGCCTCCACCGCTCCAGGCTCAGCCGCCAGAGTTGTTGATACGACGTGCTTCCCGAGTGACTGCAGCTCTTGGTGATTTTGTGTGCAACTATCACGACCCTTTCCCCCCCCCCCCCTTGATTTGCCCCCCCTCTCTCTGCGCATGCACATACACATTCAACGTCCCTTGCATGGCCAGTCTTCTTTGCCATATTAGCGCCCTCCTGGCGTTTCACAGCTCAGCTCTGCATGTTTCAAGAGACTCTTCCCTCTGCGCTTCTCGACTGCGATTGGACGCTGCCCGGCCTACCCCCTGTCCATGTGTTTCCCGGCAAAAGGGAGCCAATCTCTAGCGGCGCGTCAAAGTGGGCAAGCGGCCAAGCAGCTTGGGGGGGAGAAGCCGATCGTGAAATGGTGCCTGTGAGCGCTTTTGGTTGGCCAGGGGGCGCAAAAGAGATGCGCAAGATTGCTGTTGGGTGCGGTTTTGCGGGTTTGGCCGCCCAATCAGTGCCGACGTCCGTCCAAGCTCGTCGTTTGGAGGCCGATTTTGTTCGCCTGCCCTGCCCATGTGGCTCGCCTAACCACCCACCCCCCTCCCCCCTGGCGGGCATGATTCACGGCCCCCTCGTTTCTATTGTATGTATGTAATGGCCGGCTGGTGAATTGAGGAGGGAGCAAATAATATACAAAAGGGACTGGGTCTGACTTGACGATGGCCTCCCTCATGATTTCCCTTCTGACAAGCACGGTTCTTCTTCATCTATCCGTTCATTCCTTGGTTTCCTGCGTCGCTGGCTGGCACCGCATCACTCCTTAGTTGCCGCGTTCTTGACCTGCCTCTCCTTTCATTGTTCTACTTTCTGAACAGCCTTTGATTTCTTCCACTAAAGAAGACCTGGTGTCCTCTGTTGCGCTCTCTTCCGGAAGAGAATCTGCCCGTTGCATTCACGCACATTTACCGACCAGACAAAACGCATATACCTTATATACCTTATATACTCTCGCATCCAAGCACATACGCAACTCACTCACTCACTCGATCCTCCCACACAACCCATCCCAACAACAACAACCTACTCCCTTTCCATCATGCACTTCTCAACTGCTTCCGTCGTCCTGGGCCTCGCCTCCCTGGCCGCCGCCCAGCTGCCCGCCGTCGCCATCGTCCAGAAGATCGCGCCCACGGCCACGTCGTGCGCCGACTCGAGCGAGTGCCGCACGGCCGAGCAGGCGGCGCCCTTTATCGCCAAGAGCATGTCCGACTACGGCATCTACACGACGCCCGAGATGGCCGCCATCGTGTCCCTGATGGCCTTTGAGTCGGTCGAGTTCAAGTACAAGCACAACGTGTCGCCCGGCCGCGCCGGCCAGGGCACCGCCAACATGCAGATGGCGCAGTTCAACCTGGCGTACGCGCTGAGCATCCCCAGCCTCAAGGCCCAGGTGGCCCAGTTCACCACCGTCGACGGCCTGGCCGACGCCGACCTCAACAAGATCCTGGCCCTGGTCCAGCCCGACGAGTTCAACTTTGCCAGCGGCGCCTGGTACTACAAGACGTACTGCGAAAAGACGGTCCAGGCGGCCTTTTGGGCGAATGTCGATGATGGATTTACAAAGTACATGCAGTGTGTTGGAGCGGCGGTTACGGATGACCGTCTGACGTACTGGAACAGGGCGAAGGAGGCGTTTGGACTCAACTGAGCTGCTGAGGCGATTTGCGTTGTGCAGATGACGACTGCTCTTCTTCTTCTTCTTCTTCTTCTTCTTACTTATTCTTCTTCAACAACCGTCTTCTTCTTCCACTCAGGTGTTGTTGCAGCTGCCGGCGTTGGTGTGTGCTAGAACAAAAAACGGTACTATTGATACCCTCGTCAATACAAACATGAACAATGAGTTCAACTCTCTCTCTCTGCACACCTCCCTCGATCCCTGTTCACTCCGTTGACATAGATTCCCTGTTGCTGCCATGTGCGTCTATGTACTACCTACCTACCTATTCATAGTAAATGTGACCGTGACGCTGACACGGGGGAGATTGCCGAAAACCTCCAGTTGATGGAAACCAGACACACGTTCGAGCACCTATTCAAGGCCCAACGTCAACACAACGGTTACATTTGATAAGGCATCTCAGAGTGACAGCACCGATAGGGCTTAGATTGTGCATAAACGAAACCATTCAAGGGTCGGTTATAGGCGCTGCAGCCTCGTATTGCCAGACAAGGCGATCCTCTTGACACACGGTCCAACAGCACGCAATACCTAGTGCAAGTTGGCTGCGCTGCGGCTTACAGTAGATACCTACCTAGTCTAGTATGTGTGGTTGAATCGGGTTGCAAGAGGTTGGAACATCATCAATGTCGCGTCTGCACATGCACTTTTGTGAGATAGCCCGCAGCCAGAGCGCTTGATGCATCCTGGATAAGCGCATACATACGACACACAGCAATATGACGAACCTACCTTAGGAACGTGTATGTATGTACCATGATATAGACGGCCTCTGCCCGCGACACGCTTCAAGACGCATCTGCAGGTACACACACTTGGTACGGCTCGCCATGAAAGCATGAGACACAATGGCATCGCATGGTGACGAGTCCGTGTTCCTCTCGCTGACCTCGGCGATTTCGCTCGCATTCATTCTCCTCGGCTCATATCGCCTGTGGGCTCTCCGCCATGAGAAGATCAAGGTAGAGCCGAACTGGCTCGTTGTGACCAAATCCGTATGTGCATCGTCATCCCGCGCGACGCGTTCCTCGTTGTTGTTGTTGCAACGCTGATGTTTGAGCTCACAAACAACAACAGCTCGTAGCGTTGCTTCTGCCCGCGATTCTTCTCTCTGATTTGGCGCTGGCACTTTCACAAGGTCGCACAGACTGGCTGGACATTGCATCGCGCAGTGCAGCGTTGGTGGCGTCCGTCGGCTTGGTCTGGCTGTCAACTGCCGAGCACAAGCGTTCCATCCGTCCCTCGAGTCTCATCGTGCTCTATCTCTTGCTCACCATTGTCTTTGACACGTTTGCACTGACGTACCCCGGCTTCTCCAGGGTTCGCAGCGGCGGCAGAAGCCATGCGTTTCTGGTGGCCGAGGCTGCGTCTCGGGTTGCGATATTGGTCCTCGAATCCCATGAGAAGACGCGCATCCTGAGATCGGAATACAGCAATATGTCTCCCGAGGAAACGGCTGGCTTGATTGGCTCAGTGCTGTTCTGGTGGCTCAATGGGCTGCTGAGTCGAGGCAACCGGAGTATTCTTCGAGGGAGCCATCTGCCGCCTCTCGACAGTGAGCTGGAGGCGGAGGATCTGCGACGGAAGATTCTGAGGACTTGGGAGAATAGATGTAAGTCTTGACTGGGTGGCAGTGGCACCAAGTTTGGGAGCACAAGAACTGTATAGATTCTGACCTGCTGTAGCAACAAAGTCAGAATCCATCTTGACGCTGCTCAGCGTCTTGCTACGGTGCCTTGCAAGGCCCTTCTTCGCTGCCACCTTGCCACGGCTGGGCCTGGTCATATTCAGATGCAGCCAGCCGATCCTCATTGAACAGGCTGTTCGCTTCGTCCAAGGATACACCAAGGGAGACGATGCCAGCGCGGGATATTGGCTGGTCGTGGCGGCGGCCTTTGTCTACCTGGGCCAGACTGTGAGCATCTTTGAACAAGATACCTGCCTTGTGTGTTGTAGAGTCCGGACATTGACGAATGATGGCCACATGTAGTTCTCGCACGCCAGATATTTCCACCTCACCAATAGGCTTGAACTGATGACGCGTGCGTCTCTCACGACGTTGATCTACAACAAGGCGCTGAACATTGGCTCGCATGCCGCCGAGACGGGCAAAGTAATCACCATCATCAGCACAGACGTGGACGGCGCGGTCGAAGCGGGAAGAATGGTTCACGAAGCCTGGGCCAAGCTGTTTGAGCTCGTCCTTGGCGTAGTTCTTTTGGTTCGACAGGTGAAGTGGCTTGCTCCGCTACCTTTCATCATCATCGTCTGTAAGTTGGCCTGCGGTATGACATGCCTTGAGGGCAACGGTCTTCTAATGGCAGCCGTCGATATGTAGTTTGCTCGCAGGTGAGCCGTTACGTGGCGCAAAACATCCGTGTGCGACAAAAGGGCTGGAACATGGCCACTCAGCGGCGGATTTCCGTTCTGAGCTCGATCCTCGGATCGATGAAGAGCGTCAAGGCTCTGGGAGTATCGGGAGCAATCATGAGCTATATCGATCAGCTTCGGGAAGATGAGATCAAGGCTTCAAAGAATGTCCGCTTCATGAATGCGGTGTACAACGCAAGCGGTAGGCTCCGGAATTTCTACATCACCCTGCCCTGCTTGTCTTGTACTGTAATGCTGACCCTCCTTGAATAGCGAACGCACTTGGAATCTTTGCGCCTGTGGCCACCATTGTGGTCTATGCTGCTGTTGCTCGCCTTCAAGGCTCCCAGCTGAATGTCAGCACTGCGTTTACGACTGTTGCCATCCTGGCGCTGGTGACGGAGCCCGCAAACATGATCATGACGATTGTGCCCAATGCCGTGGCAACTTCGGCCAACTTTGAGAGGATCCAAGCGTATCTGCTTGAGCCGCCACGTACAGACGAGCGCCGTGTTACAGGCCCGTCCTCAGACGCACCCAGAGCCCATTCGGCAGAGGCTGCTGTGCGCCTTGACGGCGTGACTGTCGTCTCCCCAACAACAAAGGATCCTCTTTTGCACAATGTCAACTTGGTGCTGCTTCGGGGATCTGTAACCACCTGCTCCGGTCCCGTGGGAAGCGGCAAATCGACACTTGCCAAGGTGATACTGGGCGAGATCTCGCCGTCTGAGGGCGCCGTTACGGTTTCTTCTGCGTCAATTGGGTATTGCGATCAGCAGGCCTGGCTGCCGACGGGCAAAGTCAAGCAGATTGTGGGTGGATTTTCGACGGCCATTGATGAGGAGAGATATAATGCTGCTATCCACGCCTGTTGTCTTGAGCATGATTTGGCGGGGTTTCCTGAGGGCGATGAGACTGTTGTTGGCAGTCGGGGGATTAATCTTTCAGGAGGCCAAAGGCAGCGACTGGTAAAGATGAAGACGTCCTTCTTTTTACTGATGGTAAAATGACTGACGCTGTTTCACAGGCCCTCGCGCGCTTGGTGTACTCCCTCCACGACATTGTGGTGTTGGATGATCCGTTCAGTGCTCTGGACGGCAACACCGAGAATACTGTGGTGGATAATCTACTTGGGCCAAATGGCTGGTTCAAAAAGAACAACACTGCCGTCTTTCTAGTCACGAATTCTGGTCAGTTGATAATCTATTGCTTCTGAGAGATCGTCCGAGACTAACGGCCTCGAAGCCCAGCACTTCCACGTCGCCGACGAGATCTTGGTCCTCGACAAGGGTCGTATTGCCACTCGAGGGTCATGGGACGAGCTCAAATCTTCCGTATCCGAACTCACGAAATTCACCTTTGCACAAGCGGAAAAGCGGCCAGAGCCTGCCACAAAGATTGCGAAGGGAAAGTCGCAGTCGACCGCGGACGCTGAGGAGGACCTGTATCGAAAGACGGGGGACTTTTCTCTGTATTGTGAGTTCCAGTTGACATCCTCTACACCAAAAAGCTTGACGAAACTTGCTGCTGATGGCGTGTATAGCGTATTACCTCAAGTCTGCTGGTGCCAGCAACGTGATTTTGCTAAACATATGCTCGGCATCGTACTCCTTCGGCATGTTCTTCCCGCAGTACCTGTTAAAGTGGTGGACGGAAGGGCCTCCAGACAAGTCGTCTTATTACATGGCTGGTTACATCGCGCTGGCTGTTCTAGCTTGGGTGGCAACGAATGGTAGCACGTGGTAAGTCTCGGGCTGGGAGCGTAGGGCTTCTACGAGTACTGACGGTGTCCAGGAGTACAAGCATAAGGATAGCCCCGAGATCTGGCGCTTTGCTGCACAAGTCTCTGCTTCGAACAATCTTCGGGTATGGCCAGCGCCGCTCCTCGATTGTTATATATACTAACTTTGTCTCAGTGCACCCCTTTTGTTCTTCACTTCTACAGATATTGGCGTCATCTTGAACAGGTACGAGAGCGAGAATGACCCTTCCTCCCGAGGTAGTCTAACTAACTCAGCATTACCTTAGATTTAGTCAAGATATATCCTATGTGGACAGGCAGCTCCCCTTTGCCCTTATAACGGTTTCTACTCGTAAGAGATGCGATATCCATTCGTGTATGCCTTATTGCTAATACCCGGGGCCGTGGTGTTGTAGAAATCTTCAAAATGCTGTTCCAGCTTGTGCTCATCCTAAATATCCAGAGATGGCTCACCGTCTGCTTGCCCATCTGCGCCGTTGCCGTCTATCTTGTCCAGAGAATCTACCTTCGAACTTCCCGCCAGCTGCGAGTCCTCGAACTAGAGTACCAGTCCTCACTCTACCAGTGGTTCTTGGAAACGGCTGAAGGCGTCGTCACGATACGGTCCTTTGGCTGGTCTCCTGCGGCCGAAGAGAAGAACATTGAGGCGCTCAACTGGGCCCTCCGTCCGAGGTACACGCTCATGTGCGTCCAGCGGTGGCTCAGTCTGGTGCTCAACTTGATCGTCAATGGCATTGCAATCGGGCTCATTGTTCTGGCTGTGAGATGGAGAGGAACGACGACGGGAGGCGACATTGGCGCTGCACTCAACCTCATTTTGGCTGCGAACGCGACGCTGGTGAGGTTGGTAGAGTCATGGGCGTCTCTGGAGGTGTCGCTTGGTGCGATTGCGCGACTTCGGAACGTGGAGAGGTTCACACCCAAGGAGGATCGACCTGAGGAGGACCTCGTGACGTATGCTGGGTGGCCTACCAAGGGAGAAGCACAAATAGCCCATCTCGATGCGGGATATAGGTGAGTTTTTTGCTGTAGTTGATGCGCCGTCTTGCAGAATGTAGTGTACAGGAAACTGACAGGAGCAGTCCTGAGCATCAAATTTTGCACGATGTCAACATCGACATCAAGGCTGGCCAGAGGCTCGTCATTTGCGGCCGAACTGGCAGGTAAGTAGCCTACAAGATTCGGGATTCTCTTACTTGATCGCTGACAGTTCAATTTAGCGGGAAAAGCACAATCGTTGCTGCTTTGTTGCGCTTGATCGATAGCACCGGCGTGCTCAAGGTGGACGGACAAGACCTGCTTCGTACTCCCCGGTCCGTCGTGCGGCAGAAATGCTTCATCACCATTACCCAGGAACCGTTCTTGATACCGCAGGCCACGCTGCGATTCAACCTGGATCCTCATTCCGTTGTGTCGGATCAAGTCCTCGAAGAGGCCCTGCAAAAGGTCGCCATCTGGCCCTTGCTCTCGAGCAAAAGCAACCACACGGCAGCAGCAGACGTCTTGAACAGCGAACTCTCCGCGTTGCCCGCCCTGTCAGCGGGACAGAGCCAGCTGCTCGCCGTGGCTCGTGCCATTGTTCGCAAGCATGCTCTGGCTGCGGAGTCGGACCATCCCGGGGCTGATGTGCCGAGGCCGATTCTCCTGCTGGATGAGGCTACGTCGTCGCTGGATTCGGAGACGGAGGACTTTATCTATGGTGTTTTGGACCGCGAGTTTGTAAGGGAGGGATATACGGCTGTGATTGTGGCGCATAGACTGGCTGTTGTGTTGGGGAGGTGGAGGCCGGAGCAGGATAGGGTTGCTTGGGTGGAGGATGGGAGGGTTCCCAAGGTGGGGAGCTATGAGGAGGTTATTGAATTGGTGAGCAGGAAGTGATGGATGATTTGTTTTCTTCTTCTTTTTTTTTCTCCTTTGCCTTTGCTGGATGTTGCTTGGTGGTAAGCGGTAGATGCGAAGTCTGTACGTCAATAGTATTTCTGGTGGTGTTACCATGGCATATGGAGGCGTATAGGTTGTCGTGATACTCGTATAAGCCAACCCGGAAACGGAAGTTCCCAAGCCAGCAAAATGGAGTAAAGGGACTTCAGGATAAGCTTAAAATCTTGTGGCCAAAGGTGCTACGAGGACTGAATGTAGATAGCGTCTAACTACACCTCTTACTCAGGGATCACTGGTAGGATTCGCGGACGAATGCAAGCCTCACCAAGCCGGCTTCTCTCGTCGTTCAAGAGCCTTTGGCGCAGTTATTTCTGTATTGGCATCGCCTCTTAAGCCCGATCCAATGCGGAGTTTTGTGTGCTGTGCAACAATCAGCCTGATTGCAAAGCGGCTTCTCCACACGGCTAAGTTGGAGAATTGGTTCTCCTCATGAGTGAGTGCCGATTTCGCAGAGGCATTGAGAAAGAGGAAGTAAAAGATGCAGATTTAACGTTCCATGGAACTGAGCGGGAAAGTCTGAGTGGGAAAGTCCGAGTGGGAAAACAAGCGATCCAGTTACCAAGAGGTTTAGAAGCAAGATCGCCAGGCCGAGTGATATTGGGCGTCTCTTCACCATGCCACTTATTCGCAATCCCATTCTGCCGGGGTTCAATGCCGACCCTTCAATTGTAAGAGTCGGCTCGGACTACTACATTGCCACCTCGACCTTTGAATGGTATCCAGGGGTCCAGATTCACCACTCCACGGACCTGGCCAACTGGGAGCTTGCGGTCCGTCCCCTGAGCCGCCGCAGCCAGCTTGATCTGCGAGGAGAGCCAGACAGCTGCGGCGTGTGGGCGCCGTGCCTGACGCACGACGGCGACAAGTTCTGGCTCGTGTACACGGACGTGAAGCGCAAGGACGGCTCGTTCAAGGACACGCACAACTACATTGTCACTGCGCCGAGGATCGAGGGCCCCTGGTCTGACCCCGTCTACGCAAACTCGTCCGGGTTCGATCCGTCGCTCTTCCACGACGATGATGGGCGCAAGTGGTTGGTCAACATGGTTCAGGATCATCGAGCGCGGCCGAGGACATTTGCGGGCATTGCTCTGCAGGAATTTGATCCGGCGCAGGGCAAGCTCGTCGGAACTCGCAAGGTTGTTTTCCACGGCTCGGAACTCGGCCTCGTGGAGGGACCTCATTTGTATAAGAGGAATGGATGGTACTACCTCCTGACTGCTGAGGGAGGCACGGGGTATACTCATGCTGCGACGCTTGCACGGTCTCGAAGCATATGGGGTCCTTATGAGCTTCACCCGCAGCAGCACATCTTGACCTCGAAAGATCATCCGTTTGCGGCACTGCAGCGAGCTGGACACGCGGATATCGTGGAGACAGCGGACGGGAAGACGTATCTGGTGCACCTTGCCGGACGGCCGATCGGGCAGAAGCGGAGATGTGTCTTGGGACGAGAGACGGCTCTGCAAGAGGCTTACTGGGGAGAGGATGACTGGCTGTACGTAAAGAACGGCCCGGTTCCGTCGCTGGACGTTGAAGTGCCGGGAGTGCGGGACGAGGAGGCGTACTGGAAGGAGAAGCGATATGAATTCCACGATGGCCTTCACAAGGACTTTCAATGGCTGCGGACGCCTGAGCCGGAGAGGCTGTTTGCGATTGAAGACGGCAAGCTGGTGCTTACTGGAAGAGAGTCGATTGGATCATGGTTCGAGCAGTCCCTTGTTGCGCGGAGACAGACGCACTTTTCGTTTGACGCCGAAACGGTTATTGACTTTTCGCCCGAGGACGAGCGTCAGTTCGCCGGCCTGACGCTGTACTACTCTCGATACAACTTCTTCTACCTTGCCGTGTCGGCGCATTCCGACGGCCGGCGCGAGGTCCAGATCCTGCGGTCCGAGGCGTCGTGGCCTAACGGGAAACTCGAGGATGTCGGAGCGAATGCATGTTACGTGCGCATCCCGCAGCAGGGAAGAGTCAAGCTCGCGGCCACGATCCGAGGTGAAAGGCTGCAGTTCTATTATGCTCTTGTCGCGGAGGGGGGCGAAGAGCAGGAGGAGCTGCAGAGGATTGGGCCGGTGCTGGACGCGTCGATTGTGTCGGATGAGTGTGGTGGGCATCAGGCGCACGGGAGCTTCACGGGGTCTTTTGTTGGGGTTGCTTGCTCGGATGTGAATGGGACGGAGAAGAGGGCTGTGTTTGATTACTTTGTGTATCGGCCTGCGCATGATTCGACGGATCGGTATAGTGTGTCGATGGAGGGGATTCAGAGGGTTTGAGGAGGTTGAAGGATTGGTGGTGAGGTGTGAGTCTGGTTTGGAACGACCCCTCGCTGTTTGTAAACGAGATCTGAAGGCTGGTGATTATACGACATCTGTCATACGACATCTGTCATACTACAAGGGGCCATATGTGTCAGGACGAGGCTTGATGGGGATGAAGGCTAGCTGAGGCTGATGCTACTGTAGAGGATGCTGAAGCTGTAACTCAGACAGTGGTATCTGGGACGGCTTCTTTCTCCGAAATTTCAATGTTTGAATTTGGGATTGGCGTACTAATGATGCCTTCCTGGTCGTAAACATGATGCTCTCCAGAGATCCATCAATCTATCCCGGGGATATCAATGAGCTTTCTTGTGACTTGTACCTTGATATCTCAGCAGTCGAATAGTCCTCGTAATTCAGACAGACCTCGTCAATCAGTGAGTAGCGAGAAGGGAGTACTATGCATATATTTGACCAGTTACTAGATCGCCGAAACTCTTGGATCGATTGCAACTGGCATGCTGACAGCAGTTCAAGCCCATTCAGCAATCTGTAACCAGCCGTCTTCTTATGCCCCAAACGCGGCTGGGCAGCATACGCTTTCACCTTTGCTTTCTAGATTCAGATCAAGCCTCCATGTATGCCCAGGCCTTATTACCATGCATGCACGTCTCAGTTGGGTGCGTCTGACGCGACGTGTCAGTGCAAAGCGGTAATACTCGGCCATGATCCGCCGTCCCCCCAACATGCGAATACCGCAGTGTCCATTATCACACCCGCTTTTCCTATATCTGTGCTTACTTGGAAGACAAACATATTTACCAAACTCGAGGGTCTATCCTTCAGCACACCGGCAAATCAGCGAGCCATGTCTCAAGTCACCCGCAGTCCCGGACTCGCTTCGTGAACCCCCCGGCCAACTTACGGCATTTGAGGGAGCGGCAAGTGAGGAGCTGCCTAATGGGGCAATGCTCGCTGTTATTTCATGAGAGACAAAGTAGACAAATTCGCGATTCGTCTCCACTGAACAAGAGATGGGTGATGGCAGCGGGTCACCGAGTTGGAGGATGCCGAAAGCCGGCGGCCTTTTTTGTGCTGTTTCAGGCTGAAGGATCGGAGTTGTCTCTCTCTCCGGGTTGTTCCTATGGATCGAGGCGAGTGTCCTCCTTATGGGTGGGCTTACTCGAGGTTCTCTTGTCTTTCATGTCCTGGGCTTCTCCGACTTCATCCGCAAACCATGTCCCTCTGTGAAGCTTCCCCGCGCTTTGGATCATCTCTCCCCCACAAAAGCGAGATCTTGGCTGTTCCCCGCAAACACTTAGATCGGCCTTGTTACTACATACGACCAACGTCTTACCGCGTATATGGAGCGGTTCGCTCAAGATCCGAGAGAATGCGAACGAGGAGATGCAGGAGATTTACATCGGGAGGCGCACTCGGCCGATGGGTGACCCTCCCCCCATATGAGCGGTCGACACCAGGGCATGATCCGGATCCGGGTTGCGTAGAAAGTCTAACCGGCCACGCATACACACATAGTACTCGTATATAATGGGGTGGCATCACACTGGAAGTCGAACGTTGAAGGTGAACTTCAAACCACGCAACTCTCAGTTAATCAAAAAAAAATGTTGGCACAAAGCCTTCTTGTGCCCGCACTGCTGTTGTCAGTAGTGGGAGCTGTCCAAGACACTGTGGACGTTGGATACTCCATCTACAAGGGACAGGCACTCCCGAATGGCGTGAGTCAATGGCTGGGCATTCGGTACGCTGCACCGCCGCTGGGTGAGCTGCGTTTTGCGCCTCCTCAAGAGCCTCTCCGTACGCCAGGCGTACAAGATGCGACCATTGTCAGTGTTGTGCCAGCTCTAGTTGATGTTTGCTTGTGTGACTTACAGTCTTGATACCTACCTATAGCATGGGAAGTACTGCCTTGGGACGGGTCGTTCGCCTACCGACAAGTCGACGTCGGAAGACTGCCTGTTCTTAGATGTGCAAGCCCCGACAAAGGCCACGGTGCACTCCAAGCTCCCCGTCTTCCTCTACATCCAGGGCGGTGGTTTCAACCTCAACTCGAACCCCAACACCAATGCCTCCGGCCTCATCATCAACAGTGGCTACGACATTGTGGTTGTGAGCCTCAACTACCGCGTTGGCCCTTACGGCTTCATGACGGACAGTGATAAGATTGTGCCCAACAATGGCCTCCGCGACCAGCGCAAGGTGCTTGAATGGGTGCAGAAGCACATTTCCCAGTTTGGAGGCGACCCTAACCACATTACTCTCGGAGGAAGCAGTGCTGGTGCAGCGAGTGTGACATATCACCTTACAGCCAATAACGGCACCAATCGAGGTCTGTTCCATGCTGCAATCGCCGAGTCTCCCTCATTTGCAACGACTCTTTCGGTGGCTCAGTCGCAATACATGTACACCCAGTTTGCAACGCGTGTGGGCTGCGTTGGGAAAGACAGCCTCGCTTGCATGCGCAAGAAAACGGCGGTAGAGCTTCAGACGAGCAACTTCAACATCCCTCTCCCAGGGGCGTCGAAGCCGCCCAACTACATGTGGCTGCCTACCCTCGACAACGAGTTCGTGCAGGACTACACGTACAGAGTCTTTCAGCAGGGCAAATTCATCAGGGTGCCCACCGTCTACGGCGACGACAGCAACGGAGGGACCAAGTTTGCTCCCAAGGACACCGCCACGCTTCAGGAGAGCAACGGCTACGTGCTGGACCAGTATCCCGTGCTCACGCTGGAGATGCTCGGCGAGATCAACGAGCTGTATCCCAACCCCAACACGAGCTGCCCTGCTGTTGGCTGCTACTGGCGACATGCTAGCAATGTATACCAGGAGGCGCGCTACATGTGTCCCGGCATGTACATCAGCTCTGTCGTGGCGAAGCACGGCAAGGACGCCTGGGTCTATCGATGGAACGTCGAGGACCCCGAGCAGATGGCCTCTGGGCTGGGCGTTCCTCACACGGTCGAGCTCAACGCCCTCTGGGGCGCGGACTATGTCGACGATGCGCCGGCGAGTTACCAGGATGGGCAGGTCAATGCGGCTGCTTCGCCCACGATGCAGCACTACTGGCTCAACTTTATCAAGTACTACGATCCTAATGGGAGGAACGCCTATGATGGCAGCAGGTATCCCCAGTGGAAGAAATGGGGGGAGGGAGCGCAGAGTCGACTCACGTTTCAGACGGGAGGCAAGGCGGAGATGATTCCGGTTGACTCGGGCTTGAGGCAGCGGTGCGACTTTTGGACGAGGAACGGCGTTGCCTTGACGATGTGAACAGAATGATGCAGGCTGCATCAGTTGGTTTTGCGTGGAGAAGATATATTGGGTATTGCTTCTGACGGGGGATAAGCTTGTGTCTATATTAGCTGTTAATGAATTGACTCTGGGTACAACGTCGGACATTGGTATATAGCTGAACGTCAACCAAGCTCCAAGGTGAAATCATTGACGAGTTTCTTACATTGATCTGATGGACTGACTTTGATTGTGATGGCTGATGCATACCTGTACTGAGGTAATTAGGCGTATGCGATCTGAAGCCGGCTTCAAGTCTACATGTAAGTGCCTATTCAGTGTACAGAATCACGCCGGGGTCATTGATGCCCGGCATCTGTATAATGGGGCCGACAGTCTTTCTGTTTGAAAAAGTGCTACTGAATGAAAAGACTGGCTGATTATCGCGATTCTCCTGGAGTCTGACAAGACAGACTGCGCAATGACGACACGTGATGGCTGATACCGGGATTCTCCCCGCACGCTGGCTGCAGTATCTTGATAAGCTCTCAACTACATGTACCTACCTAGTTGTGTCAATCTTCTTTTTCTATGCGGCAATACTTGTGCGCATGTAGAAACATCTGCTTTTGGGACTTTCAAATTCACACTCACAAGTTGCTTCTAAAGGATGATGGGGGAAGAGGCTCTGATGATGTGGGTTGGGGGTGAGAGAGTGGCCGGCACTGGTGAGCTGTAAGTCAGGGTTCCTATCCATACCTTGCATGTATCTGTATGAGTTGAACGAGACATAGGCTCACTGTATTGCAGCTTTGCCGTTGAGAATCCAGCTACAGCGGAAACAATTGCAGAGTAGGGATCCCTCCCTTATCATTCATGGGCTGCGCGTTCTGAATCCCAGAGTCGTGCTCTAACTTGCCGTTCACTTGCAGATGCCACTCCGCGTCAGCTCAAGACGTCGACGATACGATCCAACTGGCTCATCGTGTCTTCAAGTCTGGCGTCTGGTCAAAATCACCTCGCCATGCCAGGGCCGACGTGCTAGATAAAGCCGCCGAGCTCCTCACCTCAAACCTCCCTACCCTGATCAAGGCCGAGGTCGAGCAGACGGGCCGCGCAATCCGAGAGATGCAGGCCCAAGTCCCGTCGCTGGTCCGCTGGTTCCGCTACTACGCCGCCGTCCTCCGCACCGAGGAGCGTCCCGTCCTTCCAACGACGGGGAAGCTGCACAACTGGCTGGAACGGGTTCCGCTCGGCGTCGTCGTCCAGATCACGCCTTTCAATCACCCGCTACTGATTGCAGTCAAGAAGCTTGCCCCCGCTTTGGCGGCAGGGAACAGCGTCGTCTTGAAGCCCAGCGAGCTCACACCGCTGACCAGCTTGTTGCTGGGACCGATCCTGAAAGAGGCAGGGCTTCCGGATGGCGTCTTCAACGTTGTGGTAGGCTTCGGATCTACAACTGGACGGTCTCTTGTGAGCCATGCCCTTGTGCGCAAAGTCGACGTGACCGGGGGGACTGTTGCCGGAAGAGCAATCGGCTCCGTTGTTGGCAACAACCTGGCGCGGTTTACTGCAGAATTGGGGGGAAAGGCGCCCCTGGTTGTATTCGAAAAGGCAAACGTTGACCTTGCCGTCAATGGAGTTGCCTTTGGGTCGTTCATTGCAAGCGGCCAGACATGTGTCGCAGCGACCCGCATCATCGTCCACAAGAGCATCTTGCCGGCTGTGGAAGAGAAGCTCGTCCGCAAGGCCGAGTCCATCACACGGCGGATGGGCTCGCCTATGAACTCAAAGTCCTCCATGGGTCCGCTCATCTCATCCAAGCAGCTCGGCAACGTTGTGAATCTCGTGGAAGATGCCGTTGCGAACGGTGCAAGGGTCCTTTGTGGCGGCAAGAGGCTGTCTGGCAGGTCGGCGCTCGACGATATCGACCTTTCCAAGGGCTATTTCTTTCCTCCGACTATTCTAGGCTCGAGTTCGTTGTGCGACATCACAAAGACCAAGATCTGGCGCGAAGAAGCTTTTGGACCTGTGATTGTGCTGGTTGAATTCGAAAGCGAACAAGAAGCCCTCGAGCTGGCCAACGATAGTGAATTCGCTCTGGGAGCGGCGCTGTGGACTGACGACTTGAGTCAGGCTTTCAGAGTCTCTGAACAGATTGAGTCGGGCATTGTCTGGGTCAATACGCACCACCGGAACGACCCGAGCAGCCCGTGGGGAGGAGCTTCGAATGCCAGCGGGGTGGGGAGTGAGAATGGTGTTGAGGCTTATTATGCGTATACGACAACGAAGAGCATCATTGTCAATTATGCTTCCAGTGATGAGGCTGTGGCAGACGACTGGTTTCGAGAAGACGATGTTCAAGTGCGCTATGGATGAAACGGAGAGTCTTTGATGCAGTTTCAGTGAGCTTACTTGTAACATACTGAAGAATCGATGACCTCTGGGTTCTACCTGCTAGCATATCAACAGCATCTCGTGATTACCACCCAAGCTGTGTTTTATGGGGTGGCGATGCAACTTTCGACAACAGGACGCGTCCTATCAGAACGCAACATGTCAATGAACCCATTGTACAGTACGAAGATCAGTGCTGACGGGCATGCGAGTCTGTCACTAAGTAAAACCTTTGGTTAAGTACCGTCTGTTGCGAGTTTCAGCAAGTGACGCTCTGGCTCCAACTCTGGTCAGGTAAGCCGAGTTGCAGGGGCCATCTGTTATGCTAGAAGAGGAAGAGGTTGTGAAGCCGTCAGCAACCTATTGCAGAGTCGATGCTTAACTGTATCTCCTCGAATAGGACAATGGTCATTACTACTTTCGTACTTGCAGGATAATTAACCCCCCTCTCCTGCCAATAGCACAAGACTATCCTAAACAAACGTACAAATAAGAAGCAGATAGTCTACGTAAATAGGCGGACATTTTGGGCGGCATCATATCCGCTGAGGCGCAGCGCGATAGTCAGCGGCAGATCCCGTCGGACTTTGCGAGGTGAAGCGGCCGCCTATATCCATTTGGAAGTCGAGTGTCAGCCTGGCAGCTGATTTGGCGGGCTTGCGGAGAAATAAGAAAAGAACCAGCCAGAGTGCCTGGCGAGCACGAGGAAGTCAGATCTTAGTCACCTGCAGCGTGATAGTCAGCAGGATGCGTTGGCGACTTTGTCGTTTCCTCGGTTTGTTGTCGCGATCGTGAGGCTGGTTGTGTTGGATGCGGAGAGGTAGGGCTGTTGAATCAGGCGGAGCGGACAAACTGGCTCAAACGATGGCAGCGGCGTGTTTGGGGCCCTTTGCTGGAATGCTTGTTCCTGGTCGAGAGAGGGAGATTGGAACATATATAAGTATGAGAAGTCTATAGACAACTGACAATGAAAGAAGAAGAGAGTCAACCGAAAGATTCAATCCATCACAGACCCCCATTCGCACCTCTTCCTGAACCATTGAGCCATTACTTGTAAAGTCTGAGAATGCCTTCATCCAAGTTCTCCCCCGATTCCATCCCCAGCCTCCAAGGGCGAGTGTACCTCGTGACTGGAGGTAACGCTGGCATGTAAGTCGACATGCTAACCCCAACTTTCTCATGAATTGTCAAGACTCACACAAGAATGCCAGTGGAAAGCAGACTGTGATCGGGTTGGCGACCCGCGGCGCCAAAGTGTACATGGGCGCTCGAAGCAAGGGCAAGGCGCTGGCTGCCATCCACGAGATTCAGGAAAAGCACTCGTCCGCCGACATTCACTTCCTCGAGCTCGACCTGTCCAGCTTCCAGAGCGTCATTGCTGCGGCGAACAGGTTGCGCGCTGAAGAGCCTGCGTTGCATGGGCTCATCAACAATGCCGGCATCATGGGCGTGCCCTATTCTCTGACGACGGATGGCTATGAGTCTCAATTCCAGGTGGGTTTGCATCCATCAACTTCAAGCTTGAAAAAACAAGAGCAGAGGGAATTGACACAACGCAGACCAACTACTTGTCGCATTGGCTGCTCACGCATCATCTTCTTCCTCTTCTTCAGTCCACCGCCCAGTCAAGCCCCGAGGGAACTGTCCGCCTGGTCAACGTTACGTCGGACGGCCACGCGGCGTTCCCACCGCCAGGCGGAATCCGGTTCGACGACACGGGGCTGGAGAAGGAGTCTGCCATGATGAGATACGGCCAGAGCAAGCTCGCCAACATCTTGCATACGGTGCAGCTGAATAAGAGATACGGCCCTGCTTCGGTCGGAGCTGGCAACGGAGCAATCTGGTTCGCAGCGGTGCATCCGGGCCATATCGACACGTAAGTTTGAAAAAAAAAAGACGCTGGCTCTCAGTTAGTTGTAATGGAGGCGCAATCGAAAGCTAACCCGGAAGGCCAGCGATCTGAACAAGCAAGCTACGGGGGCTGCGCCTGGAGCCATCCTGCGAGCTGCGACGCCCATCATGCGCTGTCTTGGAGTTCTGGACAAGCAGGAGAAGGGCGCGTGGTCCTCGCTGTTTGCCATTGCCAGCAACGACTTCAAGGGGGCGAATTCGGGGGCGTATGTCGTGCCGTATGCAAAGATTGGGACGCCGAGCGAGCTTGCGCGCGACGAGAGCCTAGCGGAGAAGCTGTGGCAGTGGACTGAGACGGAGCTTGGGGCCAAGGGGTTGCTTGGACAGCAGTGAGTTGTTGAAGGAGATGGGGAGGGGGGGGGGGGGGGGGGGGTATGGAAGCAGATCTTCGCAGTGAGGAGGGATGATAGCCTTATTAGATGATATAATGAACTAATTGATAAATTTGGACAAACAAATCTTTATATAACACATCACAAGGTTATACCTGGATATGGTCTTCTGTGTGATCAGAGTCATGTTGACGGGCCGGGTCCTCCTCTCCTTGTACTGTCCCCTGAGTCGAGTTGACACGGTCCCTGCTCCATCCGCCTCCAGCCAATCACTATCCAGACTTTCCGAGCAAGCCAATGACCCTTTTAGAAGCACTTGGCGCTCCATCAAACTCGATCCGGGATTGTCTCCACGAGTAAGCCGGGATGGCGGTCCCACACCAGATGAGAGTCGGGATATCGGGGGGAGCACCATATGCCACTTCACACTCGTTCATCTCCAACGATGAACTGCGTCTTCGTTAGGTCTCATCTTGAAATGCTTCCACTTGCAGATCTGTGACTCTATATCTCTCGGATGGTCCAGTGGTAAGATGGCGAACCCTGACATCATCTCACAGCACCTCCCAACCAAGACCGGGCGCCGGAGGGTCAAGACGGGGTGCCAGACTTGCAAGTATGTGTGTATCGAGTTGTCCAATGCGATGTGATGAATATAGAATGAGAGTATGGATAGATTGCTTTACAAGTCACTAATCCATATGGAGCAGAAAGCGGCGAGTCAAATGTGACGAGGGACGA
Source organism: Trichoderma reesei QM6a (assembly GCF_000167675.1). Lineage (NCBI taxonomy): Eukaryota > Fungi > Ascomycota > Sordariomycetes > Hypocreales > Hypocreaceae > Trichoderma > Trichoderma reesei. The sequence continues at coordinate 625,827 of NW_006711155.1, read as the reverse complement.
CCGGCGTGCCAACGATGCCTCTCAACCGGCCGCGTCTGCGACGGCTACGGCATCTGGGGCGGCGGCAACAAAGCCGACGGTAGCTCCAGCAAAGTCTCATTTGCTTCTTCTTCTTCTTCGTCTTCTTCTTCTTCCCCTCCACTCCGTGGCAAGCCGACGCAGACCCTGCAGACGGGTGTCGTCATGTCGCAGAGGCGCTGCATCGCCGGCCAGCCCGCAAGCCTCGGGTTTGAGTACTTTCGGAGATATACCACCACTAAGCTTCCCGGCCTCTTTGAATCCGGCTTCTGGGACTCGTTGGTGCTGCAGGCGAGTGAGCAGGAGCCGGCTGTCTTGCATGCTGTCACGGCGTTGGGGGCCGCACATAAGAATGAGGAGCGCATTTCGTTGACTGAGTACAACGAGGCGATTCGACATTTACGACAGAGCTTGAAGCGTTCTGATAAGGAGGCGTTGCGGGTGTGCCTCATTACTTGCATGCTATTTGTCTGCATTGAGCTGCTTAGGGGGGGATTCAAAGCAGGGCATGCGCATCTCAGCAGCGGTCTCCGCATCCTCCGCGAGATCCAGAGGCGTGATGGCATTATTGCCTCTGACGGCGACATTATCCTACGATCACACGCAGCATCGGTCGAGGATACCCTGGTCGAAGTATTCTCGCGGCTCAACGTGCAGATTGCGCTGTTTGGCCACGTCTCTTCGTATCTGCTGTTTGTGGGCGAAAATTCGGACATGTCAAAGACATACGACATACCTTTATCATTTTCGTCCCTTCGAGAAGCGCGTAAACATTTGGATACTCTCATCAACGGTTCGCACGTCCTTGGAGAGCAAGCCAGTCGTCTAGTTCTAGAACAGAAGCCCATCCCGGAGCTGCTATACGAGAACCAGGGGCGTCTCGAGGCGGCGCTGATGCACTGGCTTCGTGCGCTGGACGCGAGCCGCGAGGCATTACTCACCGAAGCCGACATTCGCAGCAAGTTTGCCACGCCGATGTTGCTTCTCTACCACACCATGACGAGGATCATGGCAGCTACCGCTTTGCGCGGGACGGACGAGATGATATATGACCAGTATCTGCCGGACTTTTCGCTGCTGATCAAGCAGTCTTGCAATCTATGGGACATGATGCGCACAGCAATCAGGAATATGTACGGGGTACGAGGCTATACCAAGCCGGACATCAACTTCACCATCGACATGGGCTTCATACCGCCGCTCTACTATGCACTGGCAAAGTGCCGTCAGCCGAATCTCCGGAGGATGGTTCTCGATCTCTTGAGAGATGTCCCGCATCGTGAAGGCGCCTGGGACGGCTTCACAGTCATCAACATGGGCTACGCTCTCATTGAAATCGAAGAAGAAGGCTTGTATGACGGATGGGACATTGTGCCGAGCTGCAACTTGCCAGATGCGGCGGCAGCGGATGCTTTGCCCGTCGTCCCGGCGTCCCGGCGACTGAACAATGTCAACGTGGCGCTGCCCGACTATACGAATGGAAAGGCGACCTTGTTTGGCCGGCGATACAAGGGTGATGGGCAGTGGGACTCGAAGATTGTGCAGTTTGACTCTGCATTCAGGAAGTTGAACCCTATCCCTTGGGAATGCCTTCAGAGAAAATCCAATTTCTCATGATATCTGAAGGAACTTTGATATGGGACACACCAGTCATTCTCCCATATCGGGGCGAGGAGGAATCGGTGACCCTAGGTCCCAAATAATGGAAGGTATGAGATGGACTGGAGGAAAATTCTACCATAGTGACAAGACTAAGGTACATGTAGGTACCAACTGACAACCGCGTAGACAAGTTGTGCGTGTAAAGAGCAAAGGATATGACAACCAGATCTTGACGTCAACGGATGGCGAGGCAGATGACATTCGAGCACAGGTTCATCGATGCCGTCCTCGAGCAGACACAAGATGGTTTGCCTGGTAACCAGGGTGGAAGAAGACGCCGCTGATTAGCCACTATACATACGTAGGTAGATACAGGGATAGAGTGGCATAGAAGTTGGGGCATACAGGCTCTAAACGCAGGTTGAGAGTTTGTATATATCTATCTGTAATATTTTTTTTCATCTCAATCTACAAACTTGGCTTTCTTTTATGTATCGATCTATAAGATCAAGATCGTCGCTTATCCTTAGAGTAAGGTAGCCTGATATAGCGATAGTAGCAGCGAGTGAGAGTAGAATCGATCTTCTGCTATAGACAGCCACTCACTCCCTGTCTTTGGTACCCTACCTTATTTTGTGTACAACAGACGGCGGTGTCCATTATCGCACCCTTGCATGGGCCAGGTCTCAACAGATGGACTTCCTCTGTTTACGTTGCTCCTTCAACCACCAATATCCACCTCCTCCCGCTCTCGCCCTCAACCCAACATTGGACATTCCCTTGCCATCAACCATGGCTCACTTGACCTTGCAGAAATGGGCCTGACTGAGAAGCACGCGAAAGTCATTGCACAACTGCCAACGAGGGCGATGGCCCAGGGCAGGAAGTCATTGCCGCCCTTCTCTCCGCGTTAGTTGGATCGACGGCTGCCTACAACCTCCAGGCTCCTGATGGCAGTGGTCACGTAGCTGGCAGGCTGTTCTCTGTACTCCTACTCTTCCGGGGAGGCTCTGTGAGGTCTGCCCATTTCCGCACCCTCATTCGCTGCGTCGTTGACAAAAAGAGCGACGTGGACGTGTGGGAAGCTGTCTTTACCACCTTTGGAAACCTCAGCGCCGCGACTCCCCCCCCGTCGAGCATCGCCCCGACGTTCAGAGGCACTCCGATAAAGAGCAGCTCGAGCCGACTTGCCGATAGCGAAACGCGCGACATCGTTGAAGCAGAGCTGTTCTACGAGATCAAGGATTGTACCTTTCGGAACGTTGGCGGGTTCTGGGAAAAAATCTTCAACCCCGAAGGATGGCGCCAGGAGCAGAAATCGATGCTCAAGGCCCTGATGGCATCACACAATGGCAGCTAATGGACCGACTTCCCTGTTGCTGCCGACGAAGGGCCGGTTTGGAACTGGCTCAAGACACTCGAGGGCCGTTACTTGGCCGATGCGCCTTACAAACTCCATACGACCAGATCTGCCAACCATTTTAAGGAACGGAAAGGCCGGATGGATATCTTCTTTCAAGCGCCTGCCACGGAGTCGGACATTTTCGAGTGCAAGAATGCCCTTGTCGTTGGCGAACAAAGGAAGACATATGACAGGAGCAGGTTCAAAGCTGATCTCCTCCAGCTTACGCGCTACGTGAGAGATGTTTTCGCTGATCAGCCCACACGTCGGTTCGTCCACGCCTTCTCACTCTGCGCCTCCATGATGGAGGTCTGGGTCTTTGATCGTTCCGGTCCCTATAGTTCGGGGCCGTTTGACATCCACGATGAGCCAGATAAGTTTGCGCGGACCCTTGTCGGGTACGCAACGATGGACGACGAGGCCATGGGCTTGGACACATTCATGGAGCGGGTAGGCGGGCATCGCTATCTTACGTTGGACGATGCAAATGGCGGAGAGAAGAGGATCAGGCTCGACAAGGCGATGGTCAGGCAGCGAGCCATCGTGTGCCGCGGTACGACGTGCTATAGAACCCGGGGAGGTCACGTTGCCAAGTTTTCGTGGGCGTCCGACAAGCGGAAGCTGGAGGTTGAACAGCTGAAACGAGCAGAAGAACGAGGTGTCAGAGGAGTGGCCAGGGTAGTGGCGCATCGTCGAATTACCACCATTGCATCGCTACGAGAAGGCTTGGAGTTTTCAAAACCTCATCGGTTCAGGGAAGAAGTTCTTCACTTTGAAGATTTGCCTTCTACCGCAGCAGGCGCCAGTACATCAGGCACCAAGCGCAAGTCGTCCTCTGGTCACACGCCCGAAAACACATCTGAATCCAAGAGGCGGCGGTCTAGCAGCCAGAAACCAACCCTGACCGGATCCAACAGAGCATCCCTGGGAGGCAGATCTAAGCCGAGCCTTTATACCTCCGGCGAGGATCTTTGGGAGAATAGTATCTATTCCTGTCTCGTCGTCTCCCCTGCTGGGCGCGTCATCAGCGACTTCGGAACCGTCAAGGAGTTGTTGGAGTCGATGCGAGATGCAATCAAGGCTCATCAATCTCTTTACACAACCGGCAACATTCTGCACCGCGATATCTCGTCAAACAACATCATCATCACCGAACCAGAGGTGGCCGATGGGTTCAAAGGCATGCTCATCGATCTTGATCTGGCAAAAGAAAAGGACAGTGGCCCTAATGGGGCGCGCCATCAGACCGGGACGATGCAGTTCATGGCTGTGGAGGTACTGCGCACGGCAGATCACACCTATCGTCACGATTTGGAGTCGTTCTTCTACGTCCTGCTATGGATGTGTGCGCGGCAGTCATGGCACAATGGCTTAGCCGGTGACGAGAAGCCGCCCAAGGAAAGTCTGTTGCGGAGGTGGGAGATTGGCAGCTTCAAGTATATTGCAGCCGCCAAGGAAGGCGACATGACCGTCAATAGGCTTGAAGCGATCATGGACGAGTTCCCTTCAGTCTTCGACGTCGTCAAACCCCTCTGTTTACGAATCAGGACAGCTCTATTTGGGAATACGGCAAGGCTACACTTCGGAACTCCTGGAGGGGATCCGGCTGAGCTTTACAACCCTATAATAGAAGCCTACGACGAAGCTGTCAAAGAGCTTAATAAATAGATGCGATGGAAAGTCATGGTAGACTAGAGGAGCAGTTGTTCCAAAAAGGGTGGCCCGAGAAAAGGGAGGAAAGGGGAGGGAGGGGGGTTGAGTGTGTCCTTGATTCTTGCATCCTCCCAAATGCAGTGACAGTATTCGTGCAGCCGCCGCAAGAATTCACACAATATCTTGTCGCCAGTCTGGTAATAAGATATTTATGTTCAAGTATCACATCCCTGGCGGTTTCCAAACCTGGTCTGATGTAGAGCAATAGAAGCTACGCCCAGATCCACGGTAACTGGCTTCCCTCATAAGCTGGACTTTGTGCTACTGGGTGGAGGAAGCTCGATGGGGCGACAGCATTCCCTCATACCAGAGCAGGGTGAAGCAGTTTACCCATGGATCAATATGCGCTGATGAGAGAGACGTTGGAGGGAACACCAATAGGGTGGTTGAAACGGGATCTAGCCCCCCATTTACCCACAGATCTCGAGCGTATAATTTCGACGACGTATAGTCATTTGCCAGTGCTTGGAGATCTGGCATGGCAACACGTGGACAATCTGCGTATCCCGCTTCTATCGGCATCCAACTGCCTGTCTGAATCACCTCAGCTCAATGTAGATCCAGATTCAGAACGGTGAAGCAGTTCGGTGGGGGTCTCATAACCCAGCCTCCGCATCGTCTCTGCTTCAGTGGCGCATCCCTAGTGAGGAGATGTGGCCACACCGGGAGTGGAAGCTATGACATAACAGATACTGGCCTGCATGTTTTTGGGCTTCTAGAAACAGGCAACATGGCGTTTCAGCACGTGGTGCAGAGACTATGACGGCTCGGTTGTTCCGTGTAAGCACACTCATGGGCGGTTGGATATGGTCATTGGTTCGACCATTACTGAGGATGGAAGAGAGGCTGATGAGTTTGGGTTATCATGAAGTAGTTTGCTTCAAAACACCACTATCAGCTGAAGCCAACTGTTACTTGGAGCTCATGACTTGGGAGATTTGACGTAGAAGCTAGAGCAGTATGCTGCATGACATGCCTTATCCGGCATTGGGCATCTACATATAATCTGAGAGTGACACAATGACAGGTGCTTGGCCGTCGTATAGACGGCATACTTCGAACCGGCAAGGTGGTACGCGCGAGCAATCTACTATCTCTACTCTTGATAGTACGCAGACGACGCTCCACATAGCCTCGCTAGCGACAAGAACTTGGACTCACGAGCCGTCAGCATGGATATCGGACGGCGCGAGGGCGGCAGCCTATGAGGAAGAGCCAGCTTCTCCGCGAGTTTAGTCGCCGTTGAACCATTGCGCGACGGCTTCGACGCTGGCTCCTTTGTCCGCTTTCAAGCCATTGGCCGTGACGACACTGTGCGACGAAGATTGCAAACCGCCGTATTCCAAAGGCCAGTGTGTTGGAGGAATAGCTTGTCATCACTCGATACGTGGGGGATTTTCTCCTAAGCGCCTCTGTTCCCTCACGGACCTGAAGAGTCTCACGACAACATCGTCAGCCATGCGAGACAACCATTCCGTTCTTACAATACCTGGCTATCGGCATCTACGAGCCATCAACCCTAAATATCTCCTTTGACCCCACAGAGCAAGCTTCAGAATGCGGGGGAGGAAAAGGCATCAAAAGAAGGTCCCCCCGCCTATTCCCCCCAAACCTCCAAGATCGGGCAACCATCTCTCCATTGTCTAGGTGTGACGATTTGGGGCCAAAAATAAGATTATTTAAATAGCCTTATATTAGAAAGAGGAAGAAAAAGGAAAAATACTGTTATAGCTAGCTAAATACATTTACCCACATTCTAGGGCTTTATATTTATATTCCTAAGCATATAATCTAAAGGCGCTAGTTGCCTTTAAGCGCTCCTGAATATTACACACCCCCTAGTTAAAGGAAGTATTATAAACGCATTCCCTTTAACTAAATAATAAAATCCTTAATATTTTCATTCCTTTAATAACCTTATTATTAAAGCCTATGCTTAGGCCACTATTTATAAGCTCCTTTATATTAAAAATAGCAGTAGAATATATAAAGTTATATTATTAAGGAAAAGTAAATAAAAGCTTTATTTATAAAGCATAGTGCAGTAAATAATAAAGGAATAATTAGCCCTTATACTTATAAAGTAAAGCTATTTAAAAAAAGCTCTAGAATAAATAAATAAGCTTTTAATCCTTTATTTTTACTTCCTTCTTCTTTAATTATTATTATTATTATTATTATTATTACTACTGCTATGCCTTTTAAAAAGACTGCTGCCCTTAAGCCCTCTGCTAAATCTAAAGGCAAGCAGCCTGCTAGTATTATTTATCTTATCTTATCTCTTTTATCTAATCTTATTATACTAATCTGTTATTTTTAAATAAAGAAGAAAATAATAATAACTTTAAAACCCTGCGCAGCTGCAGGTCCTTTTACTAATCCTATACCCCTAGCTTAATAAGATCCTGTTTATAAAAATTATATCTAGGCCCTGTTAGCAGGCTAAAGGCCTAACTATTCTTATTATATTAATGCTAGCAGCTGCTTTTAGCGCTATATGCTATATATAGCTAGGTTATATTATTATCCCTTATAATAAGCTTAATTCCTTTTATTTAATTATATAATCTACTAACTGCATATATATAGTTATCTTATATTAGTACTATTTATTTAATAAATAAAGCATACTGCTAAAAAGTTAGATAGAAAGGTATATCTCTTTTCCTCCTAAATTATATACTTAAATGCTAATAAACTAGCAGACTTTTAATACTTATTACGCAGCCCTGCACCTCCTTTTTAAGATATTAAATAATAAGAATATAGCGCTAGATTTAACTAAGGTAAAGGATAAGAAGATAAAGGCTAAGAAGGCCTAGAAGACTATAGCTAAGTATATTTTTTATAAGTAAGCGCTAGTTGCTAAAAGCCTAGTCTATTAATGTTTTTATTTTATTTAAATTAACTTTATATATTATTTTTACTAGCCTACTCTGCTACTTTATTCCTTATATCTTTTATAAATTGCCTGCTCCTTTCTTATTAAGGTTATATAGCTTTAAAAGCTTTATAAAATACTTAAAACGCTAATAAGGCAAAGCCTTTATAAGTCTATTAGCTAGCATCTTATTAATAGGTATATAAATAATATTTATAAAGCTATGCTTATATTCCTGCCTTAACTATATATTCTAGATATTTATATAGTAAAGGCATATATTAATTCTTGCGCTTAGATTAATTATAAGGCAAATGGTTTACTAATTATTATAGTTAATATTCTAGTTAACCTTAAGGTTAAATTTAATTTACCTAAAAAAGTGCTATAAGGTAATAGTCTCTCTTACTATTTAACTTAATATAATTAACTTAGCTTTTATTATACTTATACTAATAATGGCTTACTAAGTTATATTTTAAAGGATAATGCTATTAAATAGGAAAATAAGATATCCTTATAATAACTTCCTAGTCTTTAAATTATTACTAAATAAAGTATTACTTAAGGTATTTAAGACCTTTATTCTCCTACTACCCTTATATTAAATAGCAAGGTGTCTCTTAATATAAAGATAGTAGATAAGCTAGTTAGTAGTATCTGCATATTCTTTTAATAGATTTATAAGGAAATAAGATAGTATTAATACTATAAATATAATGTCTAGTTAGATTATAATTATGCTATAAAGCGTAAAGCTAATCTTTCTTTAATATAGCTTAATCTTTTAAAGTATAGCTATCTCTAGGTTTTTCTTATATTCCTTTATAAGAATAGGAATCTCTAGATTCTAGTCTCCTTTTATAAAATTAAATTATTATATAACTTTCTTAAAATATATATTATAAAACAGATAGATTAAACACTTTATGCAATTCCTAATAATCTTAATCCTTAAGAACTATTTAGCATCTCCCCTTTTATATAACTTATACTTAGCCTTAATCTAGCGCTTAATTTTAAGGAAATAAGCTTTATCTTTCTTATAGTAGGCAGTAAGGATATTATCTATATAAAATTCTATAAACACCTTCCTATTTAGTATATAAAAAAGGCATAGCTCTTTAAGGCATGCTTTTATCCCTAGATTTATTAGAGTTAAAAAGAACTTATTAAACTATAACTTTAGTAAATCCTTAAAACTATATAAAGCTTTTTTAAGCTTTAGATAGGTGTTAGCTTTATAAAATCCCTCTAGTATTTATATTATAATAAGGAGGCTATCTTTATCCTAGGATGCATTAATAAACGCATTTTTAATATTATACTGCTTAATTTTAAGCTTAAATCTTACAGCTAAAGTAATTAGTATATAAAATAAATATACTATAAGTATAGTAGCATATATACTCTTAATTATAAATTAGTTTTATAAATCCCCCCTTACTATAAGTCTTACCTTATAGTAATTAAAATAGCTATCTTAGTTAAACTTATAAATAAATACCTATCTTATTAATAATAGTATTATTTTTACTTTATTAATTAGGATCTCTTTTTATATTCCCTTAAATTATAATGCTTAAATCTTAACTCTTATAGCTTCCTTAAACTTCTCCTTTAATAAATGCTTTTATATCTCTCTCTAGCTATTTAGTAGCTTAGCTAAGTTATTAAAGTAAATGCATAGCCTGCTTAATGCCGCTCTTATTTTATAAGCACTCTTTTACTTAGCTGCTTTACTAAGTATTATAAAAACAGTTTTAGTAATCTTTATATTTATATTAGACAGGCTAATCTTATTAAGCTATATCCTATCTAATAGTAATTTAAAGAAGCCTATAATAATAATATAAATCCTATCCCTAACTTTATTATATCTAGTCCTTCTTTTTTAATTAAGGGAATAGTTATTAACTGCCTTTAAGAGTTATTCTTTATAAAGCTATATGCTTTTATATAGCAGAGTAAAAGGTTAAACTTCTTCCTAAAGTAAAACTTTATCTTTACTATTATTAATACTACTCTCTGCTATTATAAATCCCTTTATAAATTTAGCAGCTTCCTTAGCTTCTTTTAAAGCTTATAATTACTACTAGATCTGCTTATCTTTATTAAATTCTAGTATTTAAGGTTCTTTAGCTATAACTCCTTTAAGGGGCTAACTTTTTATTAGCATTTATAGTTAATCCTTTACTTAGCTACTTATATCCTATATACTAGCTAAGCGCTTAAAAGCATACTCCTGCTTTAGCATTAAGGCATAATCTAGCTCTCTCTTTAAAGTGTTATAAAGTATATTTAGCCTTATAAGTATAAAGGCTTTCTTATTTATAGCAGCAGGTCCTTTTATTATAATTTAAGGGATTTCCTATACTTCCTTCTCTACCCCCTAGCTTATATATATTATAAGCTGCTTAGCAGGTTCCTCTAAGTTATAAAGATAAAGGCTTAACAGCAGTATTAAGATATTAATATCTTCCTTTTCTAGGATATTATTAAACAGCTTATTTAGCTGCTTATTAAAGAGCTTAAGAGCTAGCAGCTCCTGCAGTTTAAAGAATATAGTCTTATTAAATATAACATTTTTAATCTTTAAGACCCTGCTAAGTTAAGGAATCTAAATGTAATATATATTAAAAGCAGAATAGCTAATAAGATATCTAATTAGACCTCTAGGGCTTATTTTAAATAATTTCTTATTCTTATTTACCTTATATTCTTTATTTAATATATAGGCATAGCAGCTATATATATAGATCCTGCTTTAGTCTAGCCTTAAGTCTGCTTTATAATAATAAATTTTTAAAAAAGCAAAATCCCTAAACTAATGTTTAAGGCAATCTATTAAACTAAGCATCTTATTAGCTTAAGATAGGCTTATATTATATAAATATACAGCTGCTGCTATACTCTTAGGCTAAAGGTTTATTAGTAAATTAGCTGCAGAGATTATCTTAATAGATTTAACTATTATCTTTTTATTAGTATACTTTTTACCCTTATTTAGCTTATAAGTGTAAGGAGGTGCTAATTTAAGAATAAGGCTATAATACTTTACTTCCTTTTAAAATAAAGACTTGCCTTAGATTATAATTATAGCTTTTTTATTATCCTGCTATAAGATAATAACATTAAGTTTATATTATCTTTTTATATAGCTAATAAAGTTAAAAAAAGTATAAAAAATTATAAGTTACTCCTTATTAAGCAGCAGCTGTATATATATCTATCTGCTATATTTATCTTTAATTAAAAGGAGCTAATTGCTTTTATTAAAACCTAGATTATAATTTTAAAGATCTTAATAAAGTTATTAAAAGGGTCTTAGTAAGCGTCTCTTTAATAATCTTCTTAAAATCACTTACTTAGCTTTAGCTAAAGTATAAAATTTATAGTCTAGCTACTTAATTCTATTAATTTATATATTCCTTATATAATATACTATTACCTTAAAGGCAGCTAGTCCTAAATAGCCTAATTATAAATACTATAAATATTTAAAGTCAGATCTTAAAAAAGGTAGATCTCTTAATAGTCTTCTTCTTCTTATTATATTATAAATGCCTTAATTTAATGCTTTATTATATATAGCTTTAGTAAGCTGTATGCTTATATAAGAAGGGGAAATAGGGTTATATTAAAGGAATAGTAAATTATGCTTATATATAAGCTTAGCTAATACTATTTAATTAGCAGGCTCTCTAAAGCATAGTAAGTAATTATAACCTAAGTACTAAGCTCCTAATTAACATAAGCAAGCTTTTAAGACTATATTAATATAAAAGCCTTTAATAATAATAATATCTTTAAGTATAAGATCTATTTTTAAATTTCTATCCTCTCCTTTTAGTGCTCCCTTAATAACCCTTATACCCTTACTAAATATAAAGAATTATATAGTGCCTGCTTTTATAAAGTCTCTGCTTATATTAAAAATAAATATTCCTTTTTTAAGTAAGTTAATATTATTAACTAAATAAAGAGCGCTATAAGAATTTAGCAGGGTGCTTTATAAAAGCAGATAGATGCTATTTTTAAATATAGTATATATCCCTAGTCTGCTTTCTAAATTAAGAAAGCTAATAAGGTTAATAAGCGCTATAATTAGTTTATTAAGTATAGATTTAGTTAGCTTAAGGCTATTACTGCTATAATCCTGCACTTAGAAAAGATTCTTTAAGTATAACTCCTTCTAGATGTCTAATTAGTAGTAATTATAAATAATCTTAATATAGGCCTTAAAAGGTATACTATATATTTTAGGATTCTTCTTCCTAGTTAAGGCATATTTTAGCTTCTAGTATTACTTAAGTAGCTATATATAACCTTCCTCTCTCTTATCCTTATAAGGATATTTCTTAAAAGATAAACCTTGCCTTTTACTACTTAATCTGCCCTTAACTGCACCTTTAAAAGCATTTAATCTTCTAGCTAATATAAGATATATCTTATTCCTTTTCCTTACTAGTTAATATTTTATAATTATATAAAATATAGCTTTATATTAGTATAAGGAAGAGATAGAAGATATTTTAGTTATTTTTAAGATTATAAGCTTATTTAAGGCTTATATTACCTAGGTTAAGGTAAACCTAACTAATACTATACTTAAGAAATTAATAATAGCTATATTACTTTAAATCTTTAAAATCTGCAGTTAAGATGCCCTTACTACTGCCTTAAACTAATAATTAAACTAAGCTTAAGGGTCTATTCTTAAGGCATAGGCCTTATTTAGCACTGCTTAGTAGCTCTTTTATATAGCCTTAAAAATGCTTAAGTTACTAAGAGTGATTATCTTTTTAAGATCTTTTAAAAGCTTATAGGTTATAATAACTTTATATTTATTAATCTCTCCTTTATTATTCTTTTTAAGAGTATCCTTAAAGGCTTAATAAATTCCTCTACTAACAGTCTTAATAATTTAAAAGCGCATAGTATTATTCTTCTTTTTTAAATTAAAAGCATTTAATTATTTAAATTAGAATTTAAGGAGCTAGGCATAATATATAGCTGTTATCTTCTAAAGCTTTAAAAGCAGATTATCTTTACTTAAAGCAGCTACTAGCTTTTACTTTATATCTTCTTATAAAGGAACTTTATTAATTATAAAGTTATTACTAGCAGCTAATAAAAGCTTAAGATTAATCTTCTCTTAAATCCTATATACTTAAGTAAAAGACTTAAGTATTTTAATCTAATCTAACTAATCTAGTTATACTATAAGCTTAACTAATACTAATAGCATAGCTAAGAAATCTTTAGTTAATTCTATTATAAGATTTAAGGAAAATAAGCGTATAAATATAATAAAACAGTATAAAGGGCGCATAAGAAGTTACTAATAAGGTACTCCTATACCACCTAGGCTTATAACTGTAATAATTTAGGGCTAAAAATAGGATTATTTAAATAGCCTTATATTAAAAAGAGGAAGAAAAAGGAAAAATACTATTATAGCTAGCTAAATACATTTGCCTACATTCTAGGGCTCTGTATTCATGTTCCTAAGCATACAATCTAAAGGCGCTAGTCGCCTTCAGGCGCTCCTGAACGTTACACTAGGCTAAAGAGGCCCCCCACGAAACCAGACCGAAGAGTTTCTCGCCATTGTTCATCAGTCTTGCTCTTCCCCGCAGCTTGGGCGATAAGCCCAGAAACTTGGGGAGAAATCCGACATCTCAGCTCGTCAGTTATTGCCATGTTATCCGCGGCTCGGCCATCGGCCAAGTCCCGCCTGCTGGGCTCTCCCGACACAATTCGACCCCCCACCGTAGGTTTGCGAGGGTCGATTCTCTGTAGAGATTGATTGACCGCGTACGCAAGACATGATAAAAGGAATAGGAATCATGCCGAGTTGCCTGCTTCCGAGTGCAACCCTGCGATAGCAGTTTTCCTTGGAACCAATTACGGTTGCTTGGCTCCTTGGCTATCACACCGAGGTGGTGTGCCATTCTGACCTTCTTCCCTCGAAAGACGCCCTTTTGTCTGTCTTTGCGTCAGTAAGAGACGGCATACCGAACTGAGTATTGGTTGACGATTCGAAACTGCGGAGAAACCGAGACGGACCCTGGGCATATCTAATCTCCCATAAAGGCCGTCACCATGGGCCAGCAAGAGTTCAACGAAAAGGACGATGGAGGTCTGCAGTCCGTGTCTTCGTTCCGTGCCGGAGTAGCGAGCGGCGTGCTTGAGGATTATGCAGACCCGAATGTCCAGAATGAGGCCGAAAACACTCACAAGGGAGAGTTTGGCACGAAGCGTGACCTTGTAAGTCGATGGGTGCCCAGTGAGGCAACAGAGGATACGGCTGATTCAAAGTCCCATGCCCTAGAAACCTCGCCAAGTGTCCATGATTGCTGTTGCTGGTACTATTGGCACGGGTCTCTTTCTTGGATCTGGTGCTGCCTTGGTGAATGGCGGTCCTGTGGGTTTCTTCCTCGGCTATGCAATCGTTGGATGTCTGGTGGGCATGATGATGTACTGCCTGGGCGAGATGTAAGTTTGAAACTGCCCCTTACCTGGCTTGATACTGATGATACGATGTGAAAGGACTGTCTTTGCACCCAACATTGGCGGCTTCATCGAAATGGGCAACAAGTACATCGCCCCCGAAGCAGGTTTCGCCATGGGCATCAACTACATCCTCCAGACCGGCCTGGCCATCCCCTCAGAAATAACCGCCGCGGCCGTCATGATCAGCTACTGGGATGATGCCTCAAGTCACGTCTCAGCATACATTGCGGCCTTTCTGGTCCTCAGCATCGGCATCAATCTCCTCGGCGTCAAGTACTTTGGCGAGGTCGAGTTTGTGTTTGCCTGCGTCAAGGTCCTGATGCTTGTTGCCCTCATCCTGTTCGGCTTGATAGCTGATGTCGGGGGCATCAATGGCGTGTACACGGGTGGCCGCTATTGGAGGGAAGAGCCTTTCAACGACACATTCGCCAGCCTGTCGCCAGTCTCGCTCGCGCGGTTCCTCGGATTCTGGAAGGTCCTCACCCAAGCTGCCTTTGCGTTTGGTGGTATTGAGGGTATTAGTGTGCTGGCCGGAGAGGCGCACAACCCTCGAAAGACGATGAGGCGGGCTGTTCGAACAGTCTTTTATCGCATTGGTAAGTTGATGAAACTCCTGCATTGGTCAGGGCCGTGATATTGACCTGTTCGTTGTATAGTCGGTCTGTACCTCCTTACTGTCTTGATGATCTCGCTCAACGTCAGCCAAAGCTCCAAAGACCTCATTGCTGCCGTCTCCAAAGGTGGCGCAACTGCTGCTTCATCGCCATTTGTGGTCATCTGCCAGCAGACTGGTGTCAAGGCCCTTCCGAGCGTGATAAACGCCGTGGTCATGACGTCTGCGCTCTCATCTTGTAATGAGAACATCTTTGCTGTAGCCAGGACCTTGTTGGCTCTGTCTCGTCAAAGTAAGAAGGCCGTTGCCATTCCTACACAATGCTACAATACCATTAAGTATTGACAAAATTCTAACGTTCTTTGCTTAGGATCTATGCCCAGGTGCTTCCTCAAGACGAGCCGCTTTGGCACGCCCTTTTATGGCGTTGTCGTCTCTTTCTGCTTTGGACTGCTGGCTTTTCTCTCAGTCTCCAACGGGTCAGCCCAAGCCTTCATCTGGCTCTCCAACCTGTCGGGTAAGTTACTCTTTGTGTATCCTTCATTCCGAAAGGAGAAACTGTCTGACAGTTGCATCTGTAGCCCTTAGTAGCTTGATCGCATGGATCTCCATCTGCGTCTGCTTCGTCAGGTTTCATCGCGCCCTTCAGATTCAGGGCATTGACAGAAAGAATCTCGATCTCCGGGGATGGTTCCAGCCATACATGGCGTGGATCTGCATCTTTGCCTTTACCATTATCCTGTTCTTCAATGGATTTCAGGCCTTCATCCACAAATTCTCGGTATCGAGCTTCTTCGCGTCCTATGTGACGCTGCCAGTGGTCGCCTTGGCCATCTTTGGCTTCCGGACTTACTTATGGCGGACCGGAAAGCCGTATGGCTTTACGGATCTGGCTGAGGTTAATCTCGGCAATGGGCCGGCCAGGGCTCTTCAGGGGACCAAGTATGATCTTGGATCTTAATGTAGCTGACGAGGCCTCCATCGTGGGACCAGTCGAGGACAATGAATCAATGCAATACAAGTTGCTTATTGCTATCCGACTCCAACACAACGTGAGGCTTCGAACGAGTCCGAATCTGTAAACCGTCTGAGAAAACAGTGTATACAGGCGGAACGTCAACCATCCCTCTGATGACGTCTGGTATGAACACCACAAAGGTGCCTGCATGGATGTCAGTATGTGAGGCGGGGTTGAGAATACGACGTTGCCAATCACTAAGAAGATCTTCATGACATTACTCTTTTCAGTCCTTAGCACGGATTGAGGAGCAAGGAGATAGAGTCGGGTGTTACCCTGACATCTCCAACTCTCTCCAAATACTATTGAGACTATTCCCGGTCATGATAAGAAATGTTACCTTTGCACAGCATGTGACTCGACTCACACAGAAGCCTGGTTATAGAACTTCCCCCGCTTCCTCATGCGATACTCCGCGTTCCGATCGTTTCACGGCGCTTGAGATGAATCAGGCAGTTCGTTATCGCCAAAGGAAGAAGCGGAGAGTTTTTGGAGGACAAGAACTCCACCATGTCCATAGAATCCTCTCACCACATACGATATGTTCCCGTACGTTACTGTCACTCTGCATGGACGCTAATAGCCGTTCTTCAGGTTATGCCACTAGAAGTCAACGGTTTCTGTATCCTGAAGACGGGAGGTTCTCATATAACAGTGTGTGAGGCTTCGTATGAGGTTGACAAACGTCTCATGATACCCATAGATCTAGATCTACGAGATCTCTGGTGCATACCGCCAATCACGGAACCACCTTCATTTATTTGTTCTTAGAGGTAGAGGAGGAAAAACCTGTAGCAGACGCCCTAGAGGAGGGTTGCAGCCACCTCTTCAGGGGTACGCAGAATGAACCGGCATTGTGCAAATTCGGCAATGCACTTCCCCCTCCTAGTCCGAGACATGCTCATCACAACCAATGGCGACGTGTCTCAAGGCATTGAATGCTGGTGCGGAACGTGACGTCCGGAATGTAGCCTCTATCGGATTGTTGACCCAACGGCTGATGAGCTCTTGTGATCAGACGCAGACGATGTAACGCAGGGAAATGAGAGAAATGCAGAGTGATCTGGGGGGGGGGGGGGGGCTTGTGGGCGTCGATGAGAGACAGTGGGATACATATGGAGCCGTGATAGCACCCTTCGTGGTGCTGAGTAGTCTGCTTCTTTTCAAAGAACAAGAGGCTGTGAGAGTAGTATGGCAAAGCTCAACGGAGCCGTCAAGGCAGCAAGTCTAGTCTACGGGCTGGCTGCCACCACAACAGTCCAAGCCGCTTCCTTTGACCCCTTGACATACGTCGACCTGCTCATCGGCAGCAGCAACGGCGGCAATGTCTTCCCCGGAGCCACTCTCCCGTATGGCATGGCCAAGGCCGTAGCCGATACCAACAGCGGCAGCAACCAGGGCGGCTTCACGCTGGACGGCTCGTCCGTCACCGGCTTCAGCGTCATGCACGACTCCGGCACTGGAGGCTCGCCGTCTCTGGGCAACTTTCCGCTGTTCCCGTACACCTCGTGCCCCGGCGGCGAAGTGGACGGGTGTTCGTTCCCAAAGAATGACCGCGTCAAGTTCGGCGCCTTCTCCAACGAGAGCGTCGTTGCGAAGCCGGGCTACTTTGGCATCACGCTCAACAGCGGGGCAAAGGTCGAGATGACAACCTCGCAGCATGCGGCGCTGTTCAAGTTTACGTTTCCCGACGCGGGCCCTGATGACAAGCCGCTTATCCTGCAGGATCTGACGGATCTGTCAAACTCGCGGCAAGATAATGGCACCGTGAGTGTCGACGGAGATACAGGCCGCTTTACCGGCAATGCTGTGTTTGTTCCCAGTTTCGGTACCGGCACGTATAAGCTGTACTTTTGCACCGACTTTGCTGGTGCAGACATCTATGACAATGGCATCTTTGTCAACTCGCGTGCAAGTGCCGACGTCAAGGACTTGACCATTTCACGCTCTATCAATGGCTACCCGTTGCCAGGTGGTGCGTTTATCCGCTTTGCCAGCGCCCAAGAGCCCATCTATGCTCGGACAGGCATCAGCTTCATCAGCAGTGCCCAGGCATGTTCCAATGCAGAGAAGGAGATTACAGAGTGGGATGTCGACAAGTACGCCAGCGAAGCCGCCGATGTCTGGCGAGAGAAGCTTTCTCCAATCACTATCGAGGCGGGCGAAGGCGTCGGCGACGACTACATTAAGTCGTTTTACTCGGGCATCTACCGCACCATGGTCAATCCGCAGAACTACACAGGCGAGAATCCTCTCTGGGACGATGGCGAGCCGTACTATGACTCGTTCTACTGTATCTGGGACTTGTTTCGATCACAGATGCCGTTCTTGACAATTCTGGATCCGACAACTCTTACGGAGCAGATTCGGTCCCTGATCTCGATTTATAAACATACCGGCTGGCTGCCCGACTGCCGCATGAGCCTCTGTCCGGGATACACGCAGGGAGGCTCAAACGCAGACAATGTGTTGGCAGATGCCTACCTCAAGGGCCTCAAAGACGGCATCGACTGGGAAAAGGGCTACGAGGCTGTCGTCAAAGACGCTCAAGTCGAGCCCTATGCGTGGTCCACCAGCGGCAGAGGAGGCATAGACTCGTGGAAGAGACTGGGCTATGTGCCCGTCCAAGACTTTGACTACAAGGGCTTTGGAACCATGACCCGCAGTATCAGTCGGACTCTCGAGTACAGCTACAATGACTTTGCCATTTCCCAGATTGCGGGAGGACTGGGCAAGAAGGAAGACCAGGAGAAATACATCGAGTCCAGCGGCAACTGGCGGAATCTGTTCAAGGCTGACCAGACGTCTTTCTTCTCGAACGGAACTGATACTGGTTTCAAGGGGTTCTTCCAGGCCAAGTTTTTAAATGAGACGTGGTTTACGCAGGATCCGTTGATGTGCAGCAATCTGGATTCCAAGAGCATCTGCTCGCTTCAGAACTCTGGGGCTGAGACCTTTGAGAGCAGCACCTGGGAGTATGGCTTGTAAGTTCAGCAATATTGCCATTTATCTCTCATACTTGGTCATCGTACTGACTCAGTCTCTTCATAGCTTTGTTCCGCACGACCAGGCTAGCCTGCTCGACCTCTATGGCGGTCCTGATTCATTCGTTGACCGCCTCTCGTACATGCACGATCAACAGATTACATAGTGAGTCTTCATCAGTGCTGCTCTTTGACGTGCAACTGACCATACTCTAGTATCGGCAACGAACCGAGCTTCCTCACTGTGTTCCAGTACCATTATGCCGGGCGACCAGCCTTGTCCGCCGAGCGCAGCCACTTCTACATCCCCAAGTACTTCGCCCCTACACCAGCTGGCTTGCCGGGCAACGATGACAGCGGCGCCATGGGCAGCTTCGTTGCCTTTTCCATGATGGGCTTGTTTCCCAACCCCGGCCAAGACGTCTATCTAATCATCCCGCCCTTCTTCGAGAGCGTCAGCATCAAAAGTCCCGTTACGGGCAAGACTGCAACGATTCGCAATGTCAACTTTGATCCTACTTACAAGAATGTGTATATCCAAGAGGCTACTTTGGATGGAAAGCCTTATACTAAGAACTGGATCGATCACAGCTTCTTCACGGAAGGAAAGGAGCTCGTGCTGACTCTTGGGGATAAGGAGAGCTCTTGGGGTACACAGGTGGAGGATCTGCCGCCGAGTTTGAGTCCTTACAATAGTAGCAGTGAGGCTCATACCACTGCTCCAGCGAAGAGATCGTATGTGCCGCGCTTTGACGGTGGCATCTTGGGAATGATGTTTAGTTAAGATGCTTGCAGTGGAAAACAATGGAAGTTGTCACTTCAACAAATACTATTAACTCATACGCAATACCGCTTTAGGATCGGAGATTGTGACTGCAGCTCCGATGAAGCCAACATTGCATTTCAACTCGATGAAAGAGAGGACATACCGACCCGATAAAGGACTCCCAGCTTCTTCTGAGAAAATTGTATTTTTCAGCAGCATTGCAAATGCATGTAACAATTCCAATTACAGAGAGAGTATATCCTCCAAAAATACTTTTACGCCTCGCAAAAGAAACCGGACGCCAGATTCCGCTTGAGATCCCCCTACATAACATACATTTTACCAGACAAACATTTCCTCAAACAGCTCAACATCAATGTGAACCTTCTTCGTCTGCCTAATGACAGCTTGCCTCGTCGTGTCGGCAATCTCCGCCGGACCGCAGACAAAAACGGCCGTCTTGCCCTGCGACTGAGTCACAAAGTCGTCCACCGTAGTGTGAATGTCAGGCCGCATCTTCTTGAATCGCTGGTCGGGAACGCTGTTTCCAGCTTCTTCCGTCTTGGGCGTAGAGCTGGATGAGCCTTCCGAAGTGATGTAGAACTCCATGTTCAGCTTCGATGCTCCTTCAATGGCGCGGAGGTCGTTGGCAAGGACGTCTCGGACGAAGCCCTCGTGTCGAACAACCCAAACCAGGCGGACGTTTGGGGGAGGAGTCTGGGATTGCTTCTGGTCTTCAAAAAACATGCGGAGATAGGGAAGCACGGTGGTGATTCCGCTACCGCCAGCAATGAACAGGACATCGTCAAAGTGGTCGAGGCGAGCAGGCGTGCCATATGGGCCTTCGAGCAGGACACGCACACGAAGAGGGCCGGATTCGCTCTTGCTGACCAGCTTGTCTCGCAGCCTTCGGGTCATTCCATCGCGAGGACGGATCATGAAGGTCATGTAGCTGTCGCCCGACTCGGACGCCAGCTCCGTCACTCGAGGAGACTGAGCACCGGTCTTCTTCTCGCTAGGCTGGTCGCTGCTGCTGCCGTAAGCGGGACTGTCGTCGAGTTGCTTCGATCGTCCGGCCAGTGTAAAGGGGTGAGACTCCCAGAAGTGCATGCCGGGGAGGTACACGAAGTAGTAGGTTCCGGGCGTCTGGCGGCTGCAGTTGATTGAGGGCTTGACCTGAAGACGAATTATGCCCGTCTCTTCGCTGTAGCTGGCCAATGCGAGAGAACCCTTGCCGAGAAGCGTCTTGTAATTCATGGCCAGGACTCGCAGAATGCGGAGGAAGTGGTCGCCGGCCCAGAGGCCGACGCAAGCCCATACCCAGACGAGGTAGACACCCTTGAACTGGTCTTTGACGTGGCTGAGATATGTTAGTAGACGGACAAAGATGCCTGACAGATCAGACTTTTGTCTACTTACTAGTACAGGCAAGCAAGGAAGACGGCTGCGAACGCAACGTGAGTTGCCTTGAAGAACTCATAGACTCTGTTGCGCAGAGGGGCAAAAGCAAACAGGGACGAGAGGCCTAGTGCGACGAGCATCTGTTTCTGCGTAAGTCTTTTGTACTTTGTAATATATTCATCAGGGTATGGCTTACAGTAATGCCGTAGCGAAATACCAAGTCGTCCTTTAGCTCTTCGTGGTAGCCTTCCCATCCTTGTTCTTTTCCTGATGTTAGCATACATGTCTGGTTGGTGCTGCCGGCAAGGGAGCGCTTACCATTGACGTAGTAGGCCGAAAACACTACGCCGTGTATGATGCCCTCCACGACCAGAGTCAGGGCAAGCCAGCGGTGAAAGAGGCTGAATGTCCTGTAGCTCCATCCAGTGGCGTAGATGAGAATGTTGGCTCTTCCGCTGAAGAGGAAAATGAACGGGAGCTCAGCGGTCATGAAGATGCCGAGTCTGTCGGCGAGGATTCGGCAGACCTGTCCCGTGATTGTCTTGTAGCTGGCATTGAGGTTAGAACATCATCTCCAAACAGCCAAAGGGTTAGTCGCCGCTTACTAAATGTTATGTTCAAAGACAGGGTAGTGGAATGCCAGCATAAAGATCGTGGTGATAACGTAGCCAGCGATGACCAGAGATTGCAGACGGAGAGGGATAGTGAACCATCCCAGGGGCTGATGATGGTGATATGAGAAAGTAGGGGCCATCATGAGGTTGCGGTGGAACCAGCCTTTTACTTTGGCTCCCGCATCGGTCTTTCGTACGGGCTGACTGGAACGCTTCACCGGGAGAAGTGCATAAAGGTGGCTGATTGTGGCCAGACCCAGCACCAGTCCCCAGTAGCCGTACGGAATCCATCTATCCAAGGTTGTCTCGTTAGAAAGGGGAAGCATTACGAGGAAGAGGGTGGCGTTCTGTCAGGCCACTTACCGGAGCTTCTGGTGGTATACAATATTGGTGTAGTAAGTGTTGACAGTCCGATGGGCAATGTTCCAGTTGGCCTCCGAGGGCATCGAGACAACGTCCACCACTGTCTTTTGTGTCTGCTCAACGGTAGGGAGGCTGTCAATGTACTCCTGCGTCACATTGGCGACTGTGCTCTCATATTCCTTGAGGTTGACCAGCTTAGAGGACTTCTTGCACGCGCCAGCCCACCAGTTGATGCCCGGCGCGAGGTCCTTTTCCTCGCAGTGCTCCCACAGACACAAGTAGGTCGAGGTAATCCGCAGAGGATGAGTGCAGAGCGTCTGCTCAGTTACATTGTCGGAGGCGAACTTTATCTTGGCGAGGGTGTAGTAGCAAGAAGCTCCGCAGACTTCGAGGCCCAGGGGCTTGGCCGCATGGGCACAAGCAACGAAGAGGAGGCACACGAGGTAGGAGAGCCGTGACAACATCTTGTTATCTTGGAGCCTCGTTGGGAGCAGCCTACGGTGCTTTGGGAGGAGCCTGACAAGCCGGAACAGCAGAGCGAGGACTCGGCGAGTTGATGATATATAGAGTACGCCCGGCGAGTTCCAGGCCTTCATTACCAAGATTCAGCAAAGCAAAGTGTATCCACACCGTTGGCTCATGGTAGGAGAGTCCATCGGCCGTCATCCGAGGATGGCAATAGCGTGGCCATGGTTCCTGTTTCTGCAGTCCATCTCCCCACAAAGAATCATATATCAGACGGCCCAGCCAGTCGGCCTGCTGCGGAAGACTACCTTTTCTCGTGGGAAAGAGAAAAAGTCCACATCTCGGGCGTGCTAACCGTGTTATCACGACTCAACGTCACAAAGCCAAGCCGGCAGAGACCTCGGAGTCGGCATTCGGGACAACATTGTTCTAGGGCTGGGCTGGAAAGTGTAGGGGTTTTGTTCTAGCTTCAGATCTCTCAACAGCCAAAATGGAAACATTTGTGGGATTGTCAGATATGAAATGCCCTTGACAGCTTCCCAATCATGCGTGAAACGGGTCTGCGGAGCCTGCGGTTCCCAGTCGGGGTGTGGAGAAGGGGGGGAGGGATGCTTCATGTAATGCTGATGAGCCTAAGCAGGCATAAGGTGCGTCTCTCGTGTGTAGTGTACGAGGAAGTCAATCGACACACCTCCCCAAGCTGAATTATACGTGAGTCCGTCGATATTAACCAAGGACCGATAAAGACAAATTAAAAGAAGAGAGGGCGGAAATGCAATGTAACTGTGAACCGTGCTGAGGTTCGAACGCAAAAGTCCAAGGAGTCAAAGGGAGGCCACAGATGAGTCCTGTCTCTCTCTCTCTCTCTCTCTCGCCGAAGCATCAATCTCTGGGTCTCCCACGACCCACGAACGGTACGAAAAACGTGAGAGCGCCGAGTTGGCCTGTCTACTGCCACGACCTAAGGCAACTAAGTGGGTAGAACTGCAAATAAAGCCAGGGATGGTGGAGTGACGATGCCCGCTTAGAGATTAGATGGATTGATAAGATGATCAGATAAAATTTTTTCGCAAGCCACCGCCCGTCACCAAAGTATCTTGTATCTCGAGAACTCCTGTTTTCGCTCCAGTTTCCTCTTTTGATTGGTCTGCCGGGACTTGGTTCGGGTCTTTACGTGAGAGGGTAGGGGTGGTAGGGGAGTTAGGGGGGGTTTGAAAAGGTTCATGTTTCCGTGGGCGAACCCACAAGAAGAGGCCACTAAATGCCTCGAGCTTTGCTGCCCTCAGAAGCACGCCATTTATAATCAGTCGACCCAACAAAGATGCCCTTTTGTTTTGTCTGTTTGGGTCCGCTGAGAGGATATGGAAAAGTTCCTATTGAGCCGAAAGCCGTGGCGGTTGGCTGCGGGCGTCGCTGGGGGAAGCCATTGCCCAGGAACGATCGGGAGAAGTGAGAGAGATGGAGAAATTCCTGGAGGAGGAGGCACTGTCACATTTGCAGACAGTTTTACTTTCTCCCAGCCGAACTGATGGTCCATATGAACATCCCAAGGGCAAGTGAACGAGCTGCCAATCTCATCACTCCAAGTCACATTAGCCTAGATAGGTAGCTTGATGATGGTCAGCAGTCGTTGGGCCAGCGTCAAACTGCCGGTTCAATGTCGGCGGCAGGCCTCGACTGATGCTTTACCATCCTTGCCATGATGCTACGCTTAATGACCATTGTGAAGCTTGTTTTGGCCCGGCAAAAGACCAGGCGCAAAGTCTTTCCTGACGAGGGGGGGTTTCACGACGCGGCGGCAGTTTAGCCATCCACTCATATTTCTGCCCTTTCAAATAAGGTAGACTACATGTAACTGCCACGCATGAGGGGGGTCTCCAAATGCCGCAGATCGATAGACTTCTTCTTAGTGGAGGGTGTCACCGTATGGTTGCTGCTCGGCGATTCGGGGATACCGCCGTCTGTCATGACCGTTTGCTGTGTTGGGCTATCTGGCATTGGTTCTGGGCGACACATTGACGATAGCATCTCGTATCTACTTCGTATCGCTGGCGGACTTTAATATACACGTCTAAAGATGGTACTATCATTGCTCCTTCTTGATAGAGCAACGCTCGACAGGCCACTCGGGGGCGGAATCATGGATCCAGCCGACGAAGATATCTATCCTTGCCACCTCGTCTTGCTCGTCCATGCATAGATCTCATTAGAAGACAATGCAACGCTGCTATATTAAGTAGCAGCTTATAACATCAACAGCAACAAGTTTCCACTCGTGGAGCCGCTGCCTCCGTCTTATCGATCATGCTTTTCGCTTATTGTAGATGCTGGTGCTGTATCTGGCAGTCCGAATGCATACAAACCCCGATGAAAGAATAAGCATCGCATGCAGCTCAATCTCATGGCATCCAGGGTTTAGGTGTCACGACAGGATACTCCATGAATGTCTGTATATTGCAGCATCTGTCCAACACGATCTGGTGTGACGTACTCTACAGAAGGAGACTGGAAGAGGAGACTGGCGTCTGACGCTTGTCTTTCATCACCGTTGGCGTCGCGAGAGCGAAGGGATCGAGAGAGAGACGAAATGGCAATGAAAGACAAAGCCATCCCGATAACTCGCTTTATTACAGATCAACCTTGACAGCAATGACGCTTGAAGCCTGATAGCCCGTCACAAACAGCCACGCCCGGCGTCTGCCTCCCTCTTCGCTAGGATCAATGGCCACCAAAACGGAAGCACTAGAAGTTCGGAGTCTCCGCCCATCGTCCTGAAAGATTAAACTGACCTCCCAGTCCTTTCCACCGCCGGTTATACTAGAGCCATCCCGCTCACCTTGTCCATCTGTTTCTCTTTTGCCGGACCTGGGAGTGGCCTTCCAAACCATGTTGGGATCCAGAACGACCTCCTTGCCCTTACTCTCAAAGAAATCGATCCCTCTCGTCGGTCCAGAGGAAACAATGCCGCTGGCATCAAACGTACTGTTCGCATATGGATCCCTAAAGTAACTCGGATTGTCGACGGGCGACGCAAACTCAATCGACTCCTTCACCCGGATGACCTTGTTGCCAGTATCATCGGCCTCCCCCCTGATTTCGCCCACGTGTACTAGCCCGCTGCCGCACGACGTTACCAGTACCTCGTCGCTACCTCTTGCATGGCCCATCCCGTTCAGGTTATGCAGCTTCTCCAGCGCAATCGACGCATGGACGCCTGCGCTGTCACCACCTTCATCCCCAGCCGACCCCAGGTTCTCGAGCCTGACGTGGAGTACGTTGGTCCACCTGGCCAAGGGCAGCGCGGTCTCGATGTTCCGTAGCAGCCCATCCGTGTAATAGTGGTCATTCGTCACGAAAAAGGACGTTGGGGACTCGGCAAAGATGTCGTTCGGCGTGACAATGAGGGGGTGCCATATTGTGCGGACATATCGTGCCTTGTCGGAGCCGAGAACATGGTGGAAGAGCTCT